>NC_045795.1:43233340-43560881 GCF_009873245.2 Balaenoptera musculus
AGGGCTTTACAATGTATATTAACATATGGTAAGACATTCCTAAACTTCCTGTTCAACTAGGTCTTGACTAATTTTCATTTCGAGATGAACTTTATACATTTTGTCAAGGTACAGGGAAGAAGATCCAGTTAAGAGTTTTAATTGGAATTATAATAAGTCTATATGGATGTAAAAAGACAATACTTTATATCTCTCTTCTCATTCAGGAAATAGTTTGTCTCTAAATTGATTTATACCTTTTTTTAATTTATGTAAAGCTTTAGTCATAAAGGTTGTACACATTCTCTTGGAGGGTTCCAGTTAAACTTTTTACATGTGTTAGTGTTTGTTGTTACTTCTGTCATTGGGATGTAATTTTTTCATTATAGTTTCTAACTGGCTGTTGTTTATTTTCATGAAATCTGTGTATTTTTAATTTTAGTTTTATTTCTGCACATTTAGCCAAACCAATTTTATTCTAGTACCTTTTCAGTTGATTCCTAAAGTGAACAATAATGTTAATGGTGTATAGTTAGACGTGGCATTTTCCAGAACTCCCAGACTTATGTTAATTATTGATGGTGATAACAAGCACACTTAAGTGTTTCTGCTGTTGTAGTTTTCTTGTTTAGTTTGTCATTTTTTTTTAATAGGCCTAATGTGTTAAAATGTGTTTTTTTTGATATATGATAAATTTTACCATGTGAGTAAAATATCTTTCTATTCCCAGTTCTCTCTCTTTCTCCCTCTCACTCTCTCTCTCTCTAACAGGATTGGGAATTGAATTTTATTGTACACCATTAATTTTTTATGAAGATCATTGGTGTACCAAGAGTAGGCTGTTAGAGCAATCCATGCCGGGTCTAGGAAAGAAAGGGATTCATTAAAGACAATAATAAAACCAACTATAAGTCATTCTGCTTTTCATTATCACCATGCCTCAGCAATTCTCAGTGATAAAATACTCCTCTCAGAAAAAATGTTGTGTTGATCAGAGTTCAAAAAATTGCTGTTATTACTGTTGTATTTTCATAATACATATGTGAGTTTCAAATTAGCACATTTTTATTATGTATCCTTTAATAAACATTTCATTATGTGGATGTTGATGTGGAGAACTGCTGGTTATACAGTAAATCCCAATGCACATGGGTGAGCAAGAAGTTAAGTTCAGTTATATTTTTTCCTTTACAATCACTGTGCTTTCATTATTTATACCAAATATACTTTTTAAATACAGGAATGCGTAGTATCACATGACTTGGAGACACAAATAGCACCCAGAGTGAGCCTGAACAATTCTGAACTATTATGAACTTCAGAAGTTTTTACCAAATATAACAGAATTTTATTACAAATTTTCTGAATATGAAGATATTTTAGCACAAAATTTTCAAATATGAAAACTTTTGAAAACCACTAGAAATAATCCAAAGAAACACAGACAGTATTGCAATTTTCAGAAAAGTGAAATGGGATTTTTATGAATCTCAAATTTATCCTTTTGTTTTAAGACCTTCCTTAACTATTTGTATATCTATTGCTGTGCTGAAAGAAACTTCTCTAAATTATAATTTACAAAAATTATTCTTTGATCAAGTAAGAGTAAGATAGATTGATGAAAACGGCTATACTGATACTGAAAATAATTATAATGTAATTGTAAATTACAAATTACAAAAGTAATATACAAAGATTGCTTTTAACAAAATCATTGACAAAGTTGCAGAAGAACTCTAATCTTGTTTCTTATGTATTTGACCAATATTGATACTGGTCAGTATTTTTCTTTATTTTTCTTTATTTCCAAAAAGTATTAATGTAATTTAAAAGTGTTAATCAAATACCCCTTTTCTTATTATACTGTAATTTTTAATTATTTTATTAAAATACATACATATATATATGTTTATATATGTCATTCAATAAGGAAATTGTTCACTGTATTTTCTTTGTGGTCTTATTTTACTGGATTGATTTCATTATTATTATTGAAAATAATTTGTCAGACAGAGGAGCCAGGTGTATGACTCTGATTGTCAATATTCTAGGTATGCCATCAATCAAGATTATGTAAGTCTTTGAATTGATAGATTCCCTGATACTAAATCATCCATTCATTTTTAGGATCAAACTCATTTGGTAAAGATACATGACTATTTTAAATTAATTTCAATTTGCAAGTATTTTAATTAAGACTTTGCCACAGGATTCTTGATTTTGATTTGCAAGTAATTTTAACTGAGATTTCTGCCATGCAGAAAAGAACTCTTTTTCATATTTTCCTATCCAAGTTTGTTAATTTATTAAAAATTACTTTGTAGTTACGTTTTTTAGCATTCTGGACCAGTTTTGCATTTGCATTCCTGTTTCTTAATTTGTTCACTCTCCTGCCCCAAATGACAAAGCTCCAAATCTTTGAAAAAATAATATTTTAATCAAATTTTCAATAAATACCAATGTTGTTTACCTATTCATATTTCTCATTCTTGAGCTATCTCATTAAGATTTTCAACTTATTAGCATAGAATTAATGTAGTACTCCATAAAGTGTTGTCTTTATAATTATATATCATTTATCTGTTTTCTTTCCATTTTATTTATTTATTTAATTTTTTTTGTATAATAATATTTGCCAGAACCTCAGTGATTACTTGGCCTTTCAAATTAACTGCATTTAAATGAATTAATTCATAGTTTCTCTTCTAATTTCATAAATTTTTTTTATTTCTGTATGTTATCCTTTCAGGACTTAATGGGACATGTTGAATAAAATACTTAATTCATTAGTCTACATTCATTTGTATTTTTTTTCCTTTTAGTATGAAAGCTCTAAAGGCATGAATTTATCCTAGAGTATAGCTTTGGCAACCATTCTTATGTTTTGATAAATTTTCATGTATGGTATTTTCTAAAATTTATTCCTTAAACATTTAATTTCTCTCTTAATTTAGTCAAGAAATTTATTTATTTATTTATTTATTTATTTATTTATTTATTTATAATTTTATTTATTTTACTTATTTATTTTTGGTTGCATCAGGTCTTCATTGCTCCACACAGGCTTTCTCTAGTTGCAGCGAGCTGGGGCTACTCTTCGTTACAGTGTGCAGGCTTCTCATTATGGTGGTTTCTCTCGTTGCAGAGCACAGGCTCTAGGTACATGGGCTTTAGTAGTTGTGGCACGTGGGCTCAGTAGTTTTGGCTCGCAGGCTCTAGAGCACAGGTTCAGTAGTTGTGGTGCACAGGTTTCATTGCTCCGCGGCATGTGGGCATGTGGGATCTTCCCGGTCCAGGGCTTGAACCCCCATCCCCTGCATAGGCAGGTGGATTCTTAACCACTGCACCACCAGGGAAGCCCAAGAAATTTATTTTTAAATAGAGTTATTATGTATTTTATGAATATTCAATTGTAAATATGGCATATAAATTATCTGCCTCTTTGTAACGTACTTTCACAAGTAAAACCTGCTATTAGTTCTGTGTATTTTGACAAATGTAGAGGTCTGTGACCACCACCACAACCAAGATTCACAACAGTTCTATCAACATCCTTCAGCTTCTCTCTAATCAAACTCTTGCCTATCTTTACTCCCTGGCAAATACTCATCTGTTCCCTATCTCTATAGTTTTGCTTTTCCTAGAACTTCATATAAATAAAATCATACAATATGGGTCTGGTGGTTTTTCACTTAGAAAAATGTAATTTAAGTTCATCTATGTATTAACATGTATCAATAGTTCTTTCCTTTTTATTGCTGAGAATTCCATTGAATGGATATGCCACCGTCTGTTTAACCATTCAGCCACTGCAGGACATTTAAGTTCTTTGCACTTTGGGGCAATTATGAAGAGAGCCTCTGTAAACATTTATGCACAGGTTTTTATGTGAACCTAGGATTTCATTTCTCTATAGTAAATACCTAGAAGTGAAATATCAGGGTCATGATGGATAGTGTATGTGTAATATTATAAGAAACTGCCAAGATTTTTTTCAAAGTGGCTGTGTCATTTTGTGTTCTTACCAGCAATTTATGAGAGCTCCATATCTTTACCAGCATTTGTACTGGGAGGTTTTGTTGTCTTGTTTTTTCCTTTTTAGCTATTTTTATGATGTGTAGTGCTCTTATTGTGTTTTAAATAGCATTTCCCTAATGACTGATGATGTTGAACATGGTTTTATGTGCCTATTGGCTTTCCATAACTTTTATAATATTTTGAATTTATGTATCATCCAATTAGTGATTTATGTAAACAGTCCATGGAATCTCAGGAAAAGTATATACTCTACACAATTTGATACATGTCAGCATATTTCAAAGTACAATCCTTGAGATATGTCAATTAATTTAACTTCATTAATTGTATTAGTCAAGTACATTTTTGTTTTATATTTGTGTGTGTGTGTGTGTGTGTGTGTATTCTATCATGCAGTTTTAATTGTATGGTAGGATTTCATACTACAAATTTGTTTTTATCAATTTTTACTTACACTTTTCACAATTTTTGTTTTGTGCATTTTGATTTATTACTTCCCATATAAAGATCTGGCAATGCTGGAGTTTTGTTGTTTTATATAGCCCATGATCATAGTGGCTTGCTCTGTTCCATGTCATTTATTTTACCTTGGACCTTAGACTTCCTGATATAAAATTCTGACCCTTGATTTCTTCTGCTTGTATATCTGTGATATACTTTTTTCCTTGATTCAGAATTTATCTAATTATTTGATTGTCACTTTAGCTGAGTTATTTTTGCAGTTAGGACACCATCGTACTAATATTTGGATTTCTAGCTGTTGCTTAAATGTCTTTTTTTAAAACTATACACTATGATACAGTATTGAACTTTTCAGGGCTAAGAGATATTGATAAGATTATGAACACATGTAATGAAAAATCATGATTTAAAGACCAGATTTAGCCAAAACAAAAGTGCAGGCATATCCTGGCACTCTTCCTAAATCTCAGATGTAGCTATCAGCCAAGAAGGTACTAAAGAGGTCAAGGTGATGGAAGTGGGTCATGAATATTCCACATCACTGTGATCATTTAAACAAGGGCTGATGGCAAAAGTAATTCCAAACCATCTCGGGATTCTGTGAAAAAGATTTAGACTCAAAAAACAAACTTGATACTAAACTAGAAAGTATGTTTTTTGTGGGTAAATGCAGGCAATGGCTAATCAATTTAAAAATAATGTGCATATTTACTTAATGCTCTTTCTCTGCAATCCTCAAATGCCACCTTTAAGTACTATAATCAATGAGATACTTATACCCCTCTGCCAGCCCTGTTCTTAGGTCATCTGTAAATGCATGTTTTGTAATTAAATTACAGGAGATTATTTGGGTGTAAGGTTATTTAGCCCAAATTTATTTGTTCAGCTGATTTTAATTCTCAAACTGTGGTTCCTTGAAGACTATGAATTCCCCATTCTTCTTGATTTCTATTCCAGGAATCAGCTACATTGCACCTTTGAGCAGTTATTTCTAGAGTGGGATGTGGATGGAATATTTTCCAAACTCTTAAATAACGGAGTGTTTTCCCATGACTGTTATACACAAATGACAAGTGAGGTGGAAAGCGAGAAATCAAAACATAAAAATTTTAAAAATTAGAAGTGAATAATTATTAAATACCTAAACACAGGAGGAATTTCTAAGCATAAGCAACAATGAGATAAGGTAACTAGAAAAATGAACAAAAATATCAAAATAGGACTCCCCAAAGAGACGATATAAATGGCCAATAGATATATAAAAGAACTGATCTTGGAAGAAATACAAATTCAAAAAAAGATGTTTAAGATTATCAAGAATGTAAATATGTTAGATTTAATATAGGTTTCAGTATGATAAAATAGTTCTAGCATTTACTGTTGGTGCAAATAGTAATTGAAAGAAGTTTACTGGAAAAAAATTTAGTAATATTTTTCAGGAGATTTAAAAGACAATCATATCTTTTTTTCTAATAATTCACTTTTTAAGAACAGACTCTAAGAAAAATGATCAGAAATTGTTTAAAATGTTTATGAACACTTATATATACAGAGATATCCATTGCAATAGAATATATAATAGTAAAAACTGGAAAAATTACATGCCCAACTATAAAAGAATGTTTACACAAATGAATTTTCCAGCTGAAATATTACTGTCATTAAAAATATGCCCATAAAGAGCACGCAAAGAAATGAGAAAAGTCATATACTAAAAAATCAAGAATAAACTAAGGGTACAACATTGCATAAACATTGCTCAAGTCTATGAAAAATGTATGTTTGAAAAGTATGGAAAGAAATACATAAAAATATAAACAATGGTCATTCTAGATAATAGAATTTAAACTTTTTCCTTCTTTTTTTTAATATCTCATTAACTTTTTTATATTGAGTACATATTGAAACAGTAACATTTGGATATATTGGATTAAGGAAAATATATTATCAAAAATAATTTCAATTGTTCCTCTTTAGTTTTTCTTAATGTCATGGATTTTTTTTCTTTTTTTTTAATTTCTTTTTTTAAAAATATCTTTATTGGAGTATAATTGCTTTACAATGTTGTGTTAGTTTCTGTTGTATAACAAAGTGAATCAGCTATATGTATACATATATCCCCATATCCCCATATCCCCTCCCTCTTGAGCCTCCCTCCCACCCTCCCTATCCCACCCCTCTAGGTTGTCACAAAGCATTGTGCTGATCTCCCTGTGCTATGCAGCAGCTTCCCACTAGCCATCCATTTTACATTTGGTAGTGTATATATGTCAATGCTACTCTCTCACTTTGTCCGAGCTTCCCCTTCCCCTCCGTGTCCTCAAGTCCGTTCTCTACGTCTGAGTCTTTATTCCCTGCTTCTTTTTTTTTTAAAGATTGATTGATTGATTGATTGCTATGTTGGTTCTTCGTTTCTGTGCGAGGGCTTTCTCTAGTTGTGGCGAGCAGGGGCCACTCTTCATCGCGGTGCGCGGGCCTCTCACTATCGTGGCCTCTCTTGTTGTGGAGCACAGCCTCCAGACGCGCAGGCTCAGTAGTTGTGGCTCAAGGGCCTAGTTGCTCCGCGGCATGTGGGATCTTCCCAGACCAGGGCTCGAACCCGTGTCCCCTGCATTAGCAGGCAGATTCTCAACCACTGCGCCACCAGGGAAGCCCCTGCTTCTTTTTAATTTTGGAAATAAAGTGGCCATGGTGTCAGCAAATTAGCTTATAATAATGCTCTGCTTGCCGTATTTCCAAAATGGCTTTTATATAATAGGATTTCCACGTGGAAGAGCTTTTGTCAGAGTGAGTTCCCTGTAACCCCAGGTACCCAATGGTGCTCTGTCAGAAGAGTTCCAGAGTCCAATGTGCACAGGAAACCCTATAACCCACATCCTCCTTGCAGAGATTCACCATGCCCGTTCACGTAATAAAGATACTGAGAAGTCTCCTCTTGGAAATATCAAACCTTATTTAATTACTGTTTCTCAGCATCCTTCAAATTTATTTGACTATAAAATTTCAGATTCACTCCCTAGAAGGACTTGAAATGCTTTCAATGAAATCCCCTTATAAATACTAAGAATTCTAATTAAAAGGAGTCAGTGATTGAAAGTGGCCAAGAAATTTAAACAATCATAATTCAGCATGGGCTCGAGTTATTATATGTCAATGAAGTTAGTGGAATTAAAATTAAATAGGATTTTTTATCCATTCATAAACAATAATTTTATCTTCAGACCTTCTAAGTACATCTCAGTCTAAGTTTTTAGAAGTCAGATATTGAGATCGTTCACACTTCCCCTTACATTACAATCAGGCCATGGGTTGATTGGGTCGGAGCAGTTAGGTAAAGGGAGGAAGAGAGAGAAAGAAAACAGAATTTTTAAAAAGAAACAGGTGCCATCTTAGATGCTCATCTTTACTCTGCAGCTACTGCTTGACTTGCTTTTCAAAGCAGAAATTAGTCCTCAGGCATTTTGGTAAGAGTTGATACATGAACACTCATCCCTGCTTTTTACAAGTCCTTTTTTGATTTCTTGGCTTGGTATTGAGGCTGAGGGCAGCTGAAACTGAGGGCAACTGCCCTCAGACACTTCATCCTAGAAATACTTTCTCTTGGAAAAAATATTAATTATCCCAAGGTCTTAGCTTTTAATTTATAAAATACATGAGGAGCAGAAATAACAGATTTAACTTCAGTGTGATATAGGGGCAATGAGTGAGTTATGTGAAAGGCACTCACTTTACACGTGCAAGAGATTAGGGCTATAGCTGCTACAGATCAAGAGATATGCATTCAGTGTGGAGTGTTCAGTGTTATATAGCATACAGAGGAGACTTCAGCCACAACTAGCAGGATGGAGCAGAGGCTAGCTGCCAGAGTTCCCATCTGCAACAGCAGGAACTTCCTCACTTGTAGGTTTAGATGGTCCTGTAGCCCAAACTTCTAGTCTAGTAGGTATCTCATGACATTCACTGGCCAGTCCAGGATTAGGTCAGAAAAGCTGTGACAAGGCACTCATCCTTAGGTGCAGGGCAGCCTTGTTATGTGTCCTTCTACACTGGCCAGAATTTTGGTAGTTTTCCAGCATCCAAATGAACTCATGGTTATTTATTCCAACCTCCAACCATTGTTTTTGAGGCCCATTACTGTTTGCAACTTTGAAATTCTACCTCTTTTCTAGTTTGCCAAACATTACTCCTGTTCATCCCAAGTCTGTCTTTTGAAGGTGGGAATCAACACAAATCCCCTTTCCATTCCTCATTACTGGCCAGATGGTTGCATGGCACAAAGGTCAGTATCACCGGTGTCTTCAAAATACTTGCCTCCCTCTGCCTTGTGAGTATTATGAGGATTTGCCTCCTTCAGAAGGCCAAAGCATCCCAGTTCAGAAGAAGGCCTGGAGGAGCCCAACTCCAGGGATAACACTCTTGGTAAATTCATCACTAGAAATTTTTTTTCCCTAAAACGTAAAGCATTACTAATGAAGTAAAAATATTCCAAATCCAATATGGGAAATGTTGGAAAAATATATAGAGCTTGATAGAATTCAAACCATGTCCCAACCAACAGTCTTCCCAACAGCATCTACAAAGGCAACACAGTACAGCAGGGAGCAGCTTAGATTCTGAATCCAGTTCCTCCTCTTACAAGATGTAGTACTTCGGACCAATGCCTTAACATCTCTGGGTCTCAGTTTCCTCATCTGTAAAATAGGGTAATTTTGTGGTAATTAAATGTTAGCACTTGAAATGCTATTAGCACTCTGTCTGGTAATTTATAAGCACCAAATAAGTGTTAGCTGTGGAAGACAGTGAATTTCAGTAGAGCAGAAATCATTATAAATCTTAAGGGCTTCTTTTATTATTTCATTTTGATGATCTGGTGTTTGTTGATATGAACTCACAGGTAAACACCAGTCGGGGGCATGGCGCCCCAGGAGACTTAGATCCACATTTTGCTGTATAAGTTCATTTCATGATCACAACAGATTGTTGGTAAAGAGTAAAACAGTGGTAAAATATTTGTCAATGTTTCTCAACAATCAAGTTGAAGTAATAATGGTCTAATGCTCAGGATCCTGAGTAGATTCAAAGACATGTATCCAAGAGGTCTGTATACCAATTCTTGGAATTCTCTGTTATTCCCTACATGGTAAAATGTGTCTTCAATGACTCATTATGTCCTGAATCCACATCACGTGGAGTGTGTACAGTGACAAAGGAGACACTGAACACAAGCTTGTTAGCACACAAATGAAGAAGTAAGTTAGGGTCTGGGGTCAAGATTTAGACAGATCAAATAACTTTAAGTTGAAAAACTGTATGACCTTTACCCCTATTTCCTAAGTACAGCACAAATAAATAATGAATGTTTAAGCCACACTTAGGTCTGGAACGTGCAGTAAGCATGCAGTGTAAAATGTGAACCTTCGTTTGAGATATTTCCCCCTAAAATCACCTAGTGATTTTAAGGGATATATCTCCTATTGGTAAAGTTCTACCCATTACACAGAAGGTTTCAGAGTCCCTAAGCTTTGCTGAAGATTGGTTCTACCTCTGCCTTATGCTTTTTGGACTAACAGGTTTCCTTAGGTTCTGTTTGCTGGTAAGAAGCTTTTTTTTTTAAATTGTCTTTAAAGTAATTTAGGTTTGAAAACTATTTTCTCTGCACACAATAGATTAATTCTGTCTGGTTGTTTCAACAACAAAGCAATACATTCTTTTAGATAATGTTTGTTAGTGCTTTCTTTTTACTTGGTGCTGGAATTTTTGTGTGATTTCTTGAAAGTTGGTGACATTGAGCAAAAGAATCCTGGCACAAGAATCAGGGACTCTGGGCCTGGACCTGGCTCCTCTTGCCCTGTGATCTTGGCAGTGGGATAGGCAGAGTCTTTCCACAGTGCCTGACCCAATAGTAGGTAGTCAGTTCCATTTGCCCAATGACTGAATGAATGACCACTCAGATCTCCAGTGCCCACAGATGTGTATTGTGGGGTCATATCCACTTTCCTAAGTGCTGGATGCTAAAGTGATGTACAAAAGTGAAAACTATGATTATTGTTGTTAGAAGTTGCACTGCTGTCTATATATTTCAAAAGTAGGTTACCTAGCTAAAGAGTAGTGACAAAGAACAAAAAAATGTATAGCCAGACAGATTGTGGTCCCTGTACTGATTCTGCCATTTACCAGGTTGGTGATCTTTGTTAGTTATTTAACCTCTGATGAGTCTCAATTTTCACACCAATAAATGGGAACAGAAAAATATTTACCCATAAAACTGAGACACAGATTAACTAAAATAATGCATGTAAATCACTTAGTCCAGTTCCCGGTACAGGAATTATATTTAATTGTTGTCATTGTTGCTACAACTATACTATCATTTAAAATTATGTGACAATGTCATATACTTTAAATGTATCACATACACACACAAAAAAACAATGATAAACAGCTTGCTTAATTCTGATAAATTCTTCCGCCAAGTAAATAACTGTAAAATGCTAACTGTTTTTGATATGTCAGTATGGAACAAAAAAATCTTAATTGTTGATTTGAACATGCCAATAAATTTTGGAATCCATATTTTAGTGTAAAACTTCACTCACCACAATGAAAACTTTAGCAAAGAGCATCGTAATGACTTATCTTTAGCATGTTATCAAATAATGAAAAAACAATAAATCCATATTTTCCCACTCAACGTATTAGGAAATATCATAAGTCTATGTGATGACTTTACAATATGGATACTGTAATCAGAAGAGGTCCACAGTTCATGCATGGCCTTCTGTGTGACTTTTTGGATAAAACTCATAAATTCCCATCCTGCTTTAAAATATTATAACAAGAAACAATTCAGGAAAATTAATAAAAGGATCTGACTGTCATCTGAAAAAAAAAAAGAAAAACCCAAAGAAATAGTCTAGGAAAGTCAAAATGCTTAAGGCTGAATTGTTTGAAATAGAAACAAAATGATAATAATACAAATAGTAATGAGAACAGCTACAAAATAGAAAAATCATTAAATTCAACATGATCTGATTAACAGACAACACTAACAGTGCCAGGATTGAATGATTATTTGAACAGAGTGGCTTTCCTCTTTTAGAGTTCAGGAGTTTATTCACCGATATTTTCATCATGAATCAACGTTTTGCAAAATTAAAACTAAAAAAAAAACACAAGTTGGCTTCTGAAAATGAGCTTTCGAACTCAAGATTTTTTCTTCCTGTCTTTCAAAAGGGTCTTTTAGAGATTGCCCAGCCTTCACCACCACATGTTTTCTAATTCTATATTATTACTTTGGCCTGCCATTAGTTTCCCCTTCTCCATAACAAGCAAGGAAATGGTACAGGTAATATCTGGAACTAAAGTAGAATGTCAGGTTCATTCTAGGAAAGGGACCAAAAGTAATTGAAAAGCACCTTTCAACAGCAACTCACAGAAAGTGTTGCCTTCAGGTGATCACAGGGAAGCCCCACAGTTACCCAAAATCTCGGTCTTGGACTGACCTTTCCTTGGACACCCCAAGGAGGGAGCAGAGCCCATCAACTGACCAATTTGAAGACAGAGTCCCTGAATATTCAAGTTCATTTTCTTTGGATGGAGCAAAAGTCATGTGCATAATGTTCCACAGTTCAGATAGAAATTATCTGACAATGTCTGGTGGACTGGGCGTAGAATACCAACTCAAACATTAGAACAGCATGGATCTTCTTCTAGTAGAAGGAGTTATAATAGCAATAGGGATCGTTAATTGCATCCTTTGCTCATGTAGGCTCAAAGACCTATACCCTTGCCTTATTAAGTCCTAACTACAATTCTGTATTATGATCTCCACTTTACAGATGAGGGAACAGTCCCACGAAGTGAACTAGTTTGTTCAAAGATATGCAGGTGTTAATGCAAAGCTGATATTCGAACCAGTGTGACTCCAAAACCCTTACACTTAAACCCTCCTGAGAGGGTTAGAGAACCAAATAACCCCTCCTCACTCTGAGCAAAGAAAACATCTACAAAATATTAACCATAAGACTTATAGAATTGATGACCTTCACCTCTTCCTCACTAAATGAGTCTTCAATGTCTGCATCAAAGTTATTTGCAGAGGAGCCTACATCATTTCCAAGTCCAACTCACCCTTCCTCTGCTTTTGATAATTATAGAAGCAAAAGCAGGCTAAAATTTCCATCCTTCAAAGCTTTGAAGGGGAACAGAGTTTATACTGGAAAGAAGCTGTTCTACTCAAAGCTCCTCTGGGATTAAAGGGTAGGGGAATGGCTCTGGCCTCGAGGCTTAGAGGTTGGTTATTTATGAGAACTAAACAGGCAGACACACCTGCTCCCCCATGAAATTCCACATCTGTGAGTCACAGGAACTCTGCTAGGGGAGAGGAAAGGTAGCAAAGAAGAAAGACAATCATCTGAATTTGCCTCCTCCTGAAATGATTTTTACCTGCAACATGCACTGTGGAGAATTTTATATGGTTCCACTCAGAATTCACAAAACTTTAACACACAGTCACGGGTCCTTTCAGGAAGAATGACATAGAATTGAGAATCAACAGGCCTAGAGATTGAAAACACATATTGCCCTTTATATTTGCCCTACGAATCTGCGTATATTCTAGTGCTTTCTCTACGGAGTTTTGTGATTGGCAATGGTAGTCTGCTGTTTTGTATTGTGGGTTTTGTCTCTAATTTAAGTTTTCTCTAAACAGTTTTAATATATCATTGTGAAATTACTGATCAAGATACACTAAGAATTTTTTTTCAGCAATGCATGCCTGTTTTTGCCACTTCACCAACTTGTGTACATAATATAGTTCTCACACTATATTATGATTATCTCTTAAATTTTGCAATAAATTGACCAGGACAAGGATTAACATACCTATCAGTAACTTGCACTGAAATTGAAGTGATTCTAGAACTCTTGTTGACTAAACACTCAGTATGCATCTATCCATTTGTCCCCAATATCTTCAGTTGATGCCTCAATATACACTCTCCCTGTTTCTCTGCTCAGCTCTCTACACGGAGAGGCTGACTTTTCGGGAGCTGATCCAATGGGCTCCGCGGCCCTTGGCTTTCAGTGAAGATCAGCCAATGGGAAAGACAGCGGAAAAGTAAGGTCTGGGTATTTACTGCTTGACCTCCCTCCCTGCTGAGTCCATTGGGGTTGGTTGCCTGGCATCACTCTCACAAAGGCCACTGTTCCCGTCAGGGTGCCTTCCCTCTACAGTCCTCCTCTAAGACTTCTGGTAACTGTTTCTGCTCTCGTCCCATCCTAGGAGTCATGAAAGAAGGCTCCCCTGCTTTTCCACGTTCTGCATTATCTCCAGTTTTTCCAGAAAGGCCCACCTACAACATTAGAAATATTATAACATTAATTAAACTCTCCTCAAATGATGCACTTTGTGCATATTGTCTCTTTCCACTGGGGATAAGAAAAGGATGAATAGGGCTTGATTCCTGCTAGTGTAACATGTCATCAAATATGTACTCAGGAGGGTCCCTCATCGGGTCTAATACCCTGCTGCCACCATCCTGGAATTCCTGATAACTCTTAAACTAGTGGCCCCACATTTCCATTTTACTTTGGGCTCCATGAATTACTTAGCTGCTCCTGCAAATGTGGTACAGATGTTGGCTACAAATGAAATTCCAGTAACAATAACAATAACGGCCATTTCGAGAGGTCTCACTAGGTTCCAAATACTCTTCTTAAAATTGTATGTGATTAACTCATTTAATCCTCTCAGTACCCAAGGAGGAAGATGGTATTATTATCATCAGCCCTTCTTAAGCAAGGAATGAGAGACACATTTGCCCAAATTACAAACTTGTAATTTGCCCAAGGTCACCCTGCAAGAAAGTGTAGGCTATGGAATCCTAATCCAGGCAGGCTGGCTTCTTCTATGCTACACTGCAATTAGGTTTCATTTATAATTAAATCTTAAAGCCGTTTGAGCAGTAATATGCCATGGACTCAGAATTCTGAAAATAGACTGCCTCTCCCTCTATAGGAAGGCTAATAGCAAAGTTTCACTGAGGACAGGAAATCTGTGTACAACAAATAATATTGAATTTCTCATATCAGGACAGCATAGCTGAAGGGGTCTGTAAATGTTAATAAATCTTTTGATGTTGACATGTTTCATAGGCCTGCATAAAATCTAAGTGAGATTTGCATCTAACCTCTTTAAACTATTTTCTTTATTGCAAACAACTTCAGGAAAGCTGTTAAACCACAAGAACAATAAAATTGTTATTTACTTCCAAAAAGAAGTTAAATAAACACAATATGTAAGAGATAATGTAATTAGATGTATTTATTTCTAAAATGCAGGGTTGTTTTTGTAAGGCAAGCCCCAAGACTCCATTGTTTATGAAAAGTAAAATGAAAAGACACATCATCGTAAAGGCAGGGATCTTCATCATCTTAGAAATTATAAGATAATTATAAAATAATTAAACCTTTGTTTCATTTCTATACCGATCAAACAATTTAACATTACACAAAGTATGGGTTTCTACGTTTTGTATAATGTGTATGTAATTCACTGCCTTCCAAGTGTAGATATGTACTTTCTTTGGTTATGAAGGTTTGTTGTTATTTCCCTTTCTCCCAACACCACTAAAGAACCTTCTTACAAATCTACAAATGACTTTTTTTTGCTCATGTTAAACATTGTACACTTTAATAGATTTTCTTTCTACCTTATTAGATTATCATTTTATCACAGCCATTTAGATAAGACTCGTACAAACCTGGGGTTACTACTTGGTTACGTAGATTCTTGTAAACATCTCCAAAAAAGGCAGGTGAATACTCCCACTATGATTTTTATCACACTGTCATAATTTTAAGCTCCATGACTGGATCTTAAACATTCCCGTTAGACATCAACATCACAACAGCTTCCTTCTCCCCCCAAATAAATGAGCCAGTTGTCAGGGCTGACTGGTGTATTTTAAAGGATATCTTAGCCAAGGGTATTATTTTAAGAGATGAGCAAATGGGGAAACCCCACAGCCCAGGCAATAAAATATGAACTGAAGGTGCAAAGAAGCACTCATAAATATTCCCTAGAACAAGGGATGCATTGTTTTCCTCCCACCCTTTCAGTGGCTCCTCTGATCTCAGCCCCTCTCTGCATCAGGGAAGCCTCTTCCTTTAACCTATGGTTTTTTCAAGCTGAGTTACCACATATTTATGACTGTAAATGTGAGTGACCGTCGTGTGCTCCTTGTACACACACACTGAGAGCGCCCCCTCTCTTTGCCCGCTTTCGGTGTTGTTTCAGTCTGGAAGGATGAAAGGATTTCCCCCTGGAGCCGATGTGGCTGGGGATGTGGTACTAGCAGCAGTGTCACGATGAGGTAGACAGAGGGTTTCCCGCAGCCTCACTGCGAGGCCATAGACGGCCCTAACACTCATTCCATTCGTTTTTCCTCCTTCCAGGGGCTTTAAAAAAATACTTATTCTCTCTCCATCTCATCCTCATTGTTCTCTGTCCTCCAACCGTTACTCTTGATCTCTTATGCTCTCTCAACATCTCTCTTCAACTTAAAAAAAAGGAAATCCTCATTTCTTTTACAGACGTGCCATGATATTCCATAAAATTCTATTAGCCATGGGTTTTATAAACCAAAAACGGATCGCATTTTTGATGAGCGTTATTTTTGTTCAGTGGTGCGTTTTTCCCTTTTTTTTTTTTAACTTGCCCTTGAATTTCCCCTTTTAAATTTTAATACTGTTATAAAATAGGAATGGCAAAAACAATTAAATTCAGTCCATGGGATCCTCGGGGAGAGGTGAGGAGGCGAAGATGAAAGGGATGGTAGAGAAACAGTTAAAGGGGATGCAACAGCCAGAGAGGTTCTGATGCCCTGGGGAGCTTTTCTCCTGATGGGTGGAGGCTGCAATGGGCCCATCATAACCTTTTCCTTCTCAGCAGAGAGAAAACAGGAGACTGTACCTCAATGATGGAGCTGTGACGAATTGATTTTCAGCTCATCTAAGCCTTCAGCCACGAAGAAACAAGGACCAAAGGCAGACCCCAGGAAGGGTGGGGGCAATCAGGAGAGGGATGCCAAGAAAGCCTGAAGCTGGAGAGGCCCTAGAACTACAGAAGAAAGGCCAACAAATGGGAGGGGCAGGAGGTGGGGAGGAGAGAGGTGATATTGCAAAAATGGAAGAGTGAAAGGGAAGGAGCTGGAGATGGTGGGTGAGCAGCCCCAAGCCCTTCTACAGTGTGTTTCATACCTTCTTCTCTCCAGCCATGACTTCTGATTAAACTTCTAAAACTAGCGATTTGTGAGTGACCATTCAAACATGCAAAAAACTTCTAATTAAACTATGATTATAACTATCTCTGCAGCCATGCTCATCAATCAGCAAGGACATAGCTTTAGAGATGAACAAGAATCCCCCTGGGGTGCGTTCATGAATGCCAAGGGTTGATGAAGAAGAGAGAAAAAGGTCTCCACCCTCAGTAACTTCTTTTCTCTTCAAAAAGTGAAAAAGTTGTAAAGATGATTGTTTTACCCAGTAGTATTACCTTTTCTTATTCCAGGCATAATCCATGAATATGTACTGTAATGGTTTTAGATCATCTTTCCTTCCATCCCATCCCTCTTTCCTCAAAAAAAAATTTTGTGTGTGTGTTTATAGGTGCGTTTATGTTACACAAGTGTTAATAAACCTGTTGGAAAGACTACATAGATAGGCATCTTTAGGTAGATCTGTGTATAAATTCCTCTCCACTGGGCACTTGAGTCAACCAAAACCAACAATAAATATCAAAGATGTCTTTCAAAGCTGTCAACTGAGGGCATAAGCATTTTTTTTTTCTTCCAATACCAAGGGAGTTTAATGATTTGGGGAAGTAGGGGAGAAGGGTTTAAGCATTTTTTTTCTATTTCATACCTTAACATGTTAAATATGTTGTCATAAAACATGAAAAAATGTAAGCATCACATTTTTATACTTTTATGCTTGAGAATGAATATACATTCTTGAACTGTATCTGAGTATTTGACTCCAAGCCAACTGATCAAAGCCCATTAATAAACCCAAAGTTCTTTATCAGGGAAATACATGTAGACAAAGAATAATACAAAAGTGAATTTCCTATGTTGACTGATTTTTGTAATTTCCTCTAAAACATCTACAATGTTATGTCATTTTAATTTTATGATCACCAAGTAATCAAATTGGTTTCTAACTAAAAGATCTTAGAAATACACTACTTGTTTATGTAAGCTAGAGATATGCTTAAATATTGCAAACAACTTACCTAATCATTCTTTTCATTTGCAAAGGTATTTGATATATAAACTAACACTTAACATTTTTGAAAAAGAAAAAATTTACCAGAAAGATATTTTTGTTACTAACTAAATAGTGTGGAATTGACTAAGCAAAATTCCACTGATATTCATTAGTTTTAGGGAGAAAGCAGAGAAGTCAATCTGTAAAAGCTATAGACTATGAGACTGACAAAAGTTGGCCTAAGAATAATGAATAAAATAAGGCGGAAAGTTTCTCTTCACACAATTAATAATTAATATTTGTTTCTTCAAAGTGAACAAATCACTAAAATAATTTAAAGGTCAGAATAATGTGTTTGGTTTTAGTTGTTTACATTGGCCTTGAGGCAATTTATTCACATTTTATTTTTTCTTCTAGTAAATTCTACTCTACTTTTTGCTTATGAACATAAAACTAATCTCATCTGAAATTTTAAAAAATAGATATTTTGTTAAATTTGATTCAGAGTTTGAATTAAATTTAATTGTTCTTGGTGAGCAAAACTTATGTAGGAAAAAATCTTTCTGAATGACAAGATAATTGTAGAAAATCCATTATTTGACTTGAAAATGACACAGGCAGGCATTAATAACAAGGATGCTACTAGATCCATTTTATATAATTCAACTTGTTATGGGAATGTCAACAGATTCTTTCACATTTTTTAAATATCAGGTGACTTCCTCAATACAAATCCCTTGCCTCTTGCTAATTTGATCATTTGCCCTCAATCTCCACTATATACATATCTTTTAAGATACTAAAAAAATAGAATAAAATCCTCTTGAGTCTTATAGAAAGTGAAAAAGTTTCAGATAATATTGGTTAATGAATTTTACAGTAAGAAGCACTGGAAATTCTTAACACTGTTAATATATGATATTACTCTCTTACCCTTTCTAGTATACTTTGACCTATTTTATTATGGAAGAAATACAGAAGTTAAGCTTTTTACTAAGTAGTGATTGACTATAAGCTTTGGACATATTAGGAGGCATGGTCTAAAGATAATAAATAAAACTGTGTTCAATTTTCCTCAGAGACCTACTAGAAAAACTCACTTAGTATCACAATCAATTTGTCAGTAATTTCATGTGAAACATTTCATTTGGAATTACTAAATAAGGAGAAAACAATACGGTCTATTATTGAAGATGAATCACTACTCAGCAAGTTAAAGCATGATAAGAATAAATAAATAAAAATTTTCTGAAGCTTATATCCAGTATTGTTTCTCTAGTGTAAAATGAATATTATATTTCATGGTATAGTTAATAAACTGCTTTGTTATTATAATCCAAACAAATAAGCAAAAGTCTACTGATTTAAAAATATAAGTATTCTTAACGATAAAAATGTTCCTAAAAGTCCTTGAATAAACCGTTTATTATTGGTTTTGGCTTTCTTATTCTATGTAGATTTATAGAGAACAATGGTGCACGGGTTCAAAAATCATACTTCATTCCTTTCTGAAAAAACAAATACACTCTTGTGAATGATCAAAGTATTCAATTTTAATATATTATTAGAAAAGATTCATGACTGAGCTATTGTTTTATAAAGTACAAAACATAACACATTCTTTCCTGTCAGATTTTAGATGACCTGAACTGATTTTTTCAGTGATTTATTTTATGAATATGTAAATCATGCTAAATTGCATTTTTTCTATGAAAATATTAAAACTAACTTAAATTATTGAATAAGCTTGAGAAATTGCTACAAATTCAAACATACCATGAGTCACATTTGCATGCCACTCATGAAGAAAAAACAATCAAACTAATTTAGAATTAAGATATATTTTAATGGCTTAAAAGTTCCAAAGGAACCTTTTAATTACATGTAGAAGAAAAGGCCCCCAGGACACCCGATTAAGGCAACCAATGATGACTTACTAAAACTTATAATGAGAGCTTTGTCTCCTGTAACGTGAAACATATGATTTATTAGGCACCTTATCCTTCCTGCTAGGATTGCTCAGAGCAAATGAGCAGGGCATATTAAGCAACACATATTATAAAAGCATCATGTGTTATTAAGATTTGTTGCTATCTGACTTTTCAAAGAATATTTTTTGAGATATTATTTGAGGAAGTTTTAAATTAAGTGTGCAATAAAACATGTCAATTTTAAGTCCAAGCAGATTGCACTTTTAAAATCAAGTTTTAAAAGTTCTAACATTAAAATTGATTAAATTTATTGAATAAGTTTTGTCTTCAAAAATAAATACACTCTATGTGGTTTTTTTTTGAATGTTTAAAGACAGTAAATTTTCACCTTCAGTCACTACCAAAAAATTTAAAGAAAATTACAGCCCCCATAAAATCATTTTAAAGTGGTGACTCTTTAATATTATTGCAAGATGAAATACTGGGCACTAACTTATCATTTGATATTGTCAATCTCAATTTTTTAGGTATTGTCAGTATCAGCACTAAAACATAATTTTTTTAATTATTCGCTAACCATACAGCTAATTAAAGAATTTTTCAATTGAAATTTTTTTATCTTAAATGACAAGGAAAGTTTTGTATAGGTAAAGCATCATAGAATGTTTTACATTTCTCTTGCCTCTGAAAAAAATCAAATAAGTATAATATATTTTAATCATTACAGTTAAAAAAATGTTAGATTGAAACTTCTTTTCCAAAATATTTTTCACAGAATTTCAGAATCTATCCCTGAAAGTCTTTGATAGTAATCTTTTACAATATTATTTGAACTTAATTAATTTCACATCAATATTTTCACAGTAGTTTCCTCACTAAAATGAGAGTTCTTAAGTGGCATATAAATTACACTTACATGTCTTTTAAATTACTAACCAAAAAAATGGTCCAGAATCTGGCTTTTACTTTTCCATCTGTAAATACTTACATCATCATCATCATTATTATTATTATGATTATTATTTTGCCCATAGCTTAGCTATCCTCATAAATTCTCCTTTTTTTAAACTATTGCCTGTTTATTCATACATTTAAGCAAAGTTGAAATTTTAACAAGATGTGAAAAGACCCAAATTTACCCAAACCATGTGTTTAATTTTAGCTTTTTATATTAAAATATATATATATATATACATATGACTTTGTTGCCTAAGGCAAAATCTTATTTTATGTCAATGAAAGAAAGGAAACAGAAGCTGGAGAGGAGAGTTATAGAAAATGACTTTATATAAACATGACCACCTACCAGGCAGCTACTTTACCATTAGGAAAACGTCCACTTTGCAATAACATAGATTAACAAATAAACGAACAACATACCTAAATTGACAAAGCTCATGACCATGTCAGCATCATTCAGAAAGTTGGCATCATGTAGGCTGGCTAGAGGAGGACTCTGGGTGGTCAAGGGAGTCGTTCGAGACAACTGGATGCGGCGAGGGTACCCATTGGGAGAGGCTGGGGAGCCCTTCCTGGCTCCCCTGGTCTCTGCTGCCAGGGATGCCCTCACAGAGTACTCCGGCTCCTCGGGGTTCTCCTCACTGGCCATGGCGTTGTACAGGTCCAGCATAAAGAGAGGTGCAGAGGAAGCTTGTTTTCCAGGTGAAAATGGTCTGGGTCTGTGAGGCAAACCCAAGATAGAAAGAATTTCCCTCTGTATTTCCCGTCTTTCGTGGTTCCGTAGTCTTCTATAAATAAAACTGGAGTGAACATGATTGTCTCCCAAACTTCCTTTCGCAGAACCCACTAGAACCCAGCAGCTCCAGAGGAAACCCACAATACCCCTAAGTAAAAATACAGTCAGATGCATTTTTGTCCAAAAGCAAAAGTTGATATTTTTTAGTCGTTCTTGTCCTCTTACCAAAAAAAAAAAAAAAAAATCTAAGTTCTTAGGAGGTATATTTCCCCAGTAGCTGAAAAACAAATTTACCTATTCTTCATGACAGTGACATTTCTGAACACACATCCTCATTGATTTTCCTGCCCTATTTTCAATATATTGGAATATGTCAAGAGTAGTTATTTCTAAGAAAGCTGAAACTCAGATTTCCAGTTATCCACAGTTGTTAAGAGTTTTTGCTGCATGGATGGAGCAGAAGACGGCTAATATTATTTGATCAGATGACCTATGCATTCCTATATCAATATATGATAATCAGGCCTTTGGTATTTGAATGAACGGAAGTTGATCTTCTAATAAACTGTAGTTCCCAAAGTGATCTTCACTTGCTCTTGAGTTCTTCTCAACCCTTGAGCTCTTTCCAAGACAAATCCTGATTTCTGAATCACAGATCTATGCTGATCTGCACCTTGGTGTTGGAATATATATTTGTCCGGCAGCTTGGTGATAACTTTAACATCTTTTGTGTCGTCTTAGTGTAAAACAAGACTCAAGGTTGTACTATTCAAGTCAATGTGTTTTCCTGAATTTACTTGCAAACCTTGCTGAAAGTCCCTTCACTCTCTTTCTCCTTCTTACTGTTAATTCCACCTCCAGCAGACACAAATATACCAGCCCTCTTCAAGGGAGATCTAAAGAGTAATGTAAGCACAACCCTGCTGGGAAAGAAGAGGCTTCTCATTGTAATTTGAAACTGGTAAAGCAAAAAGAACTTAACCCCTTTGCTACCAGAAAAGACTTCATTTTCGCAATTTTATAGGCACGCATCTGACACAGCACAGTGATGCATGGAGCATATAAGTTCTGGGGGGGAAAGCCAGTTTTCAAGCGGCAGACTGGAAATTTGGTCACCAATTTTATAGAGGACCCTTTCAGATCTTTCTTTTAATAGTACACATTTAATACACTTCTATATTAAGTCTCAGGTTGTGGCTGAATTAACATGAGATGTCTCCGTTCTGTATTTGAGGTTATTTCTAGTTTTTGTAAGTTATTAAAGCTTACTTCTTGAAAAATAAAAGGAAGTGTCATAAATTGAGGTTAATTTATTGTTTGTTTATGACAGCCAGATCTCTTTAGAATAAAATACAGTAGAGAATTCACCACCAGTAAATATATTCTAGCTCCCAAAGCAGTAGTTATAATAATTCCATAATGGTGATGAGATAGCCCAGGTATAATGATCTTTAAACATCAAAATTTTAAGCAGAAAAGTGTATTCATATTTCTCTTGTTAACTCGGTGCATTTGAAATAAAAATAGCCTAAGATATGGTGTCATGATTCTCAACTTTCAAGTCATTTCAGTTGAAATGTAAACTGACTTTCAAATTAGATATTTCCCATAAGTTGTACTCAGTACTTTGATTTGCCTTGACCCATGCAAATAAACACAAGTCAAATATTCTTCATGACTACATGCAGATTGAAATTTGTGTTTTTAAAATCTGATGGGTATAATGGGGAAAGTGCACACCTTTCTAAAATACCATACTTAATCCAGGGAAATGAGCAAAGTAGGTGTTTATCCTTAATGTTTAATGCCTTTAAAATTTGGAAGTCTACAACGTTTCTGTGCAGCTATAATTTTCCTTACAAGCTCTCCCTTAACCTTAGGGCTCACAATACTTTCACTGTCTGGGATAGTATTCTGATACCAGTTGCAGATTTATCGAGCAAATTCTCAAACTATTATGAAATTTTAATGTTTTCCCTTTACTCTACCTAGAGGCGCCCGGTTTCTTATTTAATTTCTTTTTAAATATTTCCTCTGAGTGTCTAAAGCAAAGCCATATTTCTCATAAATCTACAATTTTTTGGTGAAGGCAAGATACCGAAAGGGCTTGTGGAATCTTATTGTCTGCATAATTTTTCTTATACAAACTCACTGCAAACTTGATGACGCTGTTGAATATTTGCCCTACTGAAAATACTTTATTAATAGCCAGGTAGGATACCACAGTAGCAGACCCAAATACTGACATACAGGGAATACTTCTATAGCATCGCTCTCCCGTGAATAGCAGTAGGGCAGGTTGAAAGGAGGTGAAAGAATACCATTTCAGTAAGAAATGGTTGAAACCACTAAAATTTTTGAAACTGTTGATTTCATATACAAACCAAACTAAGAATTTTTTGGCCATTGGTGCAGATCCAAATCAATTACTTGGAGATAAAAAAATTTCTCCTCTGCATTTATTAAACATATCCCAGATAAAGGATACTACAGTTTTTCTCGCTACATTTTAGAAGAAATTATCAAGGTTATGAATTCGCTTCCTGTCTCTAGAGCACAGTGTAGAGTTACAAGCAAAAATTGGTTACCCTTGAGGAAGAAACAATTCTTATCTTCCACACGTGCTGATTTTTTTCCCTAAGATCCAACAGAAAAATAAAAATGAGTCTAGGTGTCACAAGTTCCCCAAACTCATTTTCCCAAAGTCTGATTTATAATATCAATCAGTGTAATTGTAATTTAATTGCTTCACCAGGCACAGAGCCTACATCTAGACTGGAAATCAGTTGCTAGCATTCTTGGTCAGAACTTCTCGTATCTACCCTCCCCCCACCTTCCCTTCCAACTCAGACTAGATTTGGCAAACATTCATTTTTCAAAAGGATCAACATGTGCAAAGAGAGAAAGAAAATAAAGAAGAAAAAAAAACCTGCCAGGAAGAGAGGGGAAATGCTAACTGCCAAACGAAAAGTCAGATTCATTTTTAATTAAAAGTAAAGGTGTTTTACCACATCATTGGGATTGCTGGGTTGTTGTGTATCTAAGTAAATATGTGAGAGCAATTTAGAAGATTATTTTGCAATGACAAGGTATAAATGTTCCAAACTTCAGACCGTGTATTTAAAAGTCGCATAAGTCACTGAAAAGACTGAAGAACTATATTCAGTATGAAAGAAGTTGGGACAGGAGAAACATCCAGGGCATCACAAGAATTGTTCCTAAAGATAAGCACATTCCAAGAAGAGGGGCCTTTGTAAAAACCCACCTCTCAGGCGTAGTATTTGCCTGAGGTATATACTAATATAAGTGGCCTTCTGGTGGGAAACAGAGATAATCGAATGCATGGAAGAAGTCCTTCCCCACTGCCATTCCTCCTGTTCATTTTCCTCTTTCCCTCACAAAAGTTGGACATATTTAGTCCATGGATATGCAAACTGACAACGGATAGACTGATCCCATTTTCCCCAGCCCTTCAAAAGAAAGTTGGAGCATTTGTAAATCTGTGTTGTTCTGGATGGGTCTTTCTATTTCACTCCTGGTTTTGTTGTTGTTGTTGTTATGTTGGTTTCTCCTTGAAACAAAAATTCCTAACTGAAAGATGTGACTGCAGTGAAAGACAGATACCCAATGTCAGTGGTGTCTGCACTTCTAAATTATCTTTTAAGTTCGAAAACAATTCAAAATCATCTGAATAGGATCTTAAAATTCTTAAGCAGAAGCTATCTTAGATTGCGTTGGAGGAAGTGGGGGGTGAGAATGCTTAGGAGGTTGAAGAGGCGACAGCCGTGGGAGAGTCCAGGGGAGACACCGTCTTCTAGAACCTTCTTGGTGAACACATGCACAAGTGCAGAACAGAGCAGCATCTGTGATATGAAATTGCTCTCAGTTCACTCAAATATAGCACATATACAAACAGAGAATATGGTGTGCATAGGAAAGGTCTGAAGGAAAAGAGTGGTGTTACAACACCACCATCTGACTTGGATTTGCCTGCAGTAACCTGAAAGGGTTTGTAATTGTGGAGGCTATACCAACCTCCACTTTCTGTCTGGTTAATAGTTGTTAAAGAAACCTTGGAGATGAAAAATAAAAGATAGTGATCCAAAACGTTTAAAATGTTTAGTAGTATTTTTTTTAATGAATGGTGACATCATGTAATACTTGTAAGTGAACAGAGGATGTGTCAATATGCTTTGTATTATTACATGTTCCTAAGATTGTTTTATATTATTTCATAGAGTAGGTAGTCTAGTAGTTACTTAAGTGAGAAAGAACCAACATTTAATCATTAAAAAGGAAACACTGCTAATGAAATACTGTTCTAAGGATTCATCTGACAGATAGACTCAAATTAACTGACCCCAAGACATTTGGTAAGTCAAATTATTAGGGGAGATATTTTATCCATCATCCAAATTGACAGAATATTTAGATAGGTAGGTTGACCATTAAGCAGTTATATAGTTAATCATGAAAGAATAATCTCATTTGTAGAGCACTTTATAATTTTAAAAACTCATTCACAACAACACAGCATTTGGAATGATTTATTCATTCAACAAGCATTTATTGAATGCCTATGTGTGACTACTATGTGCTATATGCCTTACATATACAAAGAAATCAAATAAGATACTTGCCCTCACAGAGTTTACAATCATATATGATAGTTTCAGTTGATTTAAGGGCATAAAATTATTATTTAAATGTGGTTGTTAATCAAGAGATATTTCTACTTTTTGCTTGAGAGTTTAGCTAGAATGAAAGCAACATAAAAGTAGGGGTTGAGTTTATTTTGTTCATCAGTGTCAAACAGTACATATTAGCAGCTCAATCAATATTTGTTGATGAGACAATTTTTTAACAAAGATGAACAATATTCCAGGGACTTTTTTAAGGGCAATAGTCTCTGGAAACATTATAAGTTACAAGGATTCATTAGACACACTCGTTTACAAATTGCTATATCTCTTAACAGGTAGGCTCACCTACACCAGGAAAGGTTCCTTTCATGAGGAAACTGGTCTATTACAGACCTCATCCCACAGCTGTGAAACAGAGTGCAAATGTCAAAAAAACATCATGTAATGAGTCACATTAGCACTTGCAAAATACCTTTGTCTATCATTACAGGGAGCTCTGATGAGGTGACTGCCCATTGAATTAAAGTGGCCTTTGACCCAAAAGAGCAACTTCTGTTCCTGTCAATTAATATCTCATTCCTTTGACTTGTAATGGCTTATTTGTTTAGTTTAGTTTTGGGTTTTGGTGTTGTTTTTTAAGACCCATATTACAAGGCAAGAAGCCCCGAAAGTGACCACTTTTTGTTTAACAGACATTAGCAATGAACACCACACCTGCCAAGGCTCGAGCAGGTATATACAGAGTTGAGACACACACTGGGATGAGGTGAAGTCTGAAAATGCCTGGAGCGTGGGAAGAGGCATTTGATAAAGCATGTTGGGGAGTCCCAAAGTCAAAGTCTTTCAACCCACATTTTTCATCCTTCACACTTTAGCAAATGGAAGACTCTAGAAGTATCTGCCAACATACTAACCAATTCAAAATTTGTAGGAGTCTTACAGATCAATGAAAGGCATGACTACCATTGTATCCCCATAATTCCCACAAACGGTGATTTAGTCCTCAGTGGAAAATACAATTTATAAATGTCACTAGTCATGATATGTTCAAAATGAGACAATTCAAAGGAAATTTTTAAATTACTTTACCTAATACAAACGTGTCTCAATAGCATACTTACTATTATCTGTAATGCTTTAATTAAATAGCCCTACTTTTCCACTTTTTTTTTTATAGGAAATAGATGCTATTTCATAGACTCCTCATCAAACACTTTAAGGTAAAGCTTTAGGATAAATTAAGAGCCTAACGAATTAGCCCCAATTATATCACAAAAACTGTCCAACAGCAACAGAAAAAAATTGTGTAATGTCACCCAAGACCCATTCCTATTCTGCAACATGAGAGGATATGAACTCTGCTCCCTAAGACAAAATATGCTGAGGAAATATAACTAATAATGAGGAGGATGGACATTAATGATTAATATTCAAGCTGTAAGCATATAACACTCTCCCTTTAACACAAAAATTCTCAAACCAGGTTATACATTACAATCATAAATGGGGAGCAGGGAGAACTTTTAAGAAATACTAATGGCGTTGCTAAGAGAGGAGATCTTACTAGACTAGACTTTTTGTATTGATCATTTTGTAATATATACAAATATTGAATCATGTTATACATCTGAAGCTAATATAATGTTGTATGTCAATTATGCCTTAATTTAAAAAAAGCACACACATACACACAAAAACTAATGGCTGGACCACACAGAAGACCAATTAAATCATAACTCTTAAGGAGACATCAGTATTTTTTTTAATACTGATTCATAAGTAGCCAAAGTTAAGAACCCCTAACAAATAGTCTTGGCAACATTCAAACCACTACACACATAATAAGAGGATATTTCAGTATCATAATAGAGTTTCCAAATTAGAACAAGACCTTTGATTTTTCCTTGATTGCTGCTAAGATGCCTGGTATGCAATAAACTGTTGTTTAAATTTTTAAAGACATATGCAGTGCTTGCATCCAAAAAACCTTTCGCACCCGTTTATACACTAAATATGACTTATTTAGCACCTACTATAGCAATGAATAAAACACACAGTCCCCGCTCTTTCCAAATTTAAAAGTTAGTTGTTTCTAGAACAATTTCCTTAGATATCTGTATTTGAATGTTGAGCTTAAAATGCAATTTCTTAGACACAGAATGCTATCGCATCACAGAAAGAATATATTCCTCAAAATGGCATCTGTTTATCGCACAGTCTTCTTTGCCCTCGTTTCCAGTTCCTTCTTGGATTATAACATAAGGTGAATCACAAGGGCTGCTCCATTACATAACTCTTTAAAATTCAATTTTAAAAAATAGTCATCTTAACTCACATAGCAGGTGCCCTTCATGCCTATACTGGGTATGTTCATTTCTGAAAATTTCCTACTGTCCTGGTTGTTGGAGGGTTGTGTGTGTCATGTGTGTGTGTGTGTGTGTGTATGTGTGTTGTTGTGTGTGCATGTGTGCTCGTGTGTGAATGCACGCAAGTTCCTCAGAGCTGCACATGCATTTCTGAAGTTCCCTCTGGCACTGGGACTTCTCTCCATCTTCATTTCCCAGGTAGTTTCTATATTTAAGAGCTATTGATTTTCTCTTCTTCACCCTTGCATTCTCTTGATATCTTTTGTTCTTCCATTTTACAATAAACTCTTTATCTTGGTGTCTCCATTTTTAAAAGCCTTATCCTGCCTAGCTCCCTTATCTAGAATTCTCTTTCAAGTATGTGACTGTTTCCTTTATCTCTCACCTTTCACCACCTCTCTCTTCCTGCAGGGTAATCCTACCCTCCCCCTTCCTAATCTCCACTTCTTTCTTCCTTCTAGAATGGTTGTATTTTCTATCACTGCATGTTCATTAGCAAGGCAGTGATAACATCAAATTGCAGTACAATAATATTCTTCCCATTGGATAAATTCATTTTACTTTTAAGCTGTTTCAGGAGAAATAGAAGCAAATATTGTAACCTATCAATCCAACTATAGATCAGTGTTTTCAGATGCAGATACAAATACTTTTGAAGCGTTCACAACATTTTAATATTTCTGGCTAATATATTAAAAATAGCTACAATAATAATAACTCTGAATTTGAATGTGATATGCAGTGTTATAGTGAAAATATAAGAAAATAACCTAAATAGGTACTGAAATTATATCCTGCTGCCAGGCCACACCTAGCATAATGGATAATTATCTTTGAGTCCAAAGCATTAAATTCTTATCTCAATGTTTTTTATATTCTGACATGAGATACATTTCTTTTAATAGAAGTCCTTAATTATATATGCAGTATGATTTAATATTGTCTTCTAAAATGTCTTTTAATACTTTTCCTAGAAAATTCTCTAGATATAATGTTTATCAATTGTATGTTTTCTTCCAATTATTTTAAGGAAAAAAAGTTAAGCCAAATCATCTACAGTTTCTAATGTAATCCAGGGATTCCTCATATGTAGATATATGACTCATTTACATATATTTTCAAACATGCTTTGCAAATCAGTTAAAGGCTCATTAGATAAAGACCAATCTGATAAGGTCCCTTAAACTGAGTGGTTTATATGCAGCATTCAGGACTGCTTAAGCTTTTCAAGTGCTTTCTAGGTGGGAAAAGTTATTTCCTTGGAAGGCTGGAGCAGTTCAGTTACCCTGAGCTTTCCTCTTCTAAATCTATAGATGTTAATGGATGCTTGATTCAAGGAGAACTTGCTGGCATGACCCCTTTAACCAGAATGAAGTACTGAATTATTCATACACATGGAATCAGAAGCACTTTGAAGGGTAAAATCAATAACTACAAGGCATGAGCTTAAAACTCACTGCCCTACAATATATACTGCCCTATATTCTATATACCATTTTCTTTGCAAGTATCCAAATGCCATCTGGATGCTTGAATCTTTTCCTAGGCACCCACTATATTTTATCACTTAACATGTGCTCAGAGAATGTCAGCCAGGAAACTAGATTTATATCTTGGTTTTGCCACTTAACTATCTGAATGACCTTGGAAACGTCATTTTGGAATCATCCAACTAGAGAATAAATAGGAAGGATTAACTTTTTGGAATCTAAGTTTCTTCACCTGTGAAATCAGAAAAAAACAAGATCTCACCATGCATAAGATTGAGCGCATTAAAAGGAGAGAATAAATGAATAAATGCTCTGTAAAAGTTGATGTATTTCATAACTCATCATGGGCACGTGGCCCAGTAGAATTCAATTTGTGTAAGCTTTTCCATTGGTTGGTGCTCATTGATAATTGGAGACAATGTTTGTACCACTGTTTAATCACTGGATGGGGAGAAAAACACTTAAGAATTACTATGAAAAGATCATTCTCCCAAAGAAGGTTGTGATGTCTACAAATAGAAAAAGGTAGACAAAGCCAGGAATTTTATGGTTATCTTTACACACAATCTCCTAACAGCTCAAAGGACACAAAACCTCTCTCTCCTTGGTGATATCCCCTCCTTGTTTTATCAGCCCATCTCCATTCTGGTCCTAGGGTATCCCAGTGCAGTGGCCAAAAAAAAAAAAAGAGCTTTGATTGGCTAACTGCTCCTCCACTGCACAAGAAAGAAAATGTAAAATGCACATCTACCCCGAGATTTTCCATTAGTGTTAATGGAAACTTGGTGAGTGAAAAGAGGGGAAGAGTTAGCTTGCTTAGCTTTGACTCAAGTAAGCCACACATGACCAAGGACTAGGAAAAAGGATTGTCCAAAGCATATGGGCAAAGACAAAGGAGAAGTTTGCTCTACACAATTTAGAGCACTAGGTTTTGGATCAGAATTGATTCAAGCAGTGGTCCCGGTACTGCCCACTTTGTTCCAGGTGAGAAAGGTCACTTAACACCTCTGCTTCAGTAACTTCATCTTAAAAAAAATGGCACTGCATTTATTACTCAGAATGCTGTCTTTAAGGGATGTACTGAACAATTCTCACACCTTTACAGAGCGGTGATCCAAAGCATTTAGCAATAGAATAAGCAAAGATATTTTAACGGCCCTGGTGATGCAGAGGAGTTATAGTATGCAGTATTTTCCAAGCAAATTTTACCATTTATCTAAGGAGCTGACTGCTGTTTTGCAAAACACACCCTAGGACTAATCTGCAACCAGCACATTTTGGGAGAGAATTAATCTGTGTCTTGTTATCATTGGAAAGGCAAGATAAAACAATGATTAAGAGCCTAGGCTCAGAAACCAGAATGAATTTGAATCCTGGCTCCACTATTTCCTAGCTGTGTAACCAGGCTTTGCCTCAGTTTCCTGATCTGTAAAATGGGGTTAATTGCAGTTCCTCCCACATAGGGTTTTATAAGGATTAAATGAGTTAATAAGTGTAAAAAAAACTTAGCACTGGGCCTGGCACATAATAAATAATAAATGTCAGTTACCATTAGATTTCACTGCTTAGTGACCAATTCCTGGAGGACAGGACTTTCTTCTGATGTCTCACTAGACCTACCCTTCACCCCTCCCCGCCCCCCACATGCCTGCACACAGCATTTGGCACATAAATACCCAATATAATGAATGTTCATTCATCTGTTTCAAAAATGTTTACTAAGCACATATCTGTAGCTAAACAACAGCAACCACTAAACAAATCAATAAATATTTACACATCTAATTACCTGACTCATGTAGCATCAAAGTCTATGGAAGGTAGGCCATGATTGTGACTGGTCCACAAAAGTGTTTTCACGTTGATAATGCAGCACAACAAAATTCATCCACAGTTGAATACACAAAAGGTCCAAATGTTTATCTCCTAAAGGACATTTTCTTGTGCCAATGTGACCTTTACCATCACTAGCCAAGGGCAGCAGATGAGCTATAATAAAGGAATCTAGAAGTAGGTGTTTTTAACGGTAGTTTTCTTTAGCTGAAAAGACAGTTTCACTTTTTCAGATTGTATAAATACCTTGAGAAATACTCCATGACAAAACCAATCGTAATACAAGTCCAAGGTGAAAAAATCAGTTCATGACTTTCTCTCCTCTTCCTCTCCCTGACCAGCTGGAGACAATTTTATTGTCACTTGCATTCTTTCAATTGGCAGGAAAGGACACAAGAAGGATGAAATAAAAACTAGTCAAACCTGTTCTGTCCTAGAAATTTTTCTTAGGTTAGGTGGTAAAGGAGCTTTAAAGGAATAAGTAAAGTCATTTAAAAAGACTTTGCCACTAACACAGATAACTGAAAAAATGTTTACTTACTTTGATAAAATCAGGTATAAAAACTAATTTTGGTTCACCAACTAAAAACAGCTATCATTTAAGTACATAAAGGCTGTCTTTGAAAGTCATTTTAAAGTGAAAAGTACTATGGATGGTTCATTAATTTGTAGTCAGTATTATTTGCCAAATATAGCCAATTATAATTTTTATATATAGTAGGTGGACAGAGATAAAATCCCCATGTCCAAAAATGTAACCATAATAAATGGAAGAGTTTGTTTTTTCCCCACATTTATGAGAATAAATATGAAAGTTTTCTGGTGTTCGGAGCAAACTCAAAACAAAATTCCTCAACTTCTGTTTTAGAATTTTGATGCCAAGCTTTAGCTAAGGAAGTAACAATCCACAGCACTGTTGTGAAGCTCTAAGAAAGGGGGTTTTATGCAAATACTGACAGGATCTGACCACCAGAGGCAATAGAAGGCGCCACCGTAATTGCAGTCTCCTTAAGACATAACTTACTTCAGGCTAAGAAGGAGAGCCAATATTTTGTATTTTAATTAAGAAATCTGGACTTTGTTTATAATAATTGACTGTTAGGTCAATTCTTGCCAGGATACACTCATAAAAGAATTTTTGCCTCATGTAAGCTTTCATTTAAGATTTTGTAGCAGATTTAGGATTTGGGATTGAAATCATTTTCAATTACTTATTTTAGTTGCTTTCATTGTAATATTAATAGCTTAAGAATATATTTGCATATATTTTCAACCTACTCGTCAGTGGCCATAAATATTTATTATTCACTTGTTGAAGAAAAATTTTAATCATAATGATGAATATATTTTGTCTGCTATGAACACAAAAGCCAAATTGTTTCCCTCATTAACTAGTTAGACTTGAAAATGAATCTATGCTTGCATAGTGTTATAAAATGAATCAATTAATATTCAAGACAGAGTAGACCAAAGAGATAATTGAATAACAAATGAAATATATGTGAATCACCCATATGCTGATTTTTTAAATGTCCGGTTATTTTTGTTGTTTTTGTTTTTTTGGCTGTTCAGGTTAATGCATTCTATACAATAAATCCTTTAAAGTTCCTGTTGTCAAAAAAAATTTTTTTTCTTCTCAATCATAATTATCTTTTGGCACATGTGATAACAGTAATATTGCTTAATGTTTGTTTTAAGTGTAAATTAAAGACAGAATACATCTGAAAATTATACCTCTAGAAAATGAGGCTCCAGAGGAAACCAAATGGAACACTGCCACCTTTTGGTTATACAAATTGTAAAGCTGCACAAGTTCACTGTAGGCTTTTTTAATGAAAATGTGTAGACATACTTTCAGCTTTTAGAAATAGTAATCCTATCTCTGTTGGTATGAAAATATCCATCTTTCATTATTTGTTCCTCAGTTGTGGTCCTTTATTTTTAAGTATTTTGCAAGTTTGTCCCCAAACTCTTGAACTTTAGAACCTGGAAACAATTCTTCCTGTTTATTTTGTAAAGAATGGCAAGTAATGACCCAGTAATGAAAAACACAAAGGGACTTTTATATCCTAGGGCTCTGTTGTGAATATTTCTATTACTTCTCTCTATACCAAACCACACCGCTACCCGACAGAACAGGATTTTGCAATGACACACTCAAATTCCCTGAATCACATATTGCATTTCTTTCAGCTGGAGGGATTTATGTCTTCTCACCCATAAGTATTTTATGTATACAGTTTTAAATTATAGGGTAAAAGAAATGATACAGTAGGTGCCTAGGTACATATAGGGACTAATTGGTGGGTGAGAAGAAATAAAGGCCTATATATAGACATAGATTTCATTTAGGGCAGGATCTGAAATTATGATGTTTTTCTAAGCATGGGGACAAAACAAGGAAAATAAAGAATGGAAGAGTAGACAGACTTTATAAATAAAGTAAATAAAGGAACTGGTTGAACAGGATATTATACTATTTTTTTAGTCCAGTTCCTACAACATGGCCCTCTGGCTATAAAAGTAGAAAAACAGTAAATAACATATAATCAAAATAATAATAAAAGTATACATATGAATTTAAAGAAAAGAAAGAGAAATTCCTGGGAGCCAGCAACAAAGAAGAAATGTAAAACAAAAGCTTTGTAAAGTGACTCAGTAGATGTTCAGGGGGTTAGACTCAAGGAAGGCCTCATTCCTAGAGGCCACAGATTACATGCCTATTTGGGATAAGAACATGACCTTGGCACATGTGAATTTAGGTGCAGGACCTGAGATCCCTATAAAATGCTAGGAAAATGAAAGAGTAACTCCTGAGTGATAGAGGAAAGGGATAAAATCACTGGGAAAGTAACAAGGATATTTGATTTGGCTTGAGGATCTTAGTGGGAAAAACAAAATTCCCCTTTAAAAATTAAAACAAAAGACTTCACGATACTAGTCTTCAAGGATGATGGTAGAATCCTCAAGCTTAGAAATTAAAAAGAAAAACAAAAAAACTAGTCCTAAACCAACTGAACAAACATGAGTACATAGCATCACATCTTAGGGTACACAGTATTCCAACAGAGGATATCCTTACTGAAGAGAAGTTCAAAATCACAAATTACAAACTGCACAAAGAAACAATCTAACAATAGCAGGAGTCATCAAATAAAACAGCAAGAGGTGTTGCCCATGCCAGCCTAGAGGCAGTGAAGCCAACTGAATTAGACTGTTTTAAAATATGCTTAAAATGGGGAAAGAGACAACAGAAGAAATTGAAACCATAATTTTTTTTAAAAAAAAGCAGGACATTTAAAAAAAGAATAGGATGATTTGGAGAAAAAATTTAATAGAAATTTTTTAAAATGATTACCAAAAATTTTTTTTTAAATCAATGAATGATTTAAACAACCAACAAGATACAACTGAAAGAAAAATTAATGAACTAGAAGATCTATCTGGGAAGTTTACCCAAATGCACTACAAAATATAAAGTGAAAGACATGAAAAGGAAGTGTTGGAAATCTCTGCAAAACATTATGGCAGGTTTCTCTTCAAGAAACCTAGAGTCTTGGTCTCAATGTAATAGTTTTAAACAGATTTTAGGAATTCTACCCAGGTGCTCACCACTGCTGTACTCTCAAATATTGCTTGAAATAATCAGAAAAGAATTCTATGTGCAAGTTGCCAAATAGTAAGTGTTTTTAAAATTATTGAAGTGAAGAATTTTCCCATGATCTACAATGCAGAAATTTGAATTCTTCAAGACTATTCTAGCTTTGCAGTTAGGTCCTCTTGAGTACGACAGGCAGTCTCTAAAATAGCTTCCTGGTATTTGTGCCCTAGTGTAATCGCCTCCCCTTGAATGTAGGTTGAACTTATTGACTTGCTTCTATGAGTAAAAGAAGTAATGGGGGTACTTCCCTGGTGGTCCAGTGGCTAAGACTCCACGCTCCCAATGCAGAGGGCCCAGGTTCGATCCGTGATCAAGGAACTAGATCCCGTGTGCTGCGAGTAAGACCTGGAGCAGCCAAATAAATAAAATATATATTTTTTTAATTTTTTAATTTATTTTTTGGCTGCTTTGGGTCTTCGTTGCTGCACATAGGCTTTCTCTAGTTGTGGTGAGCGGGGGTTACTCTTCATTGTGGTTCACAGGCTTCTCATTGTGGTGCTCGGGCTTCTCATTGTGGTGGCTTCTCTTGTTTTGGAGCACAGGCTCTAGGTGCACAGGCCTCAGTAGTTGCAGCACATGGACCCTAGGGTGCACGGGCTTCGGTAGTTGTAGCACGTGGGCTCAGTAGTTGTGGTGCACAGGCTAAGTTGCTCCACGGTATGTGGGATCTTCCCAGACCAGTGATCAAACCCGTGTCCCCTGCATTGGTAGGTGGATTCTTAACCACTGCACCACCAGGGAAGTCCCTAAATAAAATATTAAAAAAATAAATAAAAGAAGTAATTGGATCTTACTTCCAAGATTAGGTGATAAAAAAACTGTGGCTCCATCGCAGGTGCTCTCTCTTTCTCCCTCTCTGGCTCTCTCTCCTGAACCACCAGCTGTCCTGTCATGAGCATTTCATCAGCCTATGCAGAGGCCAATGAAGTGAGGAATGGAGGGCTTCTAGCAACCATGCGAGTGAGCATGGAAGCAGATCTCTCCCCTCATCCACTGCCATCAAACCATCAGAGGATACCACAGCCACCACCACCAGCTGAACTGCAGCGTCATTAGAGGTCTTGAGCCATAGGCATCAACTTAGGCCGGGGTCAGATTCCTGACCCACAGAAACTATGAAATAATAAATGTTTTTTGTTTTAAGCTTCTAAGTTTGGGGGTTATTTGTTATGTAGCAATGTTTCTTACATGAGCGAGATGTCCTTTAACTTAGAAAAAGTATTGGTACCAGTATTTCAACAACCATAATGGAAAGTGAAATTATATCACCTGAGAGTCCAGCTTCTGAAGAATATGGGTCAACCATCAATCAACTTTACAAATATCAACTCATCAAAGAAATGAATATCAAACTCTCATTTCTTATTTTTAAAAACTGCTAAGAAACAATCTATTTAGAAAAGACAATTTAATGGGCATGTCATCCATCCACTCCTTGAGAAAACTTGATCTAAGGGTGAAGTGTAAAATAAGCTATATTAGCTTAGAACATCTATGATATTGATGTTGAGAACACTGTCCATCTCTAAATATATCCCTCTTAAAACATCACATGGAAAATTTGTTTTAAAGTTTAGTAGCAGAGGAAAAATGTTTCTTCTGTAATTTCATTCATTCATTCTTTCGCTCAATAAATATTGTATTTATTGTCTTACCATAAGTTAGTCATTTAGATTGGTACTGGGAATACATTTGTTAGGGAAAAAAAAAAAGGTGTCTTTGCTCTCATAGAAGTAAAAGTCTAAGGAAGAAGGATACATTAAACAGCTGATCACAAGTAAAGAGATGATAAGGTGGAAGATTTAACTAACACTTTAAGATGACAAATATCAGACATCAAACATAAAATTGTTCAAGGGAGGTTTACAAAAACCAGTTAAGCATTCCATAAGTTCTTCACCTCAAGAGTAGCCAGTGGTCAAAAGTAGAGAAAACTGCTAGTGTGTTGAGGGTCCCTCTTCCTTTTTAGGGGAGGGTGTCTGCTTCTAACAACAAACTGAATTACAAGGATTTCAATGAGTCCTTCAGAGAACTTGACATGTGTGCCTTAGAATTGAGAGTTGCAGTGGATGGTGTTTTACTCCCACCTTGAAAATGTTAAAGGCAAGAAATCACTTGTTAATTGTTCCAATGGTGGGCAAAGGGCAGTGGCTGAGTTGAGATGGGCTCCTATTCCAAGAATTCAATAAAGCAAAAGTTATTTGAGGGTTTTCTATAGACCAGATTTGGGCCACAGATGGTGGAGAGTCAATGTGTTGAACTGTGTTAGGATCCAGCCCACAAAGGCTACCTAGAGAGTGACCTGGCTATAGCAGACAGACCTTAGAAGCCATAATCCTGTATGACCTCATCTTAACTAGTTACATCTACAAAGGAAATTACATTTCCAAACAAAGAGGTATTCCGAGGTTCCAGGTGGACGTGTAAGCTTTTATGACAAAATAAACAAAAAATAATTTATATTAATGACGATACAACACTAAAGACTGAAGATAGATAGATAGATAGATGATAGATAGATAGATGCATATGCATGTGCATATAAATTTAAGCTCAGGCATTAATATAATTGCAAAATGTACTTTCTTGGGAAAAAATTTTATTTTCTTATTCTGAGATTTTGCCTTTTCTGATTTTTTATATTAAAATGTGTTTTTATGTTTAGTACATTATAGTGAGAGCAGATGGCAGTTCTTCTTTTCATTGTCCTTAATTGTCAAAAATAAATTTAAAATCTAGCAACTTTATGTCAATAAAATTTGAAATTTTATTGGCTTATGAAATCTAAAAGTCTGGGGGTCACACAGAATCTAAGGATAACACTTTCATATGGGCTGCTAGAGGAGCAAAAATGCAGAAAAATATTCATCAAATAACAAAGGTACTCTCCTTCCACTAATACAATTGCCTGTTTTCCTGTTTTTTACTCTGTTGCCCTCACAGCTGCTAAACTTATTTTTATTCCTATTTTTACCTCTGATCTCTACACCATATTTCTCAATCCGTTCACTCTTTGTTGTCTTACTCATCATAGTTAAAATGATCACTTACTTCAGTGTGATCATTCACAAGGTCTCTGAATTCCTCATCTCCTTACTTTCTATTATTGAATGAAAAATTCTTTCAATTCTATAATAGTGCTTCACAATTTTCAAAAGTTTCACACACATGATTTCATATAATCCCATATTAACCCTTTTTCCCCCATCCCAAATTGCCCCTCCTCTCTACCCTCTCCCCACTGGTAGACAAAAGTTTGTTCTCTATATCTGTGTTCTCTATATCTATCTCTTTTTAGATTCCACATATAAGTAATATCATACAGTATTTTTCTTTCTCTGCCTCACTTATTTTACTAATCATAGTGCCCTCCAAGTGCATCCATGTTGCTGCAAATGGCAAAATTTCATTCTTTTTTATGGCTGAGTAATATTCCATTGTGTGTGTGTGTGTGTGTGTGTGTGTGTGTGTGTGTGTGTGTGTGTGTGTGTGTGTGTGTATACCACATCTTCTTTATCCATTCATCTGTTGATGGATACTTAGGTTGCTTCCATACCTTGGCAATTGTAAACTGTGCTCTATGAATACTGGGGTGCATGTATCTTTTCAAATTAAAGTTTTCCTCTTTTCCAGATATATGCCCAGGAGTGGAATTGCTGGGTTATATGGTAGTTCTATTTTTAGATTTTTGAGAAACCTCCATACTGTTTTCCACAGTGACTGGAGGAATCACACTTCCTGACTTCAGACTATAATACAAAGCTACAGTAATCAAAACAGTAAGGTACTGGCACAAAAACAGACACATAGACCAATGGAATATCTCCTTAAATTTTTAACATTCCTATCTAACAGATCTATTTCCTCAGGTCATGCCTACTGACTGTATTCTCTGCTTCTGTTCACAGCACCATGCTCCATCAGCTGGGTCCTCACCATTGCACCACAAGTCATTTATTACCAGATTGCTGACTCTGTGTTTAATGTGTTCCCAGTGGCTCCTCCACTAGCCTAGTCTTCTCAACCTCCCACCCCAATTCTATACTCACCTTACCCATCTTCAGCTGATTGTCATAACTTACTGAGAACTTTTAACAAACCTGAAATGAATCCCCATTTTAAATCATGATTCCATGCCTCCACCTACTTTTTTTTCTTTTCCATATCCTGTGAAAAGATGCCTTGACCTCTCCCATGTCCTCCACTTGCAAAGATCCATACCATCCTACTTTGCCCAAGATCATCCTCTACCACTCATTCCCTTTTGGATGTTTTCCACCACCAGCCATTGTCAGTCACTGGACAAACACACACTCCTTCCAAATACACATTGGTCTCAATATAATACAAACTCTTTGCTTTCACTTGCCAATCCCGCAAATTATCATTCAATCCCTCTCCTATCCAGACTTCCACAATTCTATCACTATGCATTTTGTCAACTATAGTATTAAGATTTTTTCTCCACCACTTAGCTGAAACTGTTCCCTTACATGTCAACTGCGATATCCTAATTATACTAGAAAATGGGTTTTCTCCATTCTTGACTTCTCTGATAGATCTCAACAGCATTTTGACACTGTACAGTAAGTCCCCTATGTATGAACCTTCAAGTTGCAAACTTTCAAAGATATGAACGTGCATTCGCATGTCCAATCACATAAGTTAGTTCACGTGTCTGGCGTACGTTGTCACATGCATGCATCCTCTACAAGTGGTTGTGCTTTTGTGTACTTTACCATACAGTACTGTATAGAGTACAGTAGTATAGTATCTTTATTTCAAGCCCAGGATGACCGGAAGCAAGCGTAAAAGCAATGGTGATGTAGCTGCTACTGCTAAGAAGCGCCAAGTGAAATGATGGAAACAAAAGTGAAAATAACTGAAGAACCAAAGAGATTCATGACGCAGGAAATGGCAAGGGGATTTTCTTTATTTGAGGAAGCACTGTTAGTTTTTGAGGCACAGGACCCGAATATAGAACAGTATGTACACGAAGGTTGCAGCAGCCGTTCAGAATGCAATCCAGTGCTACCGTGTTATATATGATGAGAAAAAAAGAGCTACTACCCAGACATCACTGGATCATTTTTTCAAGAGGGTAGATAGAATTGAATCCAGCAAGGAACCTGTGCCATCAACGTCAGGCATGAGTGAAATTGCAGCTTGCCTTTCATCTCCTATTGCTGACGATCCTTCAGCTCTACCATCTCCCACCTCCTCTTCTTGCCTGTTCACTCGATGCCAGCCCCTGTATGCCAGCTGTTATACAGTACTACTGTACTTTTCAAGGTACTGTACTGTAAGATTAAAAATGTTTTCTTTATTTTTGTGTTTGTTTGTTACATATTATTTGTGTGAAAAGTATTATAAACCTATTACAGTACAGCATTGTATAGCTGATTGTGTTAGTTGGGTACCTAGGCTAACTTTGTTGGACTTACAAACAAATTGGACTTATAAACACCCTCTCAGAATGGAACTCGTTTGTATGTAGGGGACTTACTGTAATTACAATATTTAACAATGTTGACTCATTATTTCACCAGGAAATTTTTTCTTCTGCTGAATTATATGGGACTGATTCTCCTCTTTGTATTCTAGGAAAGTTTCTGATGTACATTTTTCACTAACTCTTTGTTTTCCACTGCTCCTCTAAACACACACACATATATATATGCAATTATATATAATTTTATAACATATTAATATAATATATATGTAATTTTACATGTATGCAATTATATATATTTTATAATATAGCATAATATGTTATATATAATTTTATAATATAATAATATAGTATGTTATGTATAATTTTTATAATTTAATAATATAATATGTTTTATATATACATGTGTATGTGCATGTGTGTATATATATATATATATATATTTTTTTTTTTTAATCTCAAACTTCTGTGATTTGACCTCTTTCAGCCTCACTTTGCCCAAAGAGATAAAATCTACTTTTCATGTGTTAGCTAATACCATCCTGAAGGTTATGACCAAACCAATATTTTCAGTCCTGACTTATTTCTCAACTTCAAGTTCCACATCCCCAGTTGTCCATTGGGTACTTAAAACTGAATAAGCCAATGACACCTTGGTCTCAACATGTAAAAAATGAAATTTATTTGTTCCCCTTTAAAACTAGAGTCCCCTTTATCCCATAAAGGCACTCATACCCTATAGTCACTGCTTGTTAAGTGCTCTCTACTCTGATACTATACAAGGCCTTGGATATAGATACAGTTTCTATTCTTAACAAATAACATAGTTTCTACCTTAGGTCTAGTGGAGAAGACAGAAATATACCATTTAGTGTATTTTCATAGAGCTAAGCCCAGATTGCTGTGGGTGCCTATCTCAGACTTCAGATGATTCTAGAAGAACTTCTGAAAAGATGGTCTCTATGTTATGTCCTGAACAAAATGTAAATCACTAAAAAAGTTCTTGTTCCTTTTTTCTTTGAGATTATTTAGCAACAGTACTCAACCTTGTGTGTGCATCACAACAACCTGTAGAACTGTTCTTCAAAATTGAAATGCCTGGACCGCAACTGAAAATCCTGATCAGCAGGTCAGAGTGGTGTTAAAACCATTTTATTTTTCCAAAGTCCCCGACTTTAAACCTTCATATTCATTTAGAATATCACTGATTGCTCCCTCATTGGAAAGAACCAGGATCAACCACAAAGGGGAAGATTTCCTCTGAACATGGGAAAGCACTTCTTGATCACAAAAACTGGAAGAATGCCCTGGGCTGCGCTCAGATGTTCACCGTTAGATGAACCTTCCAGAACCTTTCCCTCAGTTATAGGGATACCACCTGCAATGTATTTCTATCAACATAAGTAAGAGTTGTCTTATCTCTTATGCCTGCCTCCTCCAATAGATAATGAGCTCCTTGAGAGCAGGGATTTTTGCTTTTTCCTGAAATGTTTATGAATTAATTAATTAATGGAAATTAACCAAATGAACACTGGCTAAGACATATTCTAGGAAAATGTAAGAGCAAATGTACAGAGTCCTAAAGATCAGAAAGAGCATGTGCATTCAAGGGTAAGGTGTAAGGACGGTTGTGGCCAGGGACAAGGCTGGGGAGGTCAGCATGACCCAGGTTGTAAAGGGTCTTGGATCCCATGTTATAGTTTTGGGACTTTATCCTAAAGGTTATGAGGACCCTCTGTAAAATGTTTATAAGTACATTGAAATTAAACAAATTTAAGTCATAATTTAAAGTCATATACTCAGGTAGGCAAAATTTTAACATCATTTTTCTATAATTTCACTTCAAACTCAATTTTTAATCTACATTATCATACTGTAGTGAATTCTATGGAAACATGATTAGTTCTAATTTAAATGCTTTCTACCCAAAATTTTCCTTCCACTCTCCTTTCTCTTCAGGGGTATTTAATTTTATGTAATGAAAAGAAGGCGTCTGGTCTCTGGCCATTGGTATCTGTCCATGCTGTCATCTACTGAAATGCAGAGTCAAGCATGGCTCCTGGGGTCCTAATTGGGTCAATTGGATGAATGATATTACCATTTGCCAAGAAAGAGGATAGAGAAATAAGAGCAGGTCTGAGGAGGGATCAGAATGGAGAATGCTATCTTTGCAGAGCCGGGGAGACAATCAAGAGATTAACTCAAGCAGGTAGGTGGGCATCTGGGGTCGGGAGCTCAGGAGAAAGAGCCAGGTTGGTGATTTGGGATTAATCAATGCCATGCCTGGGAAAGGTAGATAGATGCTCAGTAAACACTTGTCTAAAAAGCATTAGAAGTGACTGTTGAAAAAATGCCAGTGCAAATATAGAATAATAAGATATAATGGCTGAAAACAGAAGGTTAGGAAACAGCAGTATACATGAAAGAGGTTAAGGATGCATTCATTGTTCTTTAAAGAGCCAGCTATGTAGGAAAAGAAACAAAGAAATAGTGATGTCACAGAACCCAAGATAGCAGAGCATGCAAAAGGGTGGGTTAGATACAATTCTCAAATAGTTTAGTGAGGTCAAGTAAGATAAGGAATAGAAATCATCTGTCACTTTAAGCCACAGATCGATCATCAAAGACCTTTACCTAAAAATTTTCAGTGGTGTGACCTTGATGGAAACCAGATTTCAAAGTGTATGGAAAATGAAATAATGGAAATAATAAATGAAAACAACTATTTTATGAAAGATCTGAAAAGGAAAAAGAAGGGGAGAGATAGTTGTACTAAAGGAAAGTTAAAGTAAAAGAAAGTTGGATATTTGCCTGCCTTTAGAATTGCAGAACGTAATTTTTTCACTAGTCAGTTTAATTAGTCTCAGATCTTGGGTGATAACCTTTTCTTCATTATCTATCTATCACCTTTATCAAAATCACTTGCTAAATTCTCTGAGTTCTTTCTGGGTAGCAGTTTCCACATTTGCTTATTTCATTCTTCTATAAACACTTCTCTAAAGCATGAAGGCATCACTGTCTTCTTTAGCCACCTTTTACAACAACTGAACTTTATCTTACTGAAGTCTTGTTTTGGTCAAATCACACACCTCCAAAACCTTTTTTTTTTTTTTTTTTTTTCAGTGTTTTCCTATTGCCTATTAAATAAAGCAAACACTACTTTTATTTATGGAGAGAAAAACTCAAAATTGTTGCTCAGTTCATACAATTAAACATTTCTACAAGATGTTACCACTTTTCATGCCATTTCCTCCACCTAGAGATAACGTCCTCTCTTTTTTCTCCACTTATCCAAATTCCACTCACCATCTAAGGCTCAGGCCAGATATCATCTCAACAAGGATATTGCCTTTGATCTCCTCAAGTGGAAGTGAACCCTCTTTCCCAGGCAATCTGGCAGTCTTAAATTTTGACAGCTTCTATCACAGTTTTCACACACCATGTGTGCTAAAGTGATTGTTGTGTTTAACTCTCCTATCAGATAGAAGGAGCTTGAAGATTGAGAGTTTGTGTATTTCTCAGCCTTCACAGAGCTTTATACAGTAGATTTTCAATAACAACAGTAAATATGTGGATCTGTTTGTCAGCAATGTTAATGCAATAAGAATGAGGAAAAAGGTCAGGGGCAGAAGAGTGGAATAAAAAAACTTTACTATCTATTTAGTAATTGCAGTATTCAAATACCTCTATATGTACAAAGGCTTCTTAATTAAGGCTGTGAAAAATAAGTTTAAAAAAGGAATTCAATATACACAAATAATAATGATACTAATAGTAGGATCCCCAATACACATTAAAAACACCATGGAATTGTGCACTATGAAGGGATTCTATGCCTTCTGGGAAGTGCTGGGTTTTTATCCTGAAGGAGTGTAGTAGTGAATGAGGACATTAAGAATGATAGTCCCCTGGAAAGTTGTTGAACTAAGATGTAATTCCCATTTGATTCAGAAAATAAGTTTGTAGCATATTTTATGTCCAAAACAATTTGTGTTAACATAGTGTGTAATAGAAAGATGGTAGGATACAGGACCTCCCCAAGAATCTTATAGTCTAATAAGACAGACAGGAAGTTGTTAACAGCAGGAGTTTATTGCTCCAGCCTCAGAGGCCCAGCACCAAATTTAAGATGTCCACGGTGGTCAACAGGGATCCCAATCATGGCCCCACTGTGGTCCCCACCTGGCTGCCATCTGAGGTAGCCATGGTAGCAGCACCTTGGCCTACAGAGACCAGAACCAGAAATCCCCCACTGGACACCTCCTGTGGCTCCAGTAGTGGCTTCTCATCCTGTGGAGCTGGGGCCTCCCAGGTGTGATGGCTGCAACCCAGGGGTGACAGCTACATCACAGGGGTGATGGCTGCCGCCTAGTGTGGAGGATAAACCAGGCTCTTCCTGCATCCTGCCAACATTTATGCTATCTCCTCCCCTCTCATCCTGGTCTAATGCCCTTTAACTCAGATTTATTGTAGACCAGAGCTCTCCAGTAGAAACAGAATGCAACTCAGTGTCCCACATATATAATTTTTAATTTTCTACTAGCTACAACTTTAAAAGGTATAATGAAACTAGTGAAATTTGTTTTAATAATATATTCATTTAATCCAACATGTCCAACATATTAGCATTTCAACATGTTATCAAAAATTTATTAATGAGGTATTTTCCTCTTTTTGTACTACGTCTTTGAAATACAGTGTTGTATTTTATGCTTATAGTACATTTCAATGCAGACTAACTACATTTCAGCCACATGTACATAGTAACCACCATGTTGCAGAGTTCAGCTCTAGACATTCGATATCCATGGGGAGACTGTGGTAGGAAAAGCTACTCAACACAGTGGATGTCTGCCTTGGCCACCCTAGACTAGCCCAGTTACTGGATTCCGGCAGGGGCATGTGGTCCTCTGAGCCCTGACAGTGGGAATTATCACACATACACTTATCTTTAGGACCTGGACATCCTAAACAATGTTGAATATAAACAGTGATACAGAACATTCCCTTATTCCTGATTCAAAAAGGAGTGTATCTAACTCTCCCCATTAAGCATAATTGCTTTAGATTACCAGTATATACTATCTTCTATTTTTAACTTGCTAAGGTCTTTTTTTTTTAATCATCAGTGGGTCAGTGGATTTTGAATCTTATCAAATAATTTATGTACTTCTATTAAGAAAAACACCTAGATTTTTTTTCCCTTTCTTAATCCATTAATATCACAAATTCATCAGTAGACTGTATAATGTCAAGCCAAACTTGAATTTCTGGAATATTAGAATTTCAGTGGGTTTTCGGGTTTCTTTTTTTTGGTTTGGTTTTTGTTGTTTTTTTTTTCTTTCTTTTTGGTTTTTGTATATCATCTAAATTCAGTTTGGCAATGTTTAACTTGGGATTTTTGGCATATATGTTTAGCAGTAGATTGGCCTGTAATTAACTTTTCTTTTATTGTTTTTATTGAATATTGACATCAAGATTATTATAGCATTATAAAATGTGGAGGGGAATATTTCCTGATTTTCTATTGTGGGGAAATATTTGTATGACTGAAATGATCTATTCACTTAAAAGTTTGTAGAACTCACTTTATAAAATTGCCTATATCTGAAGTTTTCTTTTGTGGAAAGATTAATGATTCCATTTCTTTAAAAATTATGAACTACTCAGGTTTTCTATTTTTAAAAAATCATAAGAAAAGACCAACTGAAATAAATACTTGACTAGAGATGCAGACCTAACTGTTGTGGAAACATCAGGATGAAGATCACTAAGGAGAAATGGAAAAGAGGTTGCAGCCCTGGTGTATGGTTTGAAAGAGGAGTGAGATGTGATAGAGAACTATCCCTAGTGGTTCTCCCAGGTGGGGCAGGAGAAGGGGAAGAGATCCTACACAGTGTATCACATGAGCAAAGTTTCCAAAGCATCACCTTCAATTTACGTAATCCATTCATGGAGGAGCAAGTGGTCCAGCCTGGGTGTGCTGTGCGGGAAAATATAGAGCAATATGAAAGGCAGACTGAAGATTTGAATTCAGGGCTTAAGTGTTTGTACCTGATCTTGATAATTATATGTAGGATGTCAAAAAAATACAACTGCTTCCTTATCTTTGTTCTTTGGCAGATTAGAATTGCCTAATGACATTATGAATCAACATGTACTACACTTTTCTAGGCTACTTTTCTCAAAATTTGTCAAAGCTAACAACTCCCCTCTTCTATTGTGTTCTAAGAAGGTAACTCTCTGAGGGACTAGCCAATAGTCATACCACATCTTGAGTGGCTTTGCCTTTTAAATTTTATCTGAAAGGAGAGAATCAGGCCCACGATTAACCACTTATTTCCTGGGATAAGATAATTATTTTATTTGGAAAATAATAATTTTATCTGGGATATAAAAAAGTGGAAAAGTGGAAAAACATAGAAGTTGCTTCAAAACTGATTGAATATATATCTAAATTATCATTTTTTATTTTATTATGACTTTAGATTATTTCTAGCCTAGCCTGTTTAATATTAGAAATTGCTATGAACTATTATGATATGTAAAGAATGAGCTTCTAGCAGATTCCTGGCCCCAGGAATTTAACAGCTTGATAACTGCTGGGGGAAGGGAGAGAGCTACAGTTTATTGACCACTGGTATGTGCCAAGCACTAAGCTAAGTGTTTTGCATATATAACCTTATTCACTCCCGACGATAACTCTATGAGTTAGATATATCATTTCCTTAGATTAATGATGTAGCTTCAGTTCTGAAATGTACACATTCAATGAATAATTCTAAATTTTATGATGAATTCAAAAATAAATGGCATGTATGGTCTCAAAAATAGTTGTTGCATAAAAAATATTTAATAATATATGGAAGGTCATACATGTACTACTTAGCAGACACAGAATTGAACCCAGGTCTTTAATCCAAGGACCACAATCCAAAACATTGCAGCATGGTTTATAAAACACAATATTGACTAAAATGAAAGGCTGATTGTTATTTGATAAATCTAGATTTCTTATATGTCTGTAAACTATTTAATTCAGCACTAGGCACATTAAAAAATATCAGTTGATAGTGGTCATTATTACTAATATAATTAATAACATTAAGACAAGCCTAGCCAAAATATTAAGCAGTAAAATTTCTATTTAAAAATTGAATTACTATGTTGGAATTCACCAGATGACTATAAATTCTTCGCTGCACTTTGGAATAAAAGAGCTCTGGGGAGAAGGATCTATGTGAAATGGATACGGAGGCTTTGTGTCTGCTGCAGAAATGCAGAAAGGGTAGGAGCCAGGCATTCTTTGGAAAAGTTCATAGTATTTGTTTTTCTTTTCCCCAGGCTCAGATTTCCAGAAGGCCCAAACATAAGCAAAAGAAGAAAAAAAAACTAAAGAGTTGAAAGGTAAGGTTTAGATAAACGTGACTCATTTGTTCAGAGAAAGAGGCTGAATTCCAAAGAGATAATGGGAGAGAAGCAGCCCTGAGGACCAGGGCTGCCAGAGAAGGGCCCGGGCTGGGTCCGGGCTTTGAAAAGCCAGAGAAGCAAGTGTCTATTATAACAGAAAAGCCAAATAAAGATTTCAATGGCAGGGAGAGCTTATAAACCAAGAAATAGTTCAGAATTGGTTAGGGAACCATGACAGCAGAGAATGATACAGTCTCATTTCCCAACTAGATAGCAGCCAAGCTTGAGTATTCAACGTTTGGCCAAAAGATATCAAGATAGAGGTTTTTAAAAGTACACAAACTAAAATAAACAGTATTTAAGATAAAAATCCTTGTGGTCTCAGGAGGTGATGTTTAAAAACAGGGGAAAACAAAGGACAGAAGCAAAACTATATCTTGGCACTACTCTCTAAGTGTCTATCAGCAGAAGAGCAAGCAAATGAGAGGCAGAAAATAAATATAATTAGTAAAGAGTAATGATGCCAAGACCTCTGACTTTAGAAAAAGTTACTTCAATGCCTAATTCAAAAGGAATGGTGGTAAATACAAGCAATGAAAACATTTTACCCAGAAGAAAATTATTCCTGTTAAAAACATTTAGTAGGGACTTCCCTTGTTGTACAGTGGTTAAGAATCTGCCTGCCAATGCAGGAGACACGGGTTCGATCCCTGGTCTGGGAAGATCCCACATGACGCGGAGCAACTAAACCTGTGGTCACAACTACTGAGCCTGCGCTCTAGAGCCAGAGAGCCACAACTACTGAGCCCACACACCACAACTACTGAAGCCCATGTGTCTAGAGCCCATGCTCCACAACAAGAGAAGCCACTGTAATGAGAAGCCCATGCACCGCAATAAAAAGTAGCCCCCACTTGCCACAACTAGAGAAGGCCCACATGCAGCAAAGAAGACCCAATGCAGCCAAAAATAAATAAATAAAATAAATAAATTTTAAAAATAAAAGGAATCCATTTAAACAAAAAAAGAAAAGCATTTAGTAGTAAAGAACTATTAAGTAACAAAGTATCTAAGGAGAATTAATTTCTAAAAACAATTTATTAAGGGACCCAAGGAAGAGATCTCCTAATTTAGTTAATCTTGCTCCAACTGAAATTTGAAATAGAACACTTCCCACAGACATAGGAATAATCTATTCCTAAAATTAAAAAAAAAAAAAATTGTCTTACAAATGTAAGACACCTATTCATTTTTTTCCCACTTAGGAAACACCCAGACACTGGGCTCAGTCTCCAGGGAGTAATGAAGGGTAACGACCCTAAGCTCAACCCAAGCTTCCAAGGTCCTGACCAATAGGAAGAAGCGGGTGCATTTAAACTTTTTTCTAGACACTCTGTTTCTGTTCTGTTTTAGTTTTTTGTTTTTGCAGTGGTGTTTTGTACATGTATTAACTTAATGAAACCAATACCACACTAATCATTGTTGGAGCTCATATGTATCATCAATAATTTTTCCTAATTTGATCTGAGTCCTCAAGGAAGACTTTACTCTTTATTACAGAAAGGCCTTTCTTTACCTGAAAAGGTCACTCTTTTCACAACCTTGTGCTTGAGCCAGAATTGGACGGGGAGGAGAAACAGTAAATCTCCTTAGCCATTAGATAAATGAATTCTCACAACGGATTTTGTAGACTAGTTTTCCTGCTTATCAAAATTGACCCATAAGAATTTGAGAAGGGAAAGAATTTCCTGGCACTTACACAAAAGTTTAAGACAAGAAAATTCACTTCGTGCCCCCAAGACCTTTAAGTAGCTAAACTGTAGGGTATGTTTCTAAGCATAGAAGGAAATGAAGTCAGGAAAGTGGGATGGGGCCAACGTGTAGATGATCCTGCTTTCCATGCAAGAACATTTAGTCTGTCAAGAGTGGGAAGTGAAGTTTTTTAGGAGAGAATTTACAAAAGGGAACCCTCCTATGCTGTTGGTGGGAATGCAAATTAGTGCAGCCACTATGGAGAACAGTATGGAGGTTCCTTTAAAAACTAAAAATAGAGCTACAATATGATCCAGCAATCCCACTCCTGGGCTTATATCCTGAGAAAAACCATGGGTTGAAATGATACATGCACCCCAATGTTCATAGCAGCACTATTTACAATAGCCAGGACATGGAAGCAACCTAAATGTCCATCAACAGAGGAATGGATAAAGAAGATGTGATACATATATACAAAGGAATATTACTCAGCCATAAAAAAGAATGAAATAATGCCATTTGCAACAGCATGGATGGGCATGGAGATTATCATACTAAGTGAAGTAAGTCAGACAGAGAAAAACAAATATCATATGATATCACTCATATGTGGAATCTACTAAAAAAATGATACAAATGAACTTATTTACAAAACAGAAACAGACTCACAGACATAGAAAACAAACTTATAGTTACCAACGGGGAAATGGGGAAGAGATAAATTGGGAGTTTGGGATTGACATATACATACTACTATATATAAAATAGATAACCAACAAGGACATACTGTATAACACAGGGAACTCTTCTCAATATTCTATGATAACCTAAATGGGAAAAGAATTTGAAAAAGAATAGATATATGTATATGTATAATTGAATCACTTTGTTGTACACTTGAAACTAACACAACATTGTAAATCAACTACAGTCCAATATAAAATAAAATTTTTAAAAAGGAGAGAATTTTCATAATCAACTACCAATGTGGAATAGGTTGAAATAGGGGAACATTGAGAGGAGGGAGACCGGGTGAAGGTAATAATCCAGGGGAAAAGTTAGAACTTGAACTAGAAGGAGAATGGAGAAGAGTAGATGGTTTTTAACTGAATTGCAGAGATGGATTAAAACAATTTTAGAAATAAACAGGTTTTTTTTTTTTTGTATCTCCCTTTTGCTTGGTTTAGATTTGTGACCAATTTTCCTACCTGTAAAACTGAAGCAACTTAGTCAATAGGATTTACCAAATTTTTATACCAGTCATAAATAAAAGGCTTTTAATCTTTAAAAAACAAGCAAAATGTTGGGAGTTTAAAAAAAAAATCAAAACTTTAAATTGGCAAACTAATGAATATGTTATTCAAAGTTTGCCTTAAAAAGTGATATTCGAGGAAATAATAGTGTTGGAATTTTTATTCAACTGTTGAATTTAATTAAAACACCTCCTTAAATAGTGACCAATAGAATCATTACTTAATTATACAATATATTTCTTTAAAATGTATAGCTCACCTAATCTATAATGGATTTCAAATATCTGATAAATGTAATTATATATAATAGAAAGGGGGGAAGTTAAACCCCAGAAAGTTAAATGCCATAAAGGAAAGCAGCTATAAATACTACTGAAATATGGGCTTATATCATTCTTTCAACTAAGCATTTAAAATTTAGTACCAAACTTCCTGGAAGCATTAATCATTTTTTAATATTGGGGAAAATTCTGCATCAACCATTCATCTTAAATTCTCAAAAATTCTGTCATCATTTCACTTTAAATTCTCTATAGTCAGACTCTTTCAAACTGATATTCAGATATATCCAGTTAGATTTTCAACCAGACCCTCAAGCAGCATCTAAATCATCACAAGTGCCTATTAATGACATCATCATTTTTTCAAAACATAGTAATCCATATGCATTATCAAAATATAAGGCAATAGAGAAAAACACACTGACATAAGCATTGTTAAAACTGTATACACATTTTCAAATATGTTCTATACATGCATACATATTATTTTTTAATGATATAATATTTTACATATTATTCTGTGACCTACTTTATTACTTATTGTGAATTTTTCCATGTTCAAATATATGGATTTATATCTCCATTTTTGGTTACTCTATTCTATTGGGTTGGCCAAAAATTTCATTTGGAACTTTTTGGCCAACCCAATATTTTGCTGAATTATTTAGATTTGTTCTAATTTGCTACCTTAGAAGTAAACAAGTAAAACCTTTGCTCATACGCTTTAACATGCTTGTCTGAATAGTCCCTTAATTATTAATAATGGTGGAATTGCTGGAAAAAGATATTGTACTTTTGTTTTTACAGTTTCTAGTATATATTACCAAATTCCCCACTTAGAGATTTGGCCAATTTATATTTCCATCAGCAATGAATGAAAGTTCTTCTTTACTAAAATGTGGGTCTTTGATCAAGAGTATTTTTGTTCTTTTTGTTTCTACTTGCATTGTGTGAATTGCAAATACATATTGTCTCAATGAGTCATTGTAACCTTTCTTACCACCACCACTATTGTACATGTCTACCTTACCCCCACCAGGATGATTGCATAGCATCCTAACCCATCCCCATCTACCAACTATTTACCCAAATCATTTTACATGCTCTTTTTCTCCCTCTTTTTTTCTTTTTAATATCAGAATTCTAACCATGTTATTCTCACATTTAAACTTCTCGGTGTCTTCCTTTGTTTGGCAAATTAAGTACAAACTCCAGTGTATCACGCCATTCATAAGAAATGAATTTATGAGACCCTAAGATTGTTGACACACATAGGCACATGGCAGAAAAATAATATCAATCCACACGAGCAAAGGATAACCTCAAACAAGTTCTCATCCCCCTCTGGCCCACACCCTTGCCCCTCCAAACACAGATACATGAAGAAACCATGGGAGAGAATCAGCACTGAGGGAAAAAAAACAGCAGATTTGATCTCACAACACCTGAGATATTGAAGTCTTGAATACAAAATATTAACATTTTGAATGTTTAAAGAAAAAGAATAAATTAAAAAGATGAAGAAATTAAAAGTCTACCAAAAATGGACCAAGTATATTTGCAAAGAAATAAATAGATTTTTTTAAAATATAAAAACATAGTCATTAAAATTACACATAGTTATTTACTTACAAGTTAATTACAATTAGTTATTTACTTTCAGTGTGTGAAAGTAAATATTCGCAACTTATATTACTTACAAAGACCTTATATCCAAAATATATGAATATTTCCTCAAATCAATAAGAGAAGGGCAAACAAGTAGTAAGTGACTTCAACAGACATTTTAAAAAAGGGGACAACCAAATGGTTAGTAACCATATGACAATCATCAAGGGAATAGAAATTATAACTTGAATGAGATTCCACTTCCCACTTTCCAGCATTACTAGTGTTGACTACAGGAACTCTCATAGATTGATTGTGAAAGTGTAGTTGATATAATACTATGGAAAAGAGTTTCACATTATCTACTAAAGTTGAAGAGGATTATAATCTATGAATTCCACTACTAGGTATAGACCGAAAAGAAATGCCTACACACATACACTGAGAGACAAGATGGAAATGTTGATAGTAGCGTTATTTGCAATAGCTTTAAACTAATAATGACTCAAATTTTCATCAATGAAAGAATGTGGCTTACTCACATGATGTCATGCTATACCGAAAATTAACAAATTGTAGTTATGTCCAACACTATAGGTGAATCTCACCAAAACAATGTTCAGTGAGAGAAGACAAAAACAAAATATATATTGTGTAATTCCATTTATATAAAGTCAAAAAATATAATTAAGCAAAGTTAACCTATGAAGTTAGAATTCAGAATAATAGTTACCTTTGAGGAGGAGGGTAGAGATTGAACAGAAGTAGATTTGCAATGAGATAAGCTTCAGGCCCCTCGCTTGCATGGGCCGCTTTCAAGGTCCTAAGGAAACCTGATCAATATGCTCACGTGATCATATGTTTTTGTAAAATGTTTAAAAGAAGCACACTTAACTGCAGTTGGTTAAGACTGATGGCTCATTCCTGTCCAAATTCCGGTCTGTCACATTTCCCCTTTTATTGGATGCCTTAAGAGAGGTAATGGGCATTCAAGGTATCCGTCTAAAAGGAAGTTGAGTTGGCTATTCATTTAGTTTGACACTAGTGTCAAACTCGACTGCCTAGTGTCTAGTATATTTATTTAGTTCACAATTATTTCTGTGTACGGTTAAGTTATTGCTACCATTCCAGTGCAGGACTGGCTTCCAGGAATACTTCTACCACTCAACATGTTGACTCCTTAGCTTTGTGACCTAACAGTGTAGAGCCAGAGGTCAAATGACAATATAAGTGTATCCTACAGTGCTAGGGTCTGGAAATATTTGGGTAATGGAGAAGAAACAAGGTAAAAGGAACAGAGCCGGAATCTAGTCCAGGGAAACTCTTCCAAACATGAAGTATAAAATTATAGGCAGAGAATTTATTTCTCAGTGATGTCTAGTCAAAACAGAAGTCGTCTCTCAACCAGAATATACCAGATAATGCAATATAAACAGTATAAAGCCACCATAAATAGGTTTTTCCTTTTGTGCTGGGAATTAAGAGAAATAGAATTTATTAAAATTCTCAGATTTAGGAAACTGAATAAATCCCAAGCAGAATTAAAAAAAAAAAAAAAGCAAAGAAAACCCACTATTAGAAACATTGTGGTCAAAATAAACAGAACTTAAAAGCAGTGAGAAGGAAATGAAAGATTACCTACAAAGGAAAAAAAAAACTAAACTTGCAGCTGAAATGTTCAACAGCAACACAGGAAATAATAAAATAGTGGAATCCCTTCAAATTTGGGGAGAAATGTCTCTCATATCTCGGTGCACAATTGTGTTTCCAACAAAACTGTTTTTCAAGAACAATGAAAAAAAGACTTTTCATACAGAAACAGAGTTTTATGAAAAAAAATTCTTAAGAGTGATTCAAAAGGAAAAGAAAGGATTTCAGCAGGAAGACTTGAGATACAGGGAGGAATGAGCAGAGAAACTGGTAAAAGTGTGAATATATACAGATAAGCCTTACCTATGAGGAAGAAAGAAAGAAACAAGAAAGAAAGAGAAAGAAAGAAAGAAAGAAAGAAAGAAAGAAAGAAAGAAAGAAAGAAAGAAAGAAAGAAAGAAAGAAAGAAAGAAAGAAAGAAAGAAAGAAAGAAAGAAAGAAAGAAAGAAAGAAAGAAAGAAAGAAAGAAAAAAAGAAAGAGAAAGAAAGAAACTAATATTAGATAATATCCTGAGAGAGTAAAGATGTTGATTCACTTTAAAATTCATTATTTTAGGCTGCATGTTATAATTTCTAGGATACTAATTAAAAGAATAGAGAGCAAATAAATCACCTCTAAACCAGAAAGAGAAAAAGGTGAAATAGGGGGGCCAAAAAGAAAATTTAATCTAAAAGACCCCAAGAAAGAAGAAGAAAAATAGAAGAGAAAAGGAGAGAGCGATAGAGAAAAGGGAAGAAAGAGAGAAGGAAGGAAGGAAATGAAAGAAGAAGGGAGGGAGGGAGCTGTTCAAGGACAGGCCATACAGGTCACAGAGGAGATGTGCTGGAATTCAGAAACCACTCTGGATTGAAAGTCAGAGACGAAAAATATTTCAACTGGCAGACACCAAGTGTTGGCTTCACAAGGAGGCAAGAGCTACTGTGGTGAAGATGTCACAATAGAAACAGGTCAGGAAAAAGAATGGTGTTCACCAAAAATTCTTTGAGTCTCCTCTGCTACTAATTCACATTCCAGTCTCCTAATTACTGACAGTGCTCGACCTCAGAGTCACCCTGGGGTCACGGTTTTCAGAGCATCCTTGGAAGTCTCTCTTGGTCGCTTCATGGTCACCCATTCATGTATGAGACTTCCTATCCAACAAAATCTCAGATCGTAAATTGAAGCTATCAACCATAGATAATAACTCTACAGACCTCAGTTTCCACCAGCCCCAACCCTTGCATTACATGGGATTTAAAATCAGAAGATTATTTTGACAAATGGGAGGCAATTTCTTGAAATATTTTAAAGGAAAACATATTTTTAGAAGGTTCCAAATTAGAGAAGTAAATGAAACTGGAAAAGAATTATTCTCTTGTCTTCTTTTCTCTTTTCTATATTAAAGAGAGACAAATGATTAACATTTTTAGTTATAATTTGGGGTCAAATTCTGAGCTTTTGTAATTGTATGAAAAAAAGGAGAGAATATATTAGCAAAATATATCAGAGACAAATGATCCGATATCATAAAATACTAAGGGCTTTATAAATTGATAAGAATACAAATATACCCTATAGGAAAATGTATAAATAATATGAGTAAGTAATTCATTACAGAAATATAGATGGGCACTAAACATGATAAAATGTTATTTTCAGTAGTAACTGAAGAAATGCAAACTAAAATGGGATATCACTCTCAAGGATCACATTTGATTAATAGAAATATACAATATTATCCAGCTACTATTTCTCATAATTACAGTTTATCATATATAAGGGTGTTTTTATGTGATGAAAATAAATATGATTGAATTATGATTTATTTAACATTTTTAGTTTATGAAATCTCTTTGAAGCTAAGCTCATTTCCAATTGCTTACTCCTCAACACCTGAAACTCAACATATCGAAAACTAAATTCATCTTTCCACCAAGCAGTCTCTACCCACCACTTTCCCCATCTCAGTAGATAGATACGTTATCCTCCCAGTTCTTTGGTCAAAAACCTTCCCTTCATTCTTTATTTCACACCCTTATCCAATATGAAAAGAAATTCTTTTGGCTCTCCCTTCAAAATCTATCCTGGACTGACAATTTCTCATCACCTTCACTGCTGGTGGGATGGTCCAAGTCACTATCATTTCTCGTTAGTGTAATTGCAGTAGCCTCTTATCTGGTCTCTCTGTTCTACACTTGTACCTCTGCAGCCTGGTACCAACAAAGCAGCCAGAGTGAAACTCTTAAAATGTAAGTCAGATCAAATCACTCTTCTGCTCAAAACCCTTCCCTGGCTCCCCATTTCACTCACATTCAAAAGCAAAGTCCTTATAATTGCTTCTGTATTAGTCAGGGTAAGTAATGATAGTTTCCTGTTTAAAAAAGAAATCTTGATGGCATAAGTGTCACAATGTGATGTAGGTTGGTTGGCTCTCTTAGATGTCTCTCCTCCCAGGGGTGACCCAGGAACCTAGTCTCCTTGTATCATGTGACTCTGCTGTTCCCTAAGGCCATCTTGGAGCACTCTGCTGGATCTCCTCCACCCAACTGGCCAGTAAGACACACAGACAGAGACAGAGTCAGATAGAGGAGGTGAGAGTGAACTTGCTGAGAATATGACTGTAGGGTTTAAGGGCCACCTTTAGAAGAGGCATAAGTCACTTCTGCCCACATTCTGTTGGTAAGAATTCATTTTGTGTCCCCTCCCAGGCTACAGGGAAAAATAATCTAGCTATGTGTCCATGGGGATGGGGCACCAGCTCTTTCCTCTGCCTGGATCACTGCTTCTCAAAATATCAAGATGATGAAATTTTTCATCTTCTTCAAGTGTTTGCCCAAATGTCACTTTCTTACCAAGAGCTTTCAGACCATCCAATTTATAGTTGCAACCTGTAATTCCAATCACCTTCTCCCTACTTTACTTTTTCATTTTTCCAAAGCATATATGTATATCATTTCCTAATACAATTTACCTATTTATTACGGTCACTGCATGACAACATATGATATAATCTCCACCAGGGCATAGATCTGTGTACATTTACTACTTTGATGTACCTTCTTTTTTTGTTGTTGTTGTTATGGACCATTTTTAAAGTCTTTATTGAATTTGTTACAATATTGCTTCTGTTTTATGTTTTGGTTTTTTAGCCACGAGGCATGTGGGATCTTAGCTCCCCAACCAGGGATTGAACCTGCAACCCCTGCATTGGGAGGTGAAGTCTTAACCACTGGACCCCCAGGGAAATTCCTGATGTATCTTCTAGAACAGTGTTTGGCACAGAATAGGTACTCAGTAACTAGTTTGCAATAAGTATTATAAAAATGGTTATGATCTCATGGCTATCATCTTTGATTTTAAGTTTAAGTGCCTATATGTCAGTTCTCAGAGGTGTGATCTTTTAAACATAACTAGTTAAAATTTTATATATTTTTTCCTATGGAAAACAATTCACTTTACTTATTATTTCTCATTTTTGAATGATTTCTGCTTACTCATTTCTGCTTTTATGCTTCTGAAAATTACCATCATATTTCCTTATTTTTTAATGTTTTCTAAGTTTTTATTTCAGTATTTAATTATCTGTTACTTATTTTCATGCTTGTATAATTCCTCCATCCATTACTCTGTCTCAATCCCTGATATACTATCAACAATATCATCTGATATTTTAGACTCAGTTTATTATTGTTATTTTTCAGTGTATTTCACATTTTTAGCATTCTCACAACATTTGCATTTTGTACATAATTACAATAATTTTCATTTTTAATAACATTTATTGTTTTTTTTCTAATTTTACTAGCAATGCATGTTCATTGTAGACAACTAGCAATATAAAAAAACATAAAATAAAAAGTAAGAGTCACCCATAATCCCCACCCCCTAGAGATAACCACCATTAACATTTTGATGCATTTCTTCCCAGTGTCTAAATATTTTTTTAGATTGAAGTATAATTGACCTACACCTATATTAGTTCCAGGTGCACAACATAGTAATTTGATATTTCAAAATATTACAAAATGGTCACCATGATAAGTCTAGTTGCCATCCATCACCATAGAAAGATACTGTAATTGACTATATTCCTACTGCTGTACATTTCATTCCCATGATTCAATTATTTTGTAAACTTGTACCTCTTAATCTCCCTCATCTATTCTCACCTCCCCCACCCTCTCCCATCTGGCAACCACCTGTTAGTTCTCTGTATCTATGAGTCTGTTTCTGTTTTGTTATCTTTGTTCATTTGTTTTGCTTTTTAGATTGAACAGGTAAGTGAAATAATACAGTATTTGTCTTTCTCTGTTTGACTTATTTCACTTAGCATAATATCCTCTAGGTCCATCCATGTTGTCCAAATGGGAAGATGTCAATCTTATTTATAGCTGAGTAATGTTCCACATCTTTATCCATTCAGCTATGGGTGGGCACTTAGGTTACATCCATATCTTGGCTATTGTAAATAATGCTGCAGTGAATGCTGGGTTCATATATCTTTTCAAATTAGTGTTTTTGTTTTCTTTGGAAAAACACCCAGAAGTGGAATTGTTGGATCATATGGCAGGTCTATTTTTAATTTTTTGTGGAACCTCCATGCTGTTTTCCATAGTGGCTCAATTTGCATTCCCACCAACAGTGCACAAAGGTTCCCTTTTCTCCACATCCTTGCTAACACTTGTTATTTGTTGTGTTTTTGATAACAGCCATTCTGGTGTGATGTGATATCTCACTGTAGTTTTGATTTGCATTTCCCTGATGATTAGTGATGTTGAGCATTTTTTCCTGTGTCTGTGGCCATCTGTACATCTTTGAGAAAAGATAATTACAATGATTTAAACTTCATTTCACTTTTTTCTTTCAATTTTCACTGCTTACTTTTTACAAAAAGATGTATTTATAATTTAAATAAATACCAGTTCAGCTGGTAGAGAAATCCTAGATCACAAGTTTTCCCTTAAAAATATTTTGTTCCACTATCTCCTTGTATTTAAAGTGTTGTAGATTTTAGGTTGAGCTGGCTTAACTTTCTTTGAAGCTGATAGTTTTATTTCATCCCCTGACCAAATGCTATAGGACTGTTTCTCTGATTTCCAAATTCAAATATTTCACTAGATTTTGCCTTGATGTTAGCCCCTTTTCATTAATATTTTTCTTGTTCCAGGAAAGACTTGTCAATGTATAGATTCTAGTCCATCTTTGGCTCACAAAATGATCTTCCTTATTTCTCTATTGCTTATTACCTTCTTTTTTAATATTATTTTTTATGAGAACAACAATCTATATTAAAGTTTGGCTCTCAGTTCATTGTTTTAATCCCTACCTGCCAGATCTTCCATGGAAATTTAATTGCCTTCATTAGATTGATCTCAGACTATAATCTTTATAGTTTATAATGCAAGTTTTAATTAGGTTATTGCATGCTTGATTTTCTTAGGTCACACAGCTAATTCCCTTTGTATTTCTACCTGTTTCTAAGCAGGTCCTCATGCTTTCTCCATTCATTTTATTAACTTTTTGTCTTTCATTAAAGTTATCTTATCAGCATAAATCTATAAATAAGGTTCCTATCTTAGTGGTAGATTTACAGTTACCTGGGGTCTGTGGGTACTTGGCTGCAGGTCTTTTTAAATGCCTTAAGTTTCAGTGGTGAGAGTCCAAGTGAAACGTATCTTTCTCTCCTAAGGGTGCTCTCACCTTCTGAAGGAGTTTTCCAGAATTCTCTATGCTAACCTACTTCATCAAAAGGGAAAATTTCAAATTTGGCTTTTAGAGATCCCATCAATCTATACCATATCAAGCATAAATTCCTGAAATGTTATGGACAAACTTACAGTATTTTTTCCTGGCTGCCAGCATTAATTCTGGATTCCTCTATTATTCTGTCATTACAATCAGAATGTAAGAGGCGAAACTAGAAATCAGTGTTCAGAGAATCATTTTATCTGAAAGTCCTTCAAATAGGTTTTCAATTAAATGTTTTGCAGAGCAGGGAAGAGTAAAGTTAAATTTACAGGGAGTTCATGTCATTGACATTGGTCTTTTTCTCTTACCTTATAACTCCAGCATCAAAAAAGACCAGTGTCATCACAAATTAGTTATATTTAGTGGTATCGGCCCCCTCTTGGCTAAATTTGTCACTCAGAAAATTTGGGAAATCAGCCCATCTAAATAAGCTTAAGCTCTCCTGTTTGTCATGATGATATTAAGAATGAGCCCAACAAATATTTATTAATAGTTGAGAGGCAAGTCTGGCTGCTTTCACTGATGACAAGGGAATTAACCTCCTCAAAGTCAAGTAGGGTCATTGCCTACTTCCATTGTTCTCTGCTAGAGACTTGTGATAATCTAAGATCTTTACTTGATTAATTAGCCATTTTTTCCTTCATTCAAACATTTCCCAACATAATCCATAGAAGCTGCCTCTGCCTGAACGAATCTCAATTTTCAGTAGTGTGTCATACACCTTCGGACACAAAGAAAACAAAGGGATAACTGTAATGACCTCAAATTATATGACTTTTTCATCTGTGCAGCTCTAGAATCAACTGTAACATCAGACTCCTTTCGAATGCTCTGTAACTACCCAGAATCCACATGGCCACAGTTTTTTTCCCATCATTAACTGTACCAAAGACATAGTCAATTCCATTCTTCTTGAAAGTTCTATCTCCTCAGTATCCTTAAACGCAGTTTAAGAGAGGGGGGGATATCTTCCCACCCAAGGTCTAACCTTGATTCCACAAAGACAGTCATTTTGTTTTTTCTTTAGTTTATACCCATATGGTGCTTAGGAACATTTTTAAATTTTAAAAGAAGAAAAGGGGGATAACTTTAGCTTGAATCAAAATGAAGTTAATGATCATTAACTATAAAGAAAAAGTCAAGGACCTATTCAAATCCTTTCTCCCAACCTACAAACAACTTTTTAAAAAGACTAATTTAATTTAATTATTTTCTTTTCCGTTATGGTTTTTCACAAGTTATTGAGTATAGTTCCCTGTGTCATACAGTAAGACCTTGTTGTTTATCCATCCTATATATAATAGTTTGCATCTGCTAATCCCAAACTCCCAATCCTTCTCTCCCCCACTCCCCCTTTGGTAACCACAACTCTGTTCCCTATGTCTGTGAGTCTGTTTCTGTTTCATAGATAAGTTCATTTGTGTAAAAAGACTAATTTTAGAATACTTCCTATTGTGTTATAAAAGGAAAATGTTTATATTCATGCAAATAAACTGCTTTAGCCATTAATGATAGTTTTAATTCCAACTGAACGTGATAATATCTATGAGGTTTGGATGGTGGAAAAAAATTAGTCATTGTATCATACTATATGTACACAGAATCTTTATTTCTAGATAGCCTCAAACTGTAAAATTGGGTCAGGACAGAGAAAATAGGTTATTAACAAACACGGTGTTCTTGAACAGGGATATATAAACAGGTTTACTGATATAAGTAGACTCCCAGTACCAGCAGTTACTTTAATTTTCCACTTTAGTCCCTTAGTATCTCATGCCAGAATGGTGTTTTGAAGTCCTGTGCTTTCATTTTGAAGAATCTTTACCAAAAAGTCACAAAAGGACTAGCTTCGAATCTGTCAGAATCAAATCTTTCATGAAAGTTCTAATCTTATACTATCATAAAATTCTAATCTTATTTTACACTTTCATTTACGTATTATGTATCCTGTGCAAAATATGGAAGACACCATGGACAGAGTCAATAGGCCAGTGATGTGCTAAGAAATGTTCAAAACCAGTTTTCTGGGGAGAGGAGGGGAGGGAAGCTCTGATGTGTATTGTCTGCCAATTGTTATGGTGTAAATATTTCCAGATCTATCTTTCAGCTAGGGTTCTGGATGAAAAATAGATGCCAACAATTAGATGGACTTGCTAAATATTTGGAATTGGAAAAATGAGCCAGAGGCCAATTTCCTCCACTGGAAAACTATGTTGTAAGGGTGCGAGAAGTTCCTGCAAATCATGCCACTGTTCCCTCTCCAGTTTCTGGGAGCCCACAGTCTACTGTGGCGGCAGCTCCCTAATCCCAGGATCCCAGTTCCCTTGAGGTCTTCAGGAACTTTGTAGTGCCCACAGAAATCTTAGAGGAAGCAGGAGAAGATTCTGGTGAGTCAGTTCTGTGATGCTGTGAGAGTTTTTCCTGAAGGACCAGTGTAGGGTCCAACCCTTCAGCCCTTCCATGCATTGTGTGATTCCTTAATTCCCTCTGTTAAGCTCTTTATGCTTAAAATTTGCCACACAGGACTTCCCTGGTAGTCCAGGTTAAGACTCTGTGCTCCCAGTTCAGGGGGCCTGGGTTCGAACCCTAGTCAGGGAACTAGATCCCGCATGCCACAACTAAATATCCCACATGCCACAACTAAGACCCAGTGCAGCCAAATAAATAAATATGTTTTTAATATAAAAATTTTTTAAAAATTGCCACAGAAACTGGATTTCTTGTAGGATCTCATTTAGAACTTGAAATTCTTAACTCCGCAGATCTGGCCATATCCTCTCCTCAATTCTCTTGATGGCAACTCCAATATTCATTTGTGAAGTCTTCTTAGACAAAGGTTTCCTTTCCCTTCTCTAAAGTTCCATTACTTCCTGTCTGTTTGCTCTTATGTTACAGGAATCCCAGCTGGGTATAAATCCTTCTCATTTTAGGATTTAGACAAGTTCAGGACAGATGAGGTAGGCACAATAATACATCTGCATAAAGACAATAATCTGTGGGAAGGACATTAATCTAAGGGAAGAAAGGGTGGCACACAAGATTGGGTCAATATCAACACACTCATTATTAGAGGATCCCAGCGATTTCTGATACAGACTTCCTTACCTACCCCTGAGGATTTATGTCTGATCCCAGGGAGAGAGGGAGCTACTGGAAAGCAAAGATAAATGACTGCACCACTGAAATTCTGAGTATTATTAGTGTACACACCATAAAGGTAGAGAGAAAGAATTTTCCATATTTTTGGTAACACACCATAGCTGTAGAGCCTGAGGACCATCAGCTCTCCCAGCACGGGAAGGGTTTCCACAGCTCACAGAGAAACTGCCGCTGTGCCAGCTCTTTGGCACTGAATTTTCAGTAGGGTGGTTAAACAGCGTGGTTGGCAGACCCATGAAAATCCTGTAGGTGGTATCCATGGCTTTGCTACTCTTCTAGTTTGGGTGGTGAGGGGAGCAAAGTCATCCCAAGGCAGAAAATGAGTCTGGTATCTTTTAGGATGAAAAGAGGCAACAAAGATAAAATAGATCATCAACAAGGACCTATTGTATAGCACAGGGAACTCTACTCAATATTCTGTAATAACCTATACAGGAGAAGAATCTGAAAAAGAATGGATATATGTATATGTATAACTGAATCACTTTGCTGTACACCTGAAACTAACACAATATATTGTAAATCAACTATACTGTGATATAAAATAAAAATTAAAATTAAAATTTTAAAAAGAATAAGAAAAAAAAAGAAGAGGCAACAAGGTGTACACACACACACACAAATGAAGCTTTTGTTGGCATTCAGTAGCTCTGGTGATTCACCAATAGTTTTTTTGAGCGCATGTAACCAAATCATTTCAGGAGAAAAAAAAAAAAATGGCAGATGGTTAGTGTACCCAAAACGCCCTATTCTTAGATGGTGTTTAGCTCCCTAAGGAATCCTATAAATAGTTTTAGTGTTGGGGAATATAGTCTAAGAAATAATGTTTTTGAAAAATATGATCCTGTATTTACTTCCAGGCTTTTGTGACTTGGCATTAAGATTAAACAAATAATGGGTATCCTGCGGTGACATGAATGTCTGTTATCTTCCTACCTAATTGAGCCTATAAACTCCTTCAGGCTTAGTTATGAATTCCACTCAGTACCTAGCACAGTGCCTCATACATCATAGGTGAGAAAGATGTGTGGTAAATGAGTGAATACTTTTTACTTTTACACATTTTCTTTTCTACCAAACACTCACACACATACACAAACCTTGCCAACACTATAACTTACATTAATTCAAATTCGACTAATGTAGAAATTGTAAGAACAGGATTTAATATTTGTCCTGAACAAACCCAAAGAACTTTCAAATTTATTTTCTTATTTAAAATCACAATACTTTTCTCAGGTAGTAAAAGTGGTGATTGTTAGTTTCACATTATAAATGAAAATTTGGTATCAATCATTTATTTTTTCTCAGTTTATTTAGTTATTTCACCCTGGAATAGAACTAGAGAAAAAAATTAAATTAAATAACTTGACAATAAGTTTTGTGCTAATTTCTCTAAAATATGGTATGTTCTTGAATGTCCACAATACTTCTGATTATGGTTTCTTTTGAAAAATATTTAGAGGGGTTAAAATGATTTTAAAATGTGTAATTATGGATGTAGCATAAAGTCCTTTTTTCCTTTGGTAGAGTAATTAGAGTTCCTTTTTGGAAAATAAAAAGGTGAGTAAATACATCAGCAATTCCAATGCGTGTCTTTAAATACTAGCTCTGCTGATTTCAAAAGAAGCCAATGGTACCATATTTTGCCTTTATGCTCTCAAGAGAGAGCAACCTCATATAAGACCTGTCTACCTTGAAGACCACCTAATGTTTTACAGCTACAGTGTCTAAAGAAAAACATGACAAAAACATGGCCTGAGGCAGTACCACTTTTTGAAAAAATGTCCCTAAATCACAACGAATATCCTACACTTGACCAAATTTGCATGCTTTCTATATTTGCCAGTAACAGTAGCCATTTAATACTATGGGAAAATGTATAAACACATATATACACACATTTCTCCTTAAAATCACATCCTATGAAATTCTTAAAAATAATATTCACCAAAGATGGACTTCTGATGCGGTTTGAGTCACAGGGAGAGAAAAATCTGCTAATCTCCTATCAGGCAAAGTTAAATAACAGTGTTACTAGAGACTCTGATGATTTGGGAGGAAAATTTAATAATGACATAAATCAAATGTAAAAATAATCCTCTAAGGAAACTTACTTCATTTGGGAGAAAAAGTTTCACCAGTAACCATAGTGAGTTGATATTATTGCCGTTGTTTTTATAAGTTGTTGCCATGACTTTTTTGACTTTGGGGCTAGATTTTACTTCAAATACAACAGATGGCAACGATTACATTTCTGCAACTTTTTTTTTCTTGAATAACTAAACAGAGCACAATAAAATAAACAGTCATACACACTAGAGAGTTTCGTTTTGTTTCACATTTTATTAAAACTAAAAGTGAATAAAGTAACTCAAACCAAATATAAAATGAGACCTCCATGTATCCCAAACTTTACCCACAAATTTTAAAATATTAAAATATCCTATTTTTTACTTCTTTCATGGTTTCAAGCAAACTAAAATAAAATGGAACAAAAATATTGTAAGGAAGAAAGTTTGCAACATCAACGGCTCAAATCGGAAGCAAATGTTGAAAGCCTAGGAGAAAGTTCCTCTGTATCTGTCTCACTTGCTACAAAATTTGAGAAACTGGAATTTGATAGAATTAAAATCTGAGAAAAAAATCTTATAATGGAATCTTTATTCCAAATATATTCAGATTTATTTCTTAGTATTATGTGATATCTGTCGATATCCTGAATTTTCCTTATCATGACCTCTCCAAAAAAAGAAAATTTGGGTAATTTTTAAAATTCAAACTAAAGCTTAAAAAAGAAGCCAAATTATGATTACTGTCCACAGGGCATATTTTAAAATTAATTCTATAAGGATTATTTAATCAAAATGGCATAGTTGATGGGAAATATGCTCTAATGAACAGAGCACTTAATTTGAAGTTAGGGACAAGATTTCGTTTCCAGATGTTTAAAATGTTGATGTGTGTCCTTGGGTAAATCATTAAACTTTCACTCTTTATTTTTCCCATTCTGATAAACGAAGATAATAAATTCTCTGATAAGACAGAATTTGTAAATTATGCTCAAATGTTGATATATTATAATTAGATCAGGACTTTAATGCATCATAATAATATCAATGTTGAAACTCTTATTAGTCATTTCATTGGCATAGATAAAAGTCTTTCTTCAATAGCATGTGGAATGGTTTCTCAAGTGCCAAATTGCCTTTTTAATGATCTCATCGTGATTTCATCCTTTGGTTAAGAGCTTGAGAATTTAATGAAATAAAGTGTTCTGATTAAGCAATACCCAAAGTATTTGCCTATAAAATTTTTATTTTAAAAACAAATCCTGCAGAAATTCAGCAAAATTACTAAAGAAGACCAGCAAAACCAATCTTAGTAATGCTTAAAGATCTAATTCTTCTAGTAAGAATAACTGACACCACAAATCAATACTTAATTACTAAGTATTACAGACCCAAGGCTACTGATCTGAGAACAAATAGACTGAAGTTTCATATTCAAGACATGTTTCCTGACTATAAAAATAATACTTGATGGGGACTTCCCTGGTGGTCCAGTGGTTAAGACTTCGCCTTCCAATGCAGGGGTTGCGGGTTCAATTCCTGGTCAGGGAGCTAAGATCCCACATGCCGCGGGGCCAAAAAACCAAAACATAAAACAGAAGCAATATTGTAACAAATTCAATAAAGACTTTAAAACTGGTCCACATCAAAAAAATCTTAAAAAAATAATAATAATAACTTGATGATGATTTTTAAAATTCAGAAAAACAGAAAGAGTAAAAGAATATAATAAGCATGCATAATATTCCAAAACAAACTGTTATATTTTCACTATATATCCTTTCATGATTTTTTTCTATGCATGTCCAGGAAGTCCTCTATTTACATATGTTTCTTTCCTGGAAATGTGTTTAAAAGTTAGAGGCCTAAAATAATCAAATTTTTAAATAGTACATGTAAATAAATCAGGTTATATTCACAAAGAATTAAATTCACACATGCACAAGTGTATGCCACACACGTCACAAAGCCTCCTTATTACAGTTCAGATGGGCACAGGTAGACGAGAAGATCACAGCACACAGAGATCTCCAGGAAGACCCACGCCCTCTTGTCCAGGGCTGGCCTCTTCCCTCCCTCAATCCTTCTGCAGGGCCAGAGCAGGAACTCCTCAACCTCCCAGCCTGGATAAGCTGAGTGCCTGGATGGGTGGTGGGGAGAAGGGGCTGGTCTTCCCTTGCACACACTCTGACCTGATGGGTCTCAGCCAGCCCTGCACGCTGTGACCATCAACATGAGTGTCCCAATTTGGCTGCCTGTATACAAAAACCCCAAGGCCATCTGCCACTTAGTCTACCCTCATCCTACCCTGACTCCACCATGCAGGAATCATGTACAGTAGGAGTAAAGTTTGAGTCATCTCTTCAGATAGTCATGAGCTTCATGGAGCTCCCTTAGCAAACAGGATGGGAACGTCAAAGATCAGGGCAGCCCAGAAGGCTGGGTGAGGGTTCTGTCTGCAAGACATGGGGACAGCAGGACCACAGACCAGCCAAAACATACTATCAACACTGTGGCAACCTGCCCTTTCCTGGCGCCCTACTATGGAAAAACTCGAAAGCATTCTGCAAAAATCAACTCTGTACGTTACATGTAATGTAATTACGTGTACATTAATCATATGAACTTGTATGCTGTAGAAATGTCATATAATAGGTTTGTATACTGATATATTTATACATGCACATCTGTATACATATGTATATGTATGCATATGTTTAATGATAACACTGGACTATGTGAGCTTTTTTTTTTTTAATATTTCTTTCCCCATGTTGCTCACTGTATTTTTACTCTCACTTACATTAAGAATTTTATCTTTGCAGGGTGTGGAGAAAAGGGAACCCTCCTACATTGTTGGTGGGAATGTAACTCGGTGCAGCCACTACAGAGAACAGTATTTAGGTTCCTTAAAAAACTAAAAATAGAACTACCATATGATCCTACAATCATACTCCTGGGCATATATAAGAGAAAACTCTAATTCGAAAAGATACATGCACCTCAATGTTCATAGCAGCACTATTTACAATAGCCAAGACATGGAAACAACCTAAATGTCCACTGACAGATGAATGGATAAAGAAGATGTGGTATATATACAATGGAACATTACTCAGCCATAAAAAGAATGAAATAATGCCATTTGCAGCAACATGGATAGACCTAGAGATTATCATCCTAAGTGAAGTCAGACAGAGAAAGACAAATACCGTATGATATCATGTATACGTGGAATCTAAAATATGATACAAATGAACGTATTTACAAAACAGAAACAGACTTACAGACATGGAAAACAAATTTATGGTTACCAAAGGAGAAAGGAGGTGGAAAAATGAAGAGTTTTGGATTAACATATACACATTACTATATGTAAAATAGATGAACAACAAGGTCTTACTGTATAGCACAGGGAACTATATTCAGTATCTTGTAATAAACCATGATGGAAAAGAATGTGAAAAAGAATATATATATGGATATACACACACACATGTATGTGTATACATATATATATATATATAAAACTGAATCACTTTGCTGTATACCAGAAACTAACACAACATTGTAAATCCAATATACTTCAATTAAAAAAATTTTTTATCTTTGCATCGTCATGGCATCCAGGGGGAATTTTATTCCTACAGGTGATAAGAAAAAAATCACATTTTTAAAAAGCCAGGAGAGCTACTGAAGGAAGATGAAAGTGCCCACCTAAATATTCCTGATGTAACATCCTAGGACATGGTGGGGCAGAATGGTTCCAAAACTATTTCCAGAAGGATTGCACAGGAACACCTGATGGAATTTGGAGTTAGGAAATCCAGGGTGAGGTCAGGATCTTTCCAGCTCTTAATGGACATAAGATCTTGGAAATGACACTTAGGTTCTCCTTTCCTCAGTTTCCTTAAGACTTGTTTGTGGATTAAATCAGTCTTTAATCCACTCCTTCCTCAATACTTTAAAAATGCATGTGAGAATAGAATTCATTGATGGAGACAAAACAGGCCAGGAAAAGAATGAAGCTTGGAATGGGCAGAGGGTAAACAGAGACAAGTCCACAAGTGATCTCTGGGGGAATATAGCCAGAGAGATGGTGGAGGCAACCCTGAAGTGGAGGGAGAAAAGTGTTTCAGGAAGGAGAGAGGATGTCTCAAAGAAGTCAGAAATGAGAACACAGAAAATCATCTGTTGTCATTTTAGTTTAGTTAAGAGAGAAGCTTGGGCTTCCCTGGTGGCGCAGCGGTTGAGAATCTGCCTGCCGAGGCAGGGGACACAGGTTCGAACCCTGGTCTGGGAAGATCCCACATGCCGCGGAGCAACTAGGCCCGTGAGCCACAACTACTGAGCCTGCGCGTCTGGAGCCTGTGCTCCGCAACATCTTAGAGAGGCCGCGATAGTGAGAGGCCCGCGCACCGCGATGAAGAGTGGCCCCCGCTTGCCGCAACTGGAGAAAGCCCTCGCACAGAAACGAAGACCCAGCACAGCCAAAAATAAAATAAATAATTAATTAATTAATTTAAAAAAAAAAAAGAGAGAGAAGCTTGATGGCAGTGGCGGTGGCAATCATACACAACTCTTTTCAGAATCTTGAAAGCGAAGGAAAGAAAAGGGATGGTGTCTGTTAGCCAACTGAAATCTATAGTTTTCTTCTGAAGAGTGGAAGGGGATCTGGGATCTTCACTTAATTAATTAGTCATTTCCTCCTTTATTCAAATATTTCCCAACAGAATTCATAGAAAGTGCCCCAACCTGCATGAAGCTACATTGTTAAACAGTTATGTCAATCACACTCAGAGCTCTAAGTACATAAAGGATGATAGTAAACTCCTCAAAGGTATGTGACTTATTCATCTCTGCAGCTCCGGAAACTATTATAGTGCCATTTTTGAGTGTTCAACAAATGCTTAGGGCTCAACATCATTGAAGATCCTTTATGTCACTGTGCTAAGAAAAGCTCAAAGAAGGGTTTGGGGGTTGTTTATTTTGTTTTTATTTTAGGAAGATGGCAATTTAACTTGCTTATGTACAACAATGAAACACCAAAGAGAAACGTGAAAATGAAACAACCAAGAGAAACATACAGAAGAAAGGGAGATATTGCTGACAGACTAAAGATCACCAAAGAGGTGACAGAGGATGGGATCTGGGACCCAGATAGAAGAAGAATTCTTTTCACAGAAGGGGGCAGTGGTGATGGAGATAAGAATGTATGCAGTTGCAGACAAGGGTCTCTGTGACTGAGTGGGAAGAGTGGAGGAGGGTGACAGGAAGGAATTTGAAGGAGTTTCAGTCCATGAAGTAGGCAGGTTATCTGTTGAGTGTGAGAGGAGGAAGGGGCACAGTCTGACTCCAGTGGAGCTTCGATGGCTTGGAATAGTTGTTGAGGGTGATAAACTGTTTGAGATTAGGAAGTGAAAGGACCTTCTACATTAAGAAGCCAGAGAGGGATTTTCCTGGTGGTCCAGTGGTTAAGACTTTGCCTTCCAATGCAGGGGTTGCGGGTTCGATCCCTGGACAGGGAGATAAGCTTCCACATGCCTTGCGGCCAAAACACCAAAACATAAAACAAAAGCAATATTGCAACAAATTCAATAAAGACTTTAAAAATGGTCTACTTCAAAAAAAAAAAAATCTTTAAAAAGAAGCCAGAGACGTGCTAACTTTTAGGTTCTTAATACTATATATGTAAATGTGGTCACACGACATAATATAAATGCATCTGAAATGAGAAACCAAGTTTATTAATTTAAATACATGATGACTTCTAAATTGTACAAGAAAGGATAAAAACTAAAATAGTAAATTTGTAAAACCTGTGAGCATACAAATCATAAAAGAAAAAATGGAAACAAATACTGGGGAAAATTCTTCAATGATGTCAGGAATCAAATATATGTCAAAAATCAAATGTCACCATTTCTGTCTTTCAAATCAGCAAGTGGTTTTCTTCTATAAAAATTACCACATGAGTAATATATGTTCATCTAATTTAAAAAGTTAATAATGGAAAGGCCCTGAAGAAAAAACAATTAAAAATCACTTGAAATTCAAACATAGGGAGATATTCACTGTTTAAATTTTGCTATATCTGGTTTCAAATTTTTCCTATGCACACACACATATAAATGTGTGCCCACATTTAGAAATACACAGAAGTATCACATATATTTTCCCAAAACTTGCTTCTTTCACTTAATGTACCACGAATATCTTTTCATGTTAATAAATATTCACACAATTATTGTTAATAGCCATTTATTATCACAATGTAAAAACAAAATCTATTTAACAAAACCTCTTTTGGATATTTTAATTGTTACAATTCATTCCTATTACAAAGAATCCTTCAAGGAAAAGTTTCCTACATAACATCTTGGCGCATCTGTGTAATTATTTCCTAAGGGAAACAAATTTTTAAGTGAAATTTCTAAGTCAATGATTTTGCCCATTAAACCCTTTGAAACAAGTGTCCTCCAGAAAAGTTATGACAATTTCTGCCCTAAGAGCAGTGACTGGAGTTTTTCATTTCCCTACATCCATGCCAGTACTGGGTATGGTCCTTCAATCCTTGCCAAGCTAATAAACAAAATATGCTGTTACTTAATTTGCATTTCTTTAAAAACAAATGAGATTGTAATATTTTAACTCCTTTTTTTTTTTTTTTCTGTTTCTATGAGTTTATTTTAGATTTCACTTAACTCCTTTTAATGGTCATATGTATTCTTCCTTTCTAAATTGCTAATTAATATCCTTTGTCTACATACGGTAAATATTTTTAATGGTGATAATATTCAGTGCCAACATCACCAACTATTGGTAAAGTTGTAAGTTCAGTCATTGCTGCCTTAGCTATGCCTCATATGCTGTTTAACCCATTCATTAAATTTTCACCTTCAAAAATTTCATGTTATAGATGTTCCTTTAATGCTTTTTTATTCTTGCTGGTTATTTTATTTTTTTCCTTCCTGATTTTCTATTTTATCTTTGCTTTCTTCAAATAGTTCATAATTTAGATTATTAGGTCCTCAACAATAGAAATTGCTGTTGCTGCCACTTATTTTGTGTCAGTAGTTTGTTTCATTTTACATTTGGTGTCTTTTGAATGTGAGCTTCTCTTGATGCAAAAAGAGCTTGAATTCAGGGAGGAAGGAAGAAAATGGGCATTTTGTAATAAACGACAAGACACAGTTTGTCACTTCTTTTTGTTAGGAATTATCTGAATTTATGTAACTTAGAGAAGTGCTCACTGCTCTTCCTTTGTTTCAAATGGAGAATCTCCCTCAGCAGGTTTGTGAATGGAAGTGACTACGGATGCTGGTACCCTAGGCCCCTAATGAGGTACCCTGTGTCCCTGCCACACTCCTCAAGACACTGCCTCCTCTCCACTTCCAGATTCTAGAAATTTCTATAAACTTATCAGGCATGTTTCCTCAGGGCAAAGGCAATGCCTGCATGTCAACTCACAATAATTTCATCAGTATTTTTCTTAAGTCTGTGAACCCACCATATAATTTCAGGGTTCATGCCTCCAAATTTTCCCCCTGACTCTGAATTAGTTGGAAAACCATTCAAACTAAGGGTTGGAAAACCCTCTGTTTTTTGGACTTCAAACAGTAAGAGATAAAATTGACAGAGGTTTTGAGAAACAAGTCTTAACCAATTACTCTTTAAACCTGTTGCAATGATCCTATTAAAAGCATGACTTCTGAGCACCCATTAAGTGACGAAGAAGGTGGGTAAGGAAGCAAAGAATTAAATCAGCTTGAGAATTAGGTATAGAAGAGAACTCTGAGTGTGGTGATGGGCAGATGGAAAGGGCTGGAAGCAAAGAGCTCAGAAGCCTACAGAGTTTTTGAGCAAAATGTGCTATCTAAACAACCAAGAGTCCAGATGATGGAAAAAAAAAAAAAAAGTGATTGATCGAGACTTAAAGGTTCCTAAGGGACCCTAAACTTTCACTGCCTTTAAAAACTAGGGCAGGTTTTAAAGGTATATGGCCACCTTTAAAACAGCCATTTCAGACATTGGCAAGGAGGATGTGGATAAGGAAAATCAATACAGAGGGCAAAGGAAAGAGGCACCAAAAATACTGCATAAGAGATTCTATCCTACAGAACAGAATAGGAGATCAACCCACTTTACAAAGAGAGCTTTCTACACAGAATTTCAGTACTGCTGTGGACCAGTGACTTCCAGAGGTCTTCCTTCCTCCCCTTTTCCCAGTAAGAGCTTTACTGAGTTTATCCTTTCTTGATCACTACTGTTCATCAGGTGTGGGGAGTGAGGAAAGGGAGGGATGACTTGCTATGTTAGCATGTAGACTAAAGGATCAAGAGGAGGCAGGTGTGGTCTTGATGGAAAGGACCACAGAGCCTCATGGACCTGGGCTGATGCAGTGACTGCCTGGGATTCCACTGTCCCCCTGGAGGAGGGGGTGAGTGTGGTCTTCATGGCAGAGGTGAACCCACCTGAGCTTTGGTGTTCAGAGGACAGACAGTGGCAGCCTAGCCCATATGCATGCATTGCTATCTACTCCCCAGCCTTTCTTCAGAGAGGGACTTTCATGAAAAAGTTTTATCACCTCTTGAGAGAGAAGGCACACCCTTGCCCATGTACATGGAATTGATGTATGCTGCTTCTAAGCCTAATCCCATGTGTCTCTTGAATCTGCTCGCCTTTATCTTCATGTCTGGGACCAAAGGCTTCTGGGATGGAGTCACTGCTGGATGGAGGCCCAGTCCCTGAGTGACCGTTGTGAAGACAGCCACTCAACCGGCCTCAGACCACAATGAGAAATAAACCACTAAGATTTGGCATAGGTGTGGATGTTATTTACTCTGAATAACACAAAGCAGATTGTTTGGCTGCTCCCAAACCAGGTCATACCCTATAACTGAACCAATGAAGTGCGATCTACTGTAGACACTAAACTTTTAGAAGAATGTTTCTGGGGGGCAAAAGTGAATGCAAAAAAGGCAGTAATGGACTTACTACCTCCTCCCAGAGGACCAGTGGCATGTTAAAGGCAAATGATGTATCAGTCCTAGAGTAGGAGAAGCAAGGTGGGGAACGTGGGGGCAGCCATGTAACACAGGATGGCTGTCCTGGATTTAACATGGAATAGGCACTGTTGTTTTCTAAAAGTTAGCTCATGCTTTGAGAGGAAAGGCAGGTCCATGGATGATATATTGATACTGGCTGGGACAGGCTTATGGTATGTAAGAGACCACCTCAACATCCAGGAACTGCTGAGCTGGGGCAGACATTAGAGAAACAAGGCAACCAGTGTAGATGCTGCTACATTCTGGAAACTTCAGGATTTACAAAGACCTATGTGGGGTGCCTCAGGAAGCATCTGCACCATAATTTGACCACACGATGGTGAAAATGGAAAGTTTTGGAGACATGAAAATAAAGAAGAGCTGTGGAAACTTCCCAAGTCTCCTCTCTTGAGGATGGCTTGTGGTTTCAAAGCTACAAATGTATCCATTTGGACTCATAGCAGCTCGTATGCCTTATAATAAGTCCTTTACTGTGTGGTATGCCAAATACCCTAATCTAGCAAGAGCTGAAATTTGTACACACTAACGCAGATATACCAAAAAAAATGCACTTTTAAAATTCAAAGATGATGTCATCTGTCTCAAGTTTCCATTTCTACTCAGTGGATTAAAAAAATCTTTCAAATAGTTTCAAGGGACCTTGGTCCTTTTAGGTTCAACAGACTCTTTGGGGTATTAGTAACTCAGATTTTTTCATTATACAAACTCATTGAGTTTTTAATTATTCCCTTCCTCATTCTTCCTATTTCCCTCCCAAGAGAACCTATGGTTTCAGGGTGTTAAGCTACCTTCCCCTGCAATCACTCTTAACCCAATGAGTCACTGAGAAGTTTCTGCCAGTATCTGCTGAGAGGTGCTTGGTCCCACCTGCTTTATTTGGTCTCTGTGCTAGCATCAGCTGAGCTGCCATAGAACGAAGACAAATTTTCGGCAGCCCCCTTATATAATCTGGTTCTTCTAAGCACTTCTGTGTCAGCTGGCAGAACACACAGGGAACTTCTGGGTGGCTGGGACACCATGCTCAGTTTGTGAGGCTGTGAGACTACCATCTCAGCCTGAACCTAGACATCTGCCTCAACCAGTTCCAAGATATTGTCCTGCCTCATTATTCTCAAACCATACTGAGTAGAGAGCTTGGAATTACCCAAGGTCTATCCAGAGATGAACGGCAACCTTGCTTCCCCAGCATTGTCCTCTACCTTGTCTCCTCCCGCAGGGAGAGGAAACTCAGACCCTCAATTCTAATCCCTGACTTAATCCCCACCCTCCCTCTCTTTCTCTCCAGCCCCACCACCCCGCAGGGGACAGGATTTCCATTTTCCATGCCTGTAAAATAAGAATTTCCCTGATGATATATTCTTCTTAGATGCAAAAAAGCCTCAGTGCAGAATAGCTTGAGGGGTTGCAGAAGAAACAAGGTAATGAAAGCTGAGGGCTCACCCTCCCTGGGGGAAGGGATTCATGGTTCCATAGTGAATTTGGGGAGCAATCCAAACACTGGTAGTATCTTTCCAAGGAAAATGGATACCTACTTTCCCACGTTCATGGGGTGGAGTGAACGAATTGTAAAGTCCCAAACCGAGAGACTACTCTGAGCCGCTTCTAAGCAGACTCAGTAAAAGAGGTCAGATGTGGAGTCTACAGCATTAAGACAAATGAAAGTGGGACAGCTGGAAGAAACACCTGACTAATTGTCACAGAAATTATTTTCTTACACATGATATCTAACGGTAATAAATCCTTTATGAGGAAAAAGAACACACTATACACCCTCTTATAATTTTGGAGGATTTAATAAAATTTATATAAATAGAGGACATGGGTTCAGTCATTCTCCATGTATCTAGAAGCCTTTGAAAATATAAGGTAAATCTCCTCTATAAATATTTTTATAGATAAATACTTGAGTTGGGTAAGTATATCTGACAATGAGAGTCAAAATTCTGATAGCCAGTGGCCCAAAACCAGGTAAATAGTCCCCCTTATAATTGTCTTAACCCTCAGTTCTCTCCAACCATTTGGGCCTTCTCGATTTTTCTAAACAAACAAAAAAACCTGTCTCAGGGTCTTTTCACATCCTGTTGCCTTTGACTGAAAAAGTCCTCCACCCCACGTATCACAGAGTTCCCATGCTCCATTCACTCAGGTTTCTGCTCAAATGTTAGCCCATTAGAAAAGCATTTTTGGACCAAATTTTATAAAAATAGTACCTCCTTTCAGTCTTTACCTTCTTGCCTCTTTTATTTTTCTTCAAAGCTTCTATCATTACCTAATGTAATAGATACGTATGTATCTGCATACTATTTTACCTAATAGAATTAGAATCTGTACAACCAAAAATTGTATGACTTTGATGAAAGAAATTGAAGAAGACACAAATCAATAGAAAGGTATTCCATGCTCATAGATTGGAAGAATTAATATTGTTAAAATGTCCATACTACCCAAAGCAATCTGTAAATTTAATGCAATCCCTATCAAACTCTGAATGGCATTTTTCACAGAAATAGAACAAACAATCTTAAAATGTGTATGGAACCATGAAAGACCTCAAATAGCCACAGCAGTCTTAAGAAAGAAGAAAAAAATTGAAAGTATGGGGGCTCCCTAATTGCCAACTATATTACAAAGCTATAGTAATCAAAACAGTATGCTACTGTCATAAAAACAGACACATAGATCAATGGAACATAATAGAGAGTCCAGAAATAAACTTAGAATTTTAGAATTGTAAATAATGGTAATTGCATATCATAACTTATCATAACTTGGGACTAATAGTACTTTTTCAGTTTCCAAAAGTGTTTTTGTGAGGATCGAATAAGGTAATAAATGTGACGTTTTTCTGAAAATGATAAATATTTTGGTTAGTGGAAGATATTGCATAAATGTAATATTATTTAGGTTAAAGTGGTAAAAGTGACTTAGTAAGATAAATAACAGCTAATAAATGATATAGAATACAAACAGATTTGGGAGTCCCTGAATAATCCATATTATCTACCTGCACTTACCAGATTATCTATCCTTTTCCTTTACTTATCAGTATACAACCTTCATTAATATCTCCTTCTACTTTCTTCTCTTTCTCAGTATGACAGGTAGACTTTGAATTATTTCCTAGATTATATATTCCCCAAACCACTTCCATAAAAATATGTCTCATATGTAAAAGCAAAACCGGGAATATATTCTACTAAACATTATGACTTCTAAATTTAATTAAACCATGTTGGAGAACATAGGAAATCTTTTTAGATCACAAATTTTAAGAGGAAACAAAAACCCTATTTATGGAGGGACACAGGAAGGATTTGTACTTGGGAAGGCCCCACAGGGTCCTGCTCGGTTTCATGCCTCCTTGAATTAGTACAACTAAGCAAAAGCAATCGAATACAACGGTAAAAGTAAAAGAAACTGATCCAGTATGGAGTCAGATTTGTTCTTCCCAATTACACATTGAGTTTCTGCAATGGACCAGGCATTGTAATAGGCACTAGAGAAACAAGAATATTCCGTCCTCAAGGATCTTCCCTTCTGGTTTGTGAGGAAATGTATAAACTCCATGAAGCCAGACATTTTTGACTGCTTTTTACTACTGAAATCCATGGACCTAGACTAGTTCCTGGTTCATAATTTTCAGAAGGACTGGAGAAGAGCAGAGATGAGAATGACTCTCATAATTATAGCAGCTTGGAAATCCTGAACAGAAGCCAGTCTGACAAGGTAGAATGCTGTGTGACTGGCAGGGTCTTGGTGCTCTGGCCAAGTGTCAGGCCTGAGCCTCTAAGGTGAGAGAGCCAAATCCAGGACATTGGACCACCAGAGACCTTCCGGGCCCACATAAAATCAATCGGCAACAGCTCTCCCAGAGATCTCCGTCTCAACACTAAGACCCAGCTCCACCCCAAGGCCAGCAAGCTCCAGTGCTGGATGCCCCATGCCAAACAACTAGCAAGAACACAACCCCACCCCCTAGCAGAGAGGCTGCCTAAAGTCATACTAAGTTCACAGACACCCCAAAACACACCACCGGATGAAGCCCTGCCCACCAGAAGGACAAGATCCAGCCCCACACACCAGAACACAGGCACCAGGCCCGCCACCAGGAATCCTAAACAAGCCACTGAACCAAACTCACCCACTGGGGGCAGACACCAGAAATAAGAGGAACTATGAACCTGCAGCCTGCCAAAAGGAGACCCCAAACACAGTAAGTTAAACAAAATGAGAAGACAGAGAAATATGCAGCAGATGAAGGAACACGGTAAAAACCCACCAGACCAAACAAATGAAGAGGAAATAGGCAGTCTACCTGAAAAAGAATTCAGAGTAATGATATTAAAGATGATCCAAAAATCTCAGAAATAGAACAGAGAACATTCAACAAATGTTTAACAAGGACCTAGAAGAACTAAACAGCAAACAAACAGTGATGAACAACACAATAAGTGAAATTAAAAATTGTCTAGACAGAATCAATAGCAGAATAACTGAGGCAGAAGAACTGATAACTGACCTGGAAGATAGAATAGTGGAAATAACTGCCACAGAGCAGAAAAAAGAAAAAAAAAAAAATGAAAAGAATTGAGGACAGTTCTCAGAGACCTCTGGGACTACATTCAATGAACCAACATTCAAATAATAGGGGTCCCAGAAGAAGAAGAGAAAAAGAAGGGTCTGAGAAAATACTTGAAGAGATTATAGTTGAAAACCTCTCTAACATGGGAAAGGAGAAATCCAAGGAGAAACACACCAAGACACATATTATTCAAACTACCAAAAACCAAATACAAAAAAAAAAATTAAAAGCAGCAAGGGAAAAGCAACAGATAACATACAAAGGAATCCCCATAAGGTTACCAGCTGATCTTTCAGCAGAAACTGCAAGCCTGAAGGGAATGGCAGGACATATTTAAAGTGATGAAAGGGAAAAGCCTACAACCAAGATTACTCCACCCAGCAAGGATCTCATTCAGATTTGATGGAGAAATTAAAACCTTCACAGACAAGCAAGAGTTAAGAGAATTCAGCACCACCAAACCAGCTTTACAACAAATGCTAAAGGAACTTCTCTAGCCAGGAGACATAAGAGGAGGAAAAGACCTACAAAAATACACCCAAATGTGACTTCCCCAGTGACACAGCGGGTAAGAATCTGCTTGCCAATGCAGCGGACACGGGTTCGAGCCTAGGTCCAGGAAGATCCCACAGGTAGCAGAGCAACTAAGCCCGTGTGCCACAACTATTGAGCCTATGCTCTAGAGCCCATGAGCCACAACTACTGAGCCCATGTGCAACAACTACTGAATCTCACGTGCCTAGAGCCCATGCTCTGCAGCAAGAAAAGCCACCGCAATGAGAAGCCCACGCACTGCAACGAAGAGCAGCCCCTGCTCACCGCAACTAGAGAAAGCTCGTGCACAGCAATGAAGACCCAACGTAGCCAAAAATAAATAAATAAAAAATAATTAGTATAAAAAAACCAAAAACAATTAAGAAAATGGTAATAGGAACATACATATCGATAATTACCTTAAATGTAAATCCATTAAATGCTCCAACCAAAAGACACAGATTGGCTGAATGGATACAAAAACAAGACCCATATATATATTGTCTACAAGAGACCCACTTCAGACCTAGGGACACATACAGGCTGAAAGTGAGGGGATGGAAAAAAATATTCCATGCTAATGGAAATCAAAAGAAAGCTGGAGTAGCAATACTCATATCAGACAAAATAGACTTTAAAATAAAAGACTATTCCAAGAGGCAAAGGACACTACATAAGGATCAAGGGATCAATCCAAGAAGAAGAAATAAAAATTGTAAATATTTATGTACCCAACATAAGAGCATCTCAATACATAAGGCAAATGCTAACAGCCATAAAGGGGGAAATTGACAGTAACACAGTCATAGTAGGGGACTTTAACACCCCACTTTCACCAATGGACAAATCATCCAAAAAGAAAATAAATTAGGAAACACAATGACACATTTGACCACATAGATTTAATTGATATTTATAGGACATTCCATCCAAAAACAATAGAATACACTTTCTTCTCAAGGGCTCATGGAACATTCTCCAGGATAGATCATATCTTGGGTCACAAATCAAGCCTTGGTAAATTTAAGAAAATTGAAATTGTATCAAGTATCTTTTCTGACCACAATACTATGAGACTAGATATCAATTACAGGAAAAAATCTGTAAAAAATACAAACACATGGAGGCTAAACAATATACTGCTAAATAACCAAGAGATCACTGAAGAAATCAAAAAATACCTAGAAACAAATGACAATGAAAACACGACGATCCAAAACATATGGGATGTAGCAAAAGCAGTTCTAAGAGGGAAGTTTATAGCAATAAAATCCTACCTCAAGAAACAAGAAAAATCTCAAATAAACAACCTAACCTTACACCTAAAGCAATTAGAGAAAGGAGAACAAAAAAAAAAACCCAAAGTTAGCAGAAGGAAAGAAATCATAAAGATCAGATCAGAAATAAATGAAAAAGAAATGAAGGAAACGATAGCAAAGATCAATAAAACTAAAAGCTGGTTCTTTGAGAAGATAAACAAAATTGATAAACCATTAGCCAGACTCATCAAGAGAAAAAGGGAGAAGACTCAAATCAATAGAATTAGAAATGAAAAAGGAGAAGTAACCACTGACACTGCAGAAATACAAAGGATCATGAGAGATTACTACAAGCAACTCTATGCCAATAAAATGGACAACGTGAAAGAAATGGACAAATTCTTAGAAATGCGCAACCTTCCCAGACTGAACCAGGAAGAAATAGAAAATATGAACAGACCAATCAGAAGCACTGAAATTGAAACTGTGATTAAAAATCTTCCAACAAACAAAAGCCCAGGACCAGATGGCTTCACAGGTGAATTCTATCAAACATTTAGAGAAGAGCTAACACTATCCTTCTCAAACTCTTCCAAAATATAGCAGAGGGAGGAACACTCCCAAACTCATTCTATGAGGCCACCATCACCCTGATACCAAAACCAGACAAAGATGTCACAAAGAAGGAAAACTACAGGCCAATATCGCTGATGAACATAGATGCAAAAATCCTCAGTAAACTACTAGCAAACAGAATCCAACAGCACATTAAAAGGATCATACACCATGATTAAGTGGGGTTTATCCCAGGAATGCAAGGATTCTTCAATATATGCAAATCAATTGATGTAATACACCATATTAACAAATTGAAGGAGAAAAACCATACGATAATTTCAATAGATGCAGAAAAAGCTTTCGAAAAAATTCAACACCCATTTATGATAAAAACTCTCCAGAAAGTGCACATAGAGGGAACCTACCTCAACATAATAAAGGCCATATATGACAAACCCACAGCCAACATCATTCTCAATGGTGAAAAACTGAAAACATTTCCTCTAGGATCAGGAATAAGACAAGGGTGCCACTCTTACCACTATTATTCAACATAGTTTTGGAAGTTTTAGCCACGGCAATCAGAGAAGAAAAAGAAATAAAAGGAATCCAAATCAGAAAAGAAGAAGTAAAACTATCACTGTTTGCAGATGACATGATACTATACATAGAGAATCCTAAAGATGCTACCAGAAAACTACTAGAGCTCATCAGTGAATTTGGTAAAGTAGCAGGATACAAAATTAATGCATAGAAATCACTTGCATTCCTATACACTAATGATGAAAAATCTGAAAGAGAAATTAAGGAAACACTCCCAATTACCACTGCAACAAAAAGAATAAAATACCTAGGAATAAACCTACCTAAGGAGACAAAAGACCTGTATGCAGAAAACCATAAGACACTGATTAAAGAAATTAAAGATGATACAAACAGATGGAGAGATATACCATGTCCTTGGATTGGAAGAATCAACATTGTGAAAATGACTATACTACCCAAAAGCAATCTACAGATTCAGTATAATCCCTATCAAACTACCAATAGCATTTTTCACAGAACTAGAACAAAAAATTTTACAATTTGTATGGAAACACAAAAGACCCCGAATAGCCAAAACAATCTTCAGAAAGAAAAATGGAGCTGGAGGAATCAGGCTACCTGACTTCAGACTATACTACAAAGCTGCAGTAATCAAGACAGTATGGTAGTGGTACAAAAACAGACAGATAGATCAATGGAACAGGATACAAAGCCCAAAGATAATCCCACGCACATATGGTCACCTTATCTTTGATAAAGGAGGCAAGAATATACAATGGAGAAAAGACAGCCTCTTCAATAAGTGGTGCTGGGAAAACTGGGCAGCTACATGTAAAAGAATGAAATTAGAACACTTCCTAACACCATACACAAAAATAAACTCAAAATAGATTAGAGACCTGAATGTAAGGCCAGACACTATAAAACTCTCAGAGGAAAACATAGGCAGAACACATTATGACACAAATCACAGCAAGATCCTTTTTGACCCACCTCCTAGAGAAATGGAAGTAAAAACAAAAATAAACAAATGGGACCTAATGAAACTTAAAACTTTTGCACAGCAAAGGAAACCATAAACAAGACGAAAAGACAACCCTCAGAATGGGAAAAAATATTTGCAAACAAAGCAACTGACAAAGGATTAATCTCCAAAATATACAGGCAGCTCATGTCGCTCAATATCAAAAAAAAAAAAATGCAATCCAAAAATGGGCAGAATACCTAAATAGACATTTCTCCAAAGGAGACATACAGATTGACAACACATGAAGGATACTCAACGTCACTAATCATTCGAGAAATGCAAATCAAAACTACAATGAGGTATCACCTCACACCATTCAGAATTGCCATCATCAAAAAATCTACAAACAATAAATGCTGGAGAAGGTGTGGAGAAAAGGGAATCCTCTTGCACTGTTGGTGGGAATGTAAATTGATACAGCCACTATGGAGAACAGTATGGAGGTTCCTCCAAAAACTAAAAATAGAACTACCATACGATCCGGCAATCCCACTACTGGGTATATACCCTGAGAAAACCGTAAATCAAAAAGAGACATGTACCACAATGTTCGTTGCAGCACTATTTACAATAGACAGGACATGGAATCAACCTAAATGTCCATCGACCAATGAATGGATAAAGAAGATGTGGCGTGTATGTATAATGGATTATTACTCAGCCTTACAAAGAAACGAAATTGAGTTATTTGTAGTGAGGTGGATGGACCTAGAGTCTGTCATACAGAGTGAAGTAAGTCAGAAAGAGAAAGCAAATACAGTATGCTAACACATATATATGAAAAAAAAAAAAAAAAAAAATGGTTCTGATGAACCTAGGGGAAGGACAGGAATAAAGACACAGATGTAGAGAATGGACTTGAGAACACAGGGAGGGGGAAGGGTAAGCTGGAACGAAGTGAGAGAGCAGCATTGACATAAATACGCTACCAAATGTAAAATAGCTAGCTAGTGGGAAGCAGCTGCATAGCACAGGGAGATCAGCTCCGTACTTTGTGACCACCTAGAGGGGTGGGATAGGGAGGATGGGAGGGAGGCACAACAGGGAGGGGATATGGGGATATATATATACATATAGCTGATTCACTTTGTTATACAGCAGAAACTAACACAACACTGTAAAGCATATATACTCCAATAAAGATGTTAAAAAAAACACCTACTTATAACTAATGACGAAGTAATGCTCAAAATATTAACAATGATATTGAACTCTACTGCAATGAAAGAAAGAATAGACTAAAATATCAGATATGACAACACATTAAAGTGAGAAACACTCTACTTCATACATGACTTCATACGTGACTCCCCAGGGTTGGAAGCAACCCCTAAAACTTGAATAACTTTTCTAAAATTTTCTGCATCTTCACATCACCCTTAACACTTTTTATTTTATATTTAGGTAAATATTTTTCCTTCTCTGGTTTTCCTATCTTTTGAACACACTGGCCTTTTCCCAGAATACTTAAACAGCTGTAAAATCCATTATAGTATCATTTATGGCTTTGAATTCAAGCCCATAAAGCCAAGAAACCTAAAAGTAGACTATTATTTCTTAGAAATACAGGCTTACTCATACAAAAAGGTAGTATGAGTAGCACAACCTGTGATAATGGATGCCAATGATTTAAAATAAAAAGTGAATATTTTGTCCTCGCATTGTTTTTACAACCACTACCTGTTATTCTAGTTAGGGACTATTGGACCAATCAACAAGGTGTTTAATGGGCTTAGTGAAGTGCCAATTATGTGATAAAATGCACCTGGTGGAAAAGCTTCTCCAGACCCTCCTTCCTCCTGGGCAGACACACAAGCCTTGAGCTCATGCATTTGGATCTAATATTATTTACTGAATGATCAATTTATCTTTTGCTTGTTATTTTTTCTCTTTACAAAGTTAGCACATGTTTATTGTAGAAAAGGCAAATTATATCAAAAGTATTGCATATCAATACAATATTAAAAGATGAATATCCTCATCTCTAAAATAGAGGTTGTTACAGGACCTGCTTCAAAGGTAGCTGAGAGGATTCAGTGAGTTAAAACATATAAAACACTTTCAGCAGTGTCTAGAGATGAATAATTGTTCAATAAATGCTAATTGTCATAAATATTGTTACTATTACTGTTAATATCATGACGTCTGGAGTACCTAAGATGGTTCCTGAACAAAATAGGCACTTAAGAAACGTTCAGTAAATTCACCACTGAATGAAAAATGGGCTGGTCATGAGCCATTTGGTTCTTTATTAATGATGATAATTCCCTATTCTGCCCTGCAGATAGGTTCATCTGTACAATTTTTCTAGATTTCACATATATGTGTTAATATACGATATTTGTTTTTCTCTTTCTGACTTACTTTATTCTGTATGACAGACTCTAGGTCCATCCACGTCTCTTCAAATGACCCAGTTTCATTCCTTACACAGACATAGAGAACGGATGTGTGGACACGGCGGGTGGGGGGGTGATTTGTGAAGAGGGGGTGGGATGAATTGGGAGATTGGGATTGACATAAATACACTGCCATGTGTAAAACAGATAGCTAGTGGGAACCTGCTGTATAGCGCAGGGAGCTCAGCTCGGTGCTCTGTGGTGACCTAGATGGGTGGGATAGGGGGGAGGGAGGTCCAAGAGGGAGGGGATAAATGTATATTTATAGCTGATTCACTTCGTTGTACAGCAGAAACTAATACAACATTGTAAAGCAACTATACTCCAATACAAAAAATAATGATTATTCCCAAGGGTGTCAGGATGGGCCCCAGCTTGGTGCAGAACTCTGACCATCTAGAGGTCGAGTTTTAGCAAATCAGTTTTTAGTTCTGTACATGTGTGTTCTAAGATGGTTTCAGTGATTCTCAAGGCATCCAGGAAACTCAGGTGATACTTGAATACTGTGTGTTTGCTCAAATGCAATTGAGAATTAGCAAGATTTAGTAAAGGACCTACTCAGGGCGCCATTCCTGCTCTGTGACCTCATAGCTAGGTGGGTCTGAAGATCTTACACCCGACGAATCTGTTTCCTTATGTGTAAAATAATGGAGGTAATACAAGAGATTCAAAGGTTCTGGGATTATAGTGGGTGCTCAAGAAAAGTTTGTTTACTTCTTTTAATTCCACCATAGAAATTAATAACTCTCATCCCTAAACATGTAGGGACAAGGCAGAGGCAGAATGGATCTGTTACAGTCACACTCTGTCAAGCTTCTCAACTGTGAGACAAGGGAAAAGTGTCTAATTCAATCCAGTCACAAGAACACTTGATTAAACCAAGCCTCTAGTGCCAGGAGGGATGTCTTCAGTGCCAGGATGCCAAGGCTCACACTGCGGTTGTCAAAACGCACCCACCTCACACTACTATATTTAAAATAGATAACTAACAATGACCTACTGTATAGCACAAGGAACTCTACTCAATATTCTGCAACAACCTAAATGGGGAAAGAATTTGAAAAAGAATAGATACATGTATAACCGAATCACTTTGCTGTACACCTGAAACTAACACGACACTGTTAATCAAATATACCCCAATATAACATTTTAAAACATTTTTAATTAAAAAAAATTGTAAATGCATGGACTATAGTCAGTGATGAGTGTGCAATAGCAAAAATAATAAAAGTTTAAAATTAAAAAAAAAAAAAGCAATGCACCCACCTCCTTCTCAATCTGGGCTGCCTGGGAGCATCTTCATATCAGACCTCTGCTGATCCTGGGTCACTGCTAAACGCCCATCTCTCTGACCATCTTTCCTCTTCCTGTATGGTCACTTCTACACTGTTAGGTACAATCCATTTTCCACCATTCTCTTCACAATCAGCTACAGTCGATCCTTGAACAACACAGGTTTGAACTGTACCGGGTCCAATGATACACACTTTTTTTTTTTTTGACTAAATACATACTATAGGACTACACCTTCCACAGTTGGTTGAATCTGAGGATGCAGAAGGGGTTCATATGGAGGGCCAACTGTAAAGTTACATGTGGATTTTGGAATGTGCTGGGGTTGGCGCCCCTAACCCCCCTGTTGTTCAAGGGTCAACCGTATTTGTTTACTGGAGACCTTCATTCTATTTAAACCAAACGCATCTTCACTGCCAGCTCTCCCCAGCATGCTCTGCACCTGCAATCTTTAAGGAAAACCCAGCTCTCCCCAGACATAGTTCCTGCCACAGACTCCTTGGGGGATGACTTCCTTTCCACACCCTAGTCCTTCGCTGTTCCATGTTCACCTACAAAGTCTCTGCTCCTATGAAGCTTACGGTTCCTTTCCCGGTCACCTGATTCCTGGTCCCAAATTCTCCCAGATATTTTGCCATCAAACTCCTAGTACTCCTTCCTTCCTACCTGCCAAGTGCAGAGTTTACCACACTGTAAATGTGAGAAGGAAAAAAAAGGGAAGGAAGGAGGGAGAAGCCTGGCTCTCTGGAGCAGCTGGGGTCTGGAGATATTCCCAGAGGTCTTTGCAAACGTATCAGACCTGCATGGGCCTTGATCAAACCCAGCAGAAGAGATCAGCAACACCATAAAGATTTAGGATATGAACCAAAAAAAGTCTATTAGGATAGTTAATTATAGGTACTTTATTTGGCAAACAGTGGTATCACTTTATCATGCTCACAGTGTGATAAATGCTACTCCAAATTTCTTACATGTATTAATCAATTCGATTCTTACAACCATACAAGGCAACCATACTCTTATGATACTCATTTTGCAGAGGAGAACTGAAGGCAAGGGGAGATGACATAACCTGCTCAGATCACACTGGCAGGGGGAGGGTTTGAATCTAGGCAGTCTGACTCTGCAGCCCATGCTCCTCACCGCTGTGCCCATATGTCTCTTTTAATGACATCCATTCATATAGAGTCACTATCCATTACTGATTTCCACAACTCTGTGTAGGAATTGTTTTTTATTACATATTTGTTTATAACGAGCCGAACAAAACACACACACACACACGCACACACACACACAAATCAAGAACCAGCTTAGAACTGCAATGGTGGTAAAAGCATCATTTTTCATACTCAGAGCAGCCAGGAGTTAAAGTAAGGAGTGTCTAGGAACAAGGATGAAGTATTCAGCAGGGAGCTGCGGCTGGCCACTTACTTTCCTAGCAGGTAACATACTAAGTATATGGTATTATTAATATTTAGAGCCCTCTAAGAGCTGTGCTCAGATGAACACTAGACCCTTCTCTCCTCCCTGCTTGTGAGCCAAGGCATGAGACATGAGTACTCTTAGAAAGCCAACAAGTACACAATCTTTCCAAGCAACTAGTCCAACTTGTAAGATCCTACATTACTTTTTCTTCAGTTCAAATCTCTCTCTGCATTGTTACAAATGATGTAGAGGTAATATTTCAAAGAAATGGCATTTGACCAATTTTCTACCTTTGAATATAAGAAAGCTCATCCAATTTTTTTTCCAGACCCACACTTAATGACTGATTAAATGGAAGATGCTCCATATTTATAGCAGATTTGTAAAATCTGTATTGCATTCATAATTGCCTTTAAATTGTCTTTCTGGAGTTAATGGAAGATATTCTGTTCTTCAAATGCTTGTTGATGTGTTATAGTTTTGTAGCAAAACTACTAAAGATTTTGGAGATTATAAAGCACTTCTTATAACTTCTCAGGGTCACTTTACACAGCCTGTGGCTCAGTCAGTATAAACCTACCCACTGCCTGACCATTCACAATTTTAGTAGTAACATCCATGGCATATTGCATCGAATAATTTTTGAGAAAGCACTGGAAAGCTGAAAATAAATCTTTAAAAATAAATACTTCTCTACTGAAATAAACATTAAGTACACAAAGAGTTGAAAAACATAACTGATTTGTAACTTCAAACTATCTATCACATAGGAAGTATTGCATGATTTTTGTCTGTCTTCTTTTCAGAAAATATTTTTCTTTTTTTCTAAATCTTTTTTTAGTTTCCAAAACTTTGGACTTCTCTCTTACCGTGTGCACTCTCGCAAGGATCCTGTGGAGACCCATAAACACATGTTCTTGTATCCCAGATGGCCCTCTTTTTCTTTTTTTTTTTTTTTCCACTTTTTGGAGGCAGTACTACTTAATAGCAGATGGTTACCAGTTCCTCTACTGAGCGGACTGCTTTTGGTGTTTGAGAATATAATTCTCCAAGGATCCATGCTTAAAGAGAAACATAATAGCTACCTATGTGTATTTTAGTAGTAAATTCTGTATTAGCTGAAGTCTGAAGAGTGTTTATTAATGAACATCCAAGGAATACTCAGTTTAGAAGCTGTACACACCCACACCCACACCCACACTTTAGTCCATGACATTAATTAGATTTGTCAGTAATTTTTTACATATGGAAGAGATTAAGAAATACATTTTAAACTGTGAGTTAAAACAGGGCCAGATCTTAGAAAAACCAATATTCTCAAATAGCTTCAAAGCCTGAGCCCAGGCCTAGGTAACCACAGGTCCAGTCACTGACTCTCTTTTTAACGTGGCAACAGGACTGGGCTGGTGTACAGGATTCTTGTCCCAGGGCATATGACATAACCAGCCTCAGTAACCTGTTTTCTTTAATCACCTACCTGCCATCATCTGTAGATGGCAGTATGGCTAAGTGCCCATCATGGACTGAATTGTGTCCCCCCAAAATTCATATGTGGAAGTCCTACCCCCCAGGACCTCAGAATGTGACTGGATTGGGAAGTAATTAAGAGAAAATGAGGTCCCTCCAGTGGGCCCTAATCCAATATGATCGGCATCCTTGTATGAAGAGTTTAGGGTACAGACATCAGAGAGCACAGAGGGAAGACCGTGTGAGGACACAGGGAGAAGATGATCATCTACAAGCCAAGGAGAGAGGCCTCAGAAGAAACCAACCTTGCCAACACCTTGATCTCAGACTTCCAGCCTCCAGAACCGTGAGAAAATCCATTTCTGTTGTGTAAGCTACCCAGTCTGTGGTACTTTGTTAAAGATGTAGGTCTGCTTCCCTGGATTCCAAGCCCAAAGCATCACATAACCAGTCTCATTCCCTATTTTCTTTAATCACCTACCCAGCTAGTTATCTGTAGAAGGCACACACGTGGCTTCAGACAACAGGAACTAATTGATTAAGAGGAATCAGAAAAATATTTTTGAAAATCAAAGGCTAAGCTCTCTCTTCAGTAGTTAAGAATTTCACATCACCCCGGTTAAAAACCACATGAAGGGGAAAACAAGAAAAAGAATTCATCTTATTTCCAGTGAACATATTGTCAACAGTAATACTGGCAACATTTTCATTTTCATCTCTGTTTTCTATTTCTTAAAGATTATTTGTTCTCTAGTCTTGATGAGTACCTTGTGTGGGAGAGTCTCTTGTCTTAATCGTGCCTTCTTACACCTCATGTGTCTACTGCAATCCCATCAGTAACAACTAAGATGCTTGTTCTAATAACTCCGTCTTTGAAAAGGAAACTTCAACTCTTCAATTACTAAGAAAATATCTTCAGAATTGCATGGGATTGTAAAGGCTGTTTTAGCACTGTAAAGTCAAATCCGTCTCATTTACCCATCTACAGTTGCTTAGTATAATCTATTCCCAAGATCATGAAAAGAAAGTGTGTAAATCCATAAATACTTAGTGCTTTGTAAGTTATAGTGAAAAGTGGTTCAGTGAATCATGAGAGACCCCTATTGACCTTTTCAGGTATTATGAGAAATCCATCACTAGACTAACCCTTCTCTGCATGTCCTGGTGCTTGTGAGTGTTTATATAAATCAAGGGCACTTGAGATCTTGAGATCGGTGGTCGTGTCTGATTTATCTTTGTTTCCTAGTGCCTACTACAGAGCCCAGTAACTATTAGCAGCCCAATAATATCCATTTAGCAATATTGAGTTGGACTGGCTAGAAGTGAACTGTTTACAAGTAAGAAGCTCCCCACTGAGAAGAGGTTAAATGCAAGGGAATTTATAGAAAGGATAAGGGAAACTCTCACAATTCCAAGAGTGGGACCAGAGTTGGGTCTTAGGTACAACTGGAAGCTGGCATCTGAATGCAGTCAGGGCTCTCTGTCCATCTCTCTGCTTGGTTCCTCTCTGGTCATCTCTTTCATTTCTTCCCTCTCTATTCACTTCTCCAGTCCATACAAAAAAATACAGGGAGACCAGCAGAAACGTTTTAAATGTTGCAGTTTTTCACTCAGTTTGGAAAGCCTGCTTTGATTGGTACCTGGTCCAGATTCTCTAGTGGGGTTTAAGCAGAGGAAGCTGCAAGCCTCAGAAGAAAATGAAAAGCAGACTTTCCCATTGGAGTCCATTCTGTAGAAGAATGAATGAATGAATGAATGAACAAATAGCTGTCAGCACCAGAATATTAAAACAACCTGAGAATACAAGAAAGTATAAAAGGACCAATACTGATTCTCTCTGTCAGATGGCTGTGAAGGGTTAATGTAGTCAATTAATTTAGCAAAGGATATATTATCAAAGTGGCGGGAAAATTTGTTAGTAATTGAAAGTGCCAGAAACACTGAAGAAACTCAAACAATGATTTGATGGGGAAGCTGAACTGCATAAAAATTCTTAAAGTGTGAACATTCTTTTTCTTTCCAAAAAAAAGCTGACAGAAAACTTCAGGGTGCGCGGCCTGACAACCTTGGTGCTCCTTGTGAGCTCTGGGTTGGGGAAGCCAGGGGGTGAGGGGGTTACCTACCAAACCTGGGTTCGCTGGGTGTCACGGGTGGACACTCGGGTCTGAGACGGAGGCGCCCCAAGAGCAGAACTGACAGGTCTGGAGCAGGGAGTTTCAGTGACCCGTTTGTAGGTGCTCCCAGAACTGCGCAGGCACACAGGGCACCGGCTGGTCCTCGGTCTTGGGTGCCACGTTACCATCACGTCCTGGCACAGGGTGTGCGCTCGCCTCCTACACAGATGCACGCGTGCCACCTCTAGAGGCACCCACTTTCTGCTTTTGCGTCCTTTAGATAATAAGCCCCAAGTAGGGCAGCCAACTGTGTTTTGCTCAGTGGACGAATGACAGAATTTCTCACATACAGATCCAGCCTGGATAATAGTTGGTGCACTGATAAAACATCCATATATGCCCCCGTCTTCACATTCGCTGGGAGTCCGGTCCTGGCTTCCTTTTAAGAGTTATCTGGGGTCTGTAAGGTCATCTTTACTCAGTAAAATACACTAATTAGGCAGACCTGGGGCTGTGGGTAAGAGCAGGCCGGGATCAACAGCAAACAAACAGTAGGGATCTTTTTGGTGGGATGGAAATGCTCTGAAACTGGATTGTGCTGTAATTTTACTAAAAATCGTTGTGCTCTTAAAATAGGTAAATTTTACAGTACGTAAATTATCTCAATAAAGGTGGTTAAAAATATATTTTTTTAAAGCTTTTATATATAGAATGGTAAATAACAAGGTCCTACTGTACAGCACAGAAAACTATATTTAATATCCTATGATAAACCACAATGGAAAAGAATATTTTAAAAGGAATGTATATATAAATATGTATAACTGAATTACTTTGTTGTACAGCAGAAATTAACACAACATTGTAAATCAACTATACTTCAGTAAAAAAAATAAACTTTTTAAATAAAAAAATTAAAATGTGCTTAATAGCCAAAAAAAAAGAAAGAAAGAAAAGCTGACAGAGATTTATTTCAAATGTGCACTGATTAGACTACAATATTGGAATATTGGAAAACAGAGCAAAAATCCCCTTTCTGTTGGACATCTGATAAGTTTGCTTTAGTTTTATGTGCATTGTCACTGTTTTTCCCCCCAAGCAGGATTAGCCAGATTTGGTGTGGATTTCATGATTTTTTGCACAGGATTTCTCCCTCTGTCACAAATCTTTGAGGCATGGGTTCTAGAAGTTTTCTGAATAATTAAAACAATATTTCAGCATCATCCCATCTCCTGCTGCATAGGTTCTCAGTAAATATTTGTTGAAGACATGAATCTCCTCTGCTTACTTTCTCAACTCTCTGGCAGCAAACTCTGCAGTTTTCTGATAATTTCTGAAGTGGAAAAAGAAGGGGGTGACTAGTGAAGCGTAAAGAGCAGAAAATGAGAAGGTTTATATGACTTTGAAAGTCAGAGAATTCTATGATAAAATTCTAAATGGCTATGGGTTGGATATTTGGTCCGCGCTTTAGATCAAATTAGGTGTTCTGGGAAGCACTGACGTCATATGATGGATACCTATAGGCTTGGATGATTCTACAGCAGCTGAGTGATTCCCTAATGTTCCCGTCCATCACCTAGAATGAGCAAATGTTCAAGCCACAGACTTGTGTCAGCAGAGACCAAATCATCAGAAAATAGCTCAGTTCTTTAAAATCTTTGATAGCCTGATAATTTCCAAGAATTTCTAGAAAATAAGGTAATGAGATAACCACTGGGAAATTTCCAAAGACCAACATGCCAACTAGCCCTCATCCTAATGAAATGTATATGAGATGTCTGCAAGGTTGACAAAAAAATACCATCACTTGGGCTGCGTTCTCCATTTTTCCTGTGTATTCCTAGATTGAATGTGATAAGGTAAAAATATACCTCCCTCCTCCCCTCCTCCACCCTCTCCTGGAGTTCTTGCTTTATTTCTATTTCTACTTAGTTCTAGTTCTATTTCTCCTCCTCCCTCATCTTCCACACAATGGTCGCTTTAACCAAATAATCTCTCATTTATTCAAGAAAAATCCTGGATTATGATTTGCATTTTCCTTGTTTTTACTGAATAATAGAATTGAGGTATTACAAATCCTACTGGTTTATCCTGTAGAGCTGAAGCATTATTAGTAAGGGGCATGATTTGTTTATGTAGAGATAGATTTCACTCCACTTCCTCTCTCTGTTTCATCTGGAAACTGGGAATTCAATAACCCTTCTCTGACTAAAGCTTACATGGTTCTACCAACACAATTCAAAACAGGCATTAGGTTTAAAGATCCTATATAATAAATTTTAGTTCTTAGTTTCCAAATCCCATGAACCATCCAAATAAACTTTAGATGATTTGCTTAAAAGTTCCCTTTCAGAATATTTATTTAAAGTGTACAAGAGCTAATGTGCTATGTTATACTTGATTAATGCCCAATTAAACATTCCAAATTATAAATTTGGCATATTTACCCAGGAGTTAATTTTCCTTATAAAATAAGGTATAAAGTCTTTATTTCAGTCATTTTTCATGCATTTTATCTTTTAATTATATTATAAAATTACACCATTGCTACTGAAGATGCAGTGAGCTGTTAAATTTCCATTACACAATCATAGATGAAGTCACTATTAACACTCAGCTTAAACTCTCAGCTTCAACAGACCTACCAATTACTCATTTTTATTTTGCATTTTCTCAGGATGCTACTGATTTATTCTTCTTCAAAGGGGATTTTAAACGATTTCCATTCCACTCACCATATCTACTCAATATTGTACTGATAATCTAATAGGCTTAGGTATTGTCTTTACTTGCTTTGTTCTCCTATGTAAACATAAGATTTCAGGGCATGTTGATTTATTTGATAATACATTTTAAGTGCCTTATTAATTTAAGCTGCTGATTTTTTCACTTCATTTAGAACTAATCCCAAATGAATCAGACCTACATTCAAACATTCATATTGTATATTAGGACTCAGGAAAGGTGTTATATAAGGAGACTACCACTATCTCTTACCTTGATAACCAAAAACAAAGGATGATATTCTCAAATGACTTAATTAAATCTTTAGAATGTAGGTTTAATTAATTTCCTAGGATACCTACCATGCTCTTGGGTGATTTATTATTGGTTTCAGATTTCATCTAAATATTATAATTAAAACTAAGCTCACTAGTTTATAAAGCTCACTAATTTATAAACTCACACAATTTAATTACTAAATTAAGAACTTTAATACATACAATTTCAAACCAAAGTGTATTCTAAAATTCTTGCTCTTTTTTTCAACTCTGTACATTCTTTAAAAACTACTTTCTAAACGTTAAAAAAAATACTTTTATCATTTTAATAGACATATGTTGTAGAATTGGCTTCTGAGATAGTTTTTGTGATTAAATCTAGAATGCTTCAGTTTTCCACAGTCCATCTGCATGTTTTGAACAATATAAACAATCTCACCATGGGGGACTATGAAGAAGAGGGTGTGGAGTAAGTCTATTTATTTGGATGCAGTTGAAAGTAAAGAAGAGTAAATGGGACAAATTGTCTCACTTCCTAACTGTTCACTTCTGGACACAAGAGAAGAAATTCTCCCAATATTTGTATTGCTTCTCAGATTGGATGTGGCTGACTCAACTTGGACTAAGACATTTTTAGTAACCTGAGAATTCACAGAAATCACAGGAAAATCATTGTGTATTTGATAGGATGAGGGTTAGAGGCTTGGGCCAATTGCATTGAATATTTACATTTCCAAGCACAGGTCTTTCCACACAGAAATTGAAAAACAAAAACAAGGGAGGAGATCAAGATGGCAGCGTAGGAGGTTGTGGAGCTCACCTCCCATAGGGAGGGTGGGAGGGAGGGAGATGCAAGAGGGAAGAGATATGGGAACATATGTATATGTATAACTGATTCACTTTGTTATAAAGCAGAAACTAACACACCATTGTAAAGCAATTATACTCCAATAAAGATGTTAAAAAAAATAAAACAAAACACATCAAGCATACATGTGGAGCAATTCTCACTGGAAACTACCTGGAGACTGGCAGAAAGACTTATACAACCAAGGCTGTAAGAAGGATCCACACATAATCTGGTAGGAAAGGAAAAGAAGCAATCAGGTGGGGGAGGGGACACAGAAGAGGAAGATTACATGGGCAGAGACCAGCCCCAGGGAGTAAACAGTTCAAGCTGCATATTGGAGACCCCAGCCCTGGGGTCCAACACGGGGAAGATGAGTCCTCTTGGCTGGTTGGAGGGCCAATGTGACTAACAAGAGGGTTGTGGGAAGTCTGGATTCCTCTCATGAAGAATGTGCACAGGCTTGCTTACTCCCAAAACAGGACAGAGAGGGTGGAATGAAACTGACAAAAAAAAGTCACTGGCAGTCCACGACTGCCCTGGCACACACCCCAGCCTGAACCTAGCAACTGCTCGGGCCCCACGAGATTCACGATGCAGCTTCACACTGGGGTGAGGGCTGTTGCGGCCAAGGAGAGAGAAGGGCTGTGAGGCACAAAGGGGACTCAGACCTGCTGTTGGGGGGAACATTACTGCTGCTAAAACAGGCAGCACCTCAGAAGCACTCCGGGTGGCTAACTGCAGCTGGTCCAACACAGCCCATGCCCAGACCCCCACCGAGTACCCACACCAGCTCCTCTTGCTCCAGCACTGCTCCCCTCTGGGGCCAGGGTGCCGGTTCTGGGAGCAGGGAGAGCACACAAGGGAATGGACCTGGCTCAGACCTGACCATCAGGGCTTCTGCTCCAGCAACTTGGGACCTGACCCTCCCTCGTTCCGGCAGTGATGGCCACTGAGCAGAGGAGTGACCCCAGCTCACACCTGGCTCTGGCCCTCGCCAAACAACAAGGGAATAAACTAAAAGAAGAAAAGAACAGATGAGAACTACAAAAACAACCAGAAAACACGTAAAGAAATGGCAGTAAGTACATACCTACCTACCTACAATCACTTTAAATAGACTAAATGCTTCAAGCAGAAGACATGGCACCCCAGTTAATTTCATATTCACCCTAAAGTGATGGAGAACCACTAAAGGATCTTTAAAAGATATTCCCTTTTTAACATCCCTTTTGAATATTACTTATGCAATATATATGTATAAAAATACATCCTTCAGCCCCTAGACCCACCTTCCAGGTATGTTTTGTTTTTTTTTTTGGCCACACCCCACGGCAGGCGGATCTTAGTTCCCAGACCAGGGATCAAATCTGTGCCCCCTGCAGTGGAAGTACGGAGTCCTAACAATTGGACTGCCAGGGAATTCCCCAGAAATGTTTCTTACACATCCATCCATAAAGAGATTGAATAAAGCAGAAATTTGGAGTAAACACTAATATAGATCTTGTTATATACCAGATGCTGTTCAAAGTAAGGTATATTTATTAACCCACATAATTCTTACAACAGCTTTATTAGGGAGTTACTATTATCATTTCCATTTTACAAAGAGGAAACTGAGGCCCAGAAAGACTAACCAATTTGCCCAGAGTCATAGAACTAGTAAGGGGTAGAGTTAGGCTTTGAACCCAGCCAGTACAGCTCCACAATCTATGCTGTTAACCACTAGGCTACATTGTCTCCAATACTTACATGAGTTTGCATGTATGCATGCAAAAAACATGAAATAAATATTCTAACACAACTGACTCATATTCTACATTTTACTCTGAACCTTGTTCTTTCAATTAGTAACATACCTTGAAGGTAATTCCTTGTCAACACATTTTGATCCACTTTATTCTTAAGGACTGCACAGTATTCCATTATGTTAACATGCCAAACTATACTTAAACATATCTATATTGATTAATATTAACATTCCTTACAGGTTTGGGTCTCAGAAATAATGCTGCAACAAAAATAATAGCAGAAGAATTGCTCAAAGGAAATATTTATTTTTAATATTCAAAATATGGCACAATCACCTGTTTATAAATAGAGAAGTTCAACAGCCCTCCCATCTGTACCTGTTAACCCCACATTCCCACCAGTGGTGAGTTTTCATCAAATTTTGTTTTTAAATTTTCTGCCCATCTGATAAGTAAAAAGTGATCTCTACAGTATTTTTAAAATAGCCTGATGTGATGAAACATGTGTTTGGGAAAGATCATGATGAGGCAGCACAGAGGTTAGCTTGGTCACACCAAGATTCAAGACAGAAAGGACAGATAGGAGACAATGACAACAAACTGTGTAAGAGACGAGCATGACTTACACAGGGCACTGCCATGAATGTACTGGGAGGAATAAACAAGAGGAAAGGCCCTATCAGAAAGGCCAGCTGTTGAAGTAGATCAACAGACGTTAGTTCACGATATTTAATATTGTGTTAAAATGGGTGAGAAAGAGGAAGGATTTAAGAATGTTATTTCTTAAATGACAGTTATTTAAGAAAACAACTGTTCTAGGAAACACAGAAGAACACAAAGATTTGGGGGCTTGCCAGAGGAAATGGGATGACAAAAGGTCCCTTACAAATTAAAGATTCTATTATTTACTTAGAGAAACTACCTTCATCTGTTGCAGGGACTATTTTAGAATAGTCATATATATTTGACGTCACTTAATGAATCATTGAATTTTGCAGAGATATGAAGACCCTTATATCAAATTACCTAGCATATTTGTGAAACCAACTGTACCATGCCAGAATATTCTTTGAGTGTTCTGCCATCTAGTAAATATCAATCACTGGTGCAACTTGGCCTGTAAACTGCTCCTTCAGAACAAAGAAACTGGAATTTTATGTCTTCTCATCATGCATCTTTTCAGTTTCCACATCATAGAAAAATAAGTTGAAAATGCCTCACATTTTTGGCAAAATCTAATCTCATAATTATTAAATTCTTAAACATAGAGGAAAGAATGAAAGCATAGAACCTATCAGCTTAATCCCAAGTTTTGACCTTGGGCTCATCTTGAAAATGAGTTTCATTAAAGTCAGGGAGGAAGTTATTATGAATTTCCTCTACATTATGCTATCTCCTTCCATGTAGAAAAATGACAACAAAAGCACAAAAACAAAACAAACCTTTACTCATTAGCAACTTTCTTCTTTGTAATAAATATATTTAAGTAAACAATTTTCATCCATTCCTTGAACTATGCTTAATAATATTACCAAAAATTTATCATCTGTGAGACTTCCCTGGTGGCGCAGTTGTTAAGAATCTGCCTGCCAATGCAGGGGACACGTGTTTGATCCCTGGCCCCCGGGAAGATCCCACATGCCGCGGAACAACTAAGCCCGTGAGCCAGAACTACTGAGTCTGCGCTCTAGAGCCTGGAAGCCACAACAACTAAAGCCCGTGCCCCTACAGTCCGTGCTCCGCAACAAGAGAAGCCACCGCAATGAAAAGCCCGCACACCGCAACAAAGAGTAGCCGCCGCTTACCACAACTAGAGGAAGCCAGCATGCAGCAACAAAGACCCAATGCAGCCAAAAAATATAAATAAATAAATAAAAATTTTTTAAAAATTTATCATCTGAAAAATTACCCCATGTGACACGTTATAGATTGTATTTGAATGTTATAGAAGTATTTTATGAAAAATTTGTTTCCTCTATATTTTTATGGAAACTTCCCTGATTTCTCCTGAGTTGCTTGCTTGTTTTGTTGATTGCTAATAGATATTTCTTATCAAACTTTATACATATACATATTTTAATTGTTTTTTGAAAGCCTATCTCCCCAAAGGACCTTTGAATTTCTTGATTGAACAATGTCATATATAGTTTTATATCCCCTCTAACTCTTATGATGTATATAGTACCTATCAGTTTTCAATAAACGTTAATGAATGAATGATTTGAAATGATTGAAAGAATTAATGGCAAATGTTTGAAGTTTCATTAATTTTAATTCAAATTATATTAATATGTGATTTAAAATAAGCAATCACTGCACTCAGCTTCCTTCATGAAGCCTAGAAGAGTCAGACTGCACATATTGTCCAAGTACCTGTGGTGCACTAAAATATAGATGTACACTCATTAGACTTATTGTAGGTAGATAGACAAAAATCCTCCTTTGAAATTTGTTCTCATAGGTCATGGCAATATTTCCAGGCTTGTCAACTTCTTTCCCTTGGCAGCTCTCTGTGGTCCACTTTTGAACTTGGATGCTGAAATGCTCCCAAAGGGAGTATGCCTTATGGACATCTTTATTCTGTATGATTATATGCCAGCAGAATATATAAACTTGAGCTATCTTGGATTGTCAGCTGAAACGGTTCCCAAGAGAGTATTTCATTGCCTTATGGATGACCATGGATGAAACCTCAAAATTATGAAGTTTGTCCTAAGAATTTAGTTGATATTAGTAACATACATTAGTTGCAAGTCCTCTGAATCCATCTACATGTCTAACCTCTAATTTTACTCTACCCAAGCTAATTCTAAGGAGTTCAGATAAGGGCCCCATCTATTTTTGTGGTTTTTAGAAAGTGTTGTTACCAACTTCTATTCCTTTGGGCAGCATTCCTTTGCATTTTTCTTTTCATTTTAGCACCTCTGCTTTTTAAAAACAAACCTGAGTACTTTGGGGGGATCATTATTTGTATTTGTGTATTTCACAGTGCATTATCCCCTATCTTGCGGTATGAAAGCTGCAGAAAGAGAAAAAAAGCACTATTTCTCTTAAGAAACTTAGATTGTAAAATTTATACCTGATCTCTACAATATATATTTTCCAAACCTACTGTCTCTTGGACAGCTCTGTGTCTCAGAAAATTTAGAGATGATATAAGTAATCTTCCTGTTCAGAGCCCCATCAACGTATCTTGACTGGTGAGCTCGGGAGAAGGAATTAAGCACACATTTTCCCCCTTCTGGGGTCTCTCTCCTTCTCCTTCTCTTTGACAATGGCTTTTCCTCAAGAAACACACATTTCTGCTCCATCAAGCAGTGATGTTGTAGGGTTCACTCCATTGTCACCGAAACCAGGGTGGGTGGAGAATGGAGCTGCAGTCATCCAACTCTGGCTATGCATAATAACTTAAATTTAGAATGAAATACTAGAAAATGCCACTTGGCCCCAGATCCCAGCCATAGTTGGGATCTAAATTAAATTTTGTCTGTAATAAGCAGATATAGCAATAGGCATTTGCTGGATACTTGTGTCTTAGTTCTCAATTAATTCTGAAATTTAAAGGTAAATGGTGTAACATTATTAAACCCCTCAGATGCCAATATATATTGTTAATTATGCTTTCTTTTTTTCAACTATTGCTACTGACCTGGCTTTTCTTTTCATAATTTTCATGAGGTACCTGATCTGTGAAATACACTGCCTACGTTAGGATCTTCAATAGAAAAAGCTTGAAAAGTTGTAAAAAGAACCAATCAGCAAATACAGTCAGCCTTCTGCACCTCCAGTTTCTGTATCTGCAGATTCAACCAACCGTGGATCAAAAATACTTTTTTATGTTTTGTTTTATTGCTGCACCACACAGCTTGCAGGATCTTAGTTCCCCGACCAGGGACTGAACCCAGTGGAAGCACTGAGTCCTAACCACTGGACCACCAGAGAATTCCCAAAAATAGTTTTTTTAAAAGTTCCAAAAAGCAAAACTTAGAGTTTGCTGGGCAAGCAACTATTTACATAACATTTACACTGTATTTACAACTACTTACATAATATTTACATTGTATTTTCAACTATTTACATTGTATTAGGTATTATAAGTAATCTAGAGATGATTTAGAGTATACGGGAGGATGTGCATAGGTTATATGCAAATATCACAGCATTTTATACAAAGGATTGGGTGTCTGAGGATTTTGGTATCTTGGGGGGTCCTGGAACCAATTCCCTTACAGATACTGAGGGACAACTGTAATAGGGAAATAAGAAGACTCACAAAGTTTGTTTGTTTGTAAGCAACACATTTAAAATAATTATATAAAAGTGATTAAGGGTAATTTTTTAAAAGATTCACACTTAATACTTAAGTAAAAGGAGTCATAATAATATGAGAGTGAACACATTAAAAAGAAAAAGAACTTTCTCTTTCAGAAAAACCTGAGATAAAAGAATTCTTTCAAGAGGACCCTGAGAACATGGAAGAATTCATGGATTTAATGAATCACCAGATTCTAAAAACATTAAATTATACCTGACAATTCAGACTCCAGAACGAATGGCTCAGTCAAGCCATTACCTCAAGGCTTCTTGGATGAACACAGGCTTCTAGGACAGTACAAAGATTACCTCTGGTATCCAAGTGTTCTCCAGACAGAAGACATCTTCGTGCCATAGAGTCAGACTTAATACTGATTCAGTAGGTGAGCCCAGACAAGACCCTTTTCTCTTTCAATCCACATATTGTGGATTTAATAGAGAAAACGCTAGATGCTAGAGTGACTGGGAATCAAAACCTGAGAATTAAGGAGCTCATCCATCAGTTAGCTAAAGAGGCCTCTCTTTGGGTGCTGATCCAACCCTGACTCTTTTTGTCAGTTACCATAATTCTTCAGCAGCACCCTGCCATGTCCCCTGCCTCTTTTTGCTAGAAAAACTTTAGCCTTCTATGCCTTCCCTGAGTTCCAAAGAGAAAATTTGATCAGAGAAGTGAGAAAAAGCAGAAACAAAGGAAAGCAGTCAAGGAAGACATAAAACAAAGTCAAGGACCTTTAGTTCCTCCTCAAGGGCTGTAGATAATATTTTGAGCCATATATTCTGAGATAATATTCCAAGCTGTTTTGCAGATACTGAAACCCCCACCAGGTGGAAGAAGTTAAATGCATGCTGACCACAAACATGCAGACCCCAGACTGATTGGAACCAGAAGGTTGATATTGTTGACTTCCAATTACCTCACCACCAACCAATCAGAGAATTATGCACAAGCTGATAATGCACACACCCTGCAACCCTCTCCCTCACCCTGTCTTTAAGAACTTTTCCTGAAAGCCAATGGACAGTCGGGTCTTTTGAGCATCAGTGGCCCATACTCCTTGCCTGGCACCCTGCAATAAATGCTGCACTTTCCTCCACCACAACCATGTGTCAGTAGGTTGGCTTTACTGCGCATGGGCAAGTGGACCCAAGTTTTGTTCTGTAATAGAAGGAGGTATCTCACTGACCACAGGTAAGCCTGTAGACAAATGCTGTGTAAGACCCACTTAAGACTATAAGACAAACCCAACGGATGTCAGGAAACCAAACCAGTAGCCTAAAAAAGGTGAGAATAGTTTCCTACTATGGAACAAAAAGAAGCCAACATAGGATAAACACAAAAGTAGGCGTTAGAATGAAAATGCCAAAGAGAATAAGGACATGTTTAGAGACACTGGTCATTTTCACTTTGTGAGATCAGAGAATCCATCCTAGTAATCTAGGAAGCCACCCAGGAACTGAGTACTGAGGAAGGTTCAGCCAGAAGTATCAACAAAGATACCCCTACAGACTTAGAGGATTGGCTACAAAGAAGATCCACCAGGTCTTAGAGCCTTTGATAGTGGAGATTTTCCAGACACCACTGGCTGCCCTGGCTGACTAACATCAGCCTGACCTCATTTCTGTGAAGAGGCCTTAGAGTTGACAATGCTTGCTTCTTGGAAAGTGTAAGGAAGGCCAGGAACCTGTCTTGCATGTGTGTGTGTTGTAACGAGATTTTAGCTATTGCTTTTCTATATAAAACATCGGATTTTAAAACTTAGAAAATGAAGAACATTGATACAAATTAAAAATTCAGTAAAATATAAATACAAACAAAATTTTTTACTAACTTTTACATTAGCACAATTGATGTGATCCCTACACCAGCAACATCGGTATCACCAGGGAATCTTTGAGAAATGCCAATTCTTCTTCTATACCCCAGACCTACTGAATTAGAAACTCTGCTGGGGGAGGGGGTGGCAATCAGGGTCACAAGCCCTCCAGGTGATTCTGATAAACACTGATGTTTGAGAGCCACTGGGATAGACTATAAAGAAATATATTAACCTCCAAGCCATTTTTTAAAGAATCTCATTCACAGTTGATGTAATTAACAGATGTTGGGAATTTAAAGTAAAAGAAGTCAAAACCTTCTATGGTCACATGGTAATGACTGATGCATTTGTTATTACTTACAGGTGGGAGTTGAAAAGTGAATATTTGTAATTGATATCATGAAGTTTTTATGAAACTAGAATATTTTCTTAAATCTCTTAAATGTACTCTAATTAGGAAATAATAGAACCAGTGTTATATCGTGTTATATTGTATTGTATTGTTTATTATTTCAGCTCATCTACTCTTGTAAGGAAGTCAATAAAATTTTCAAAGTTTCCCCTAATGAAACTAAATGAGGAAAAAATCAAGTACAAACTCCTTGTGTTTAAGAAGAAAATGTCGGGCTTAAGAAGAACATAGAGCGGGAAGCAGACATCTGGAATGACCCACATACTGAGTTCAGTGAACAAACCAAATTAAATCAGAAATCTCAGACATCCAACTTCTAGCTCACAATATGAGTGAAATTAGTCTGAATAATTGCACTTTACTGATGATGGAGCTTGTTACTGATTCTGAATCTCAAGGCATATCTGATAAGAAAGGAAATGGATGGAGATGAAATAAATTCAGCCAACTAGCAGACCAGTGGTGTGAGGAAATTGAAAATGATGGATGCCTCACAGATAAACCCTGTAGTAACAAGAGTTGAAGATAGAGGCTATTGACAACCCCAGCTGAATGATGAGTTGTCATGTAGGGGTGAACTGAAAAACAGATAATTTGGCAAATGACATTTTTCCCTGAAGATGAGCAAAGCTTGATGAAAAAATAAACGTAAAAGCTTGCCATGGGAAGTGGAGATCCTTAAAGGAAACCCAGGAGCAAACTGACATGTGAAATAAACTGAATTAAGAAGAGGATATGCTAGAGGGGAGGTGGCAGGTTGTAAGATACAGAGAAGAGCAGACTTAAAAGCTAAGAATTTAAGAAATAGAGGGTGAATTGCAGAAGATGACGCGATCCTAATGAAACTGTATCGCTCCCCTCTGAAGACAATCAGTGCCCATGGCTCAGTGCTTCTCACAGCTCTTAAAGTGGGGGACATTTAAGGAAGGAAGCCTGTGAGTTTCCATTCCAGCTCATGTACCTTGATTAATTGACAAATGATATAAAACTAAGTGCCATGAAAATATAATGCTTTTCAATAAATTTTAAGCAAAATCAAAAGAAATCCCCCACACCAAACTGTTTACTTACCTGTTATTAGCCTATTACTAAGGACAGCTGATATAAAGAAAGACCTTGTGAATAAATCTGATAGATTTTAAAATAAATATTTATTTTAAAATAAGTATTTGAACCAATATCTAAATCTATCATATTTATTCACCAGAGGCATAAATAATTATAATTCTTAAAAGAAAAGAAAAACTTGATGATAATAATAGAAAAGTCCCCAATAGGAAGGAAGGGAGTAAAAGGGAGAGAAGTAGAGAAGGAAATAAATTTAGATTTAGTGAGAAGAAAATATCTCTATGAAGGGGTAAGAGGAGATCTGATTGTAGCTCTTGCTTTTATCACCAAATCTAAAGGACCTGAGCCACAAGGTGATGACCAGACCTTCCCTTCCCATCAGAGCAGACAGTAGAACACAGACTTCTACTAGAACAGAGACTTGGAAAACTTCTTACAAAATTTCAAAAGACAAAGGATAAATGAGGTACTGTGCATATGTTGAATCATTCATATTGCTATTATGCTAGGTCACCACTTTTTAAAAAATTTGCCATCTTTTCTGCCAATATTTTTCTAAGCATAGCCATACTGGAACCATGCTATGCTTTTGTGTGTATGATAGTAGTGACATATCTTTTTTTATACAATTTTTAAAAGGTACACTGCATTTACAGTTATTACAAAATATTGTCTATATTCCCCATATTGTACAATACATCCTTGTAGCCTATCTTACACCCAATAGTTTGTACCCCCCTCCTCCCCACTGCTATATTCCTCCTCCCACTGGTAACAAACCACTAGTTTGTTCTCTGTATCTGTGAGTCTGTTTCTTTTTTTTTTAATATTCACTAGTTTGTTGTATTTTTTAGATTCTACCTATAAGTGATAACATACAGTATTTGTTTTTCTCTGTCTGACTTACTTCACTTAGCATAATGTCCTCCAAGTCCATCCATGTTGCTGCAAATGGCAAAATTTTGTTCTTTTTTATGGCTGAGTAATATGTATGTGTATATATATATATATATATATATATATATATATATATATATATATATACCACATCGTCTTTATCCGTTCATCTGTTGATGGACACTTAGGTTGCTTCCATCCTTGGCAATTATAAATAATGCTGCTATGAACATTGGGGTGCATATATCTTTTCAAATTAGTGTTGTTGCTTTTTTTCAGGCATATACCCAGGAGGGTCATATGGTAGTTCTATTTTTAGTTTTTTGAGAAAACTTCATACCGTTTTCCACAGTGGCTGCACCAACCTACATTCCCACCAACAGTGTACAAGCGTTCCCTTTTCTCCACATCCTCACCAACATTTGTTATTTGTATTCTTTTTGATGATGGCCATTCTGACAGGTATGAGGTAATATCTCATTGTGGTTTCGATTTGCATTTCCCTGATGATTAATGATGTTGAGCATCACTGAGAAGTCCCTTATTAGATATATGATATACGATTTGCAAATATTTTCTCCCAGTCTGTGGGTTGTCTTTCCACTTTGTAAATAGTGTGAAGCACAAATTTCTAATTTTGATGAAGTCCAGCCTGTTTTTCTTTTATGGCTTATACTTTTGGTTTCTAAGACATCATTGACTAATCCAAAATCATGAAGATATGTGTCTATGTTTTCTTCTATGAGTTTTATGTTTTAACTCTTGCACTTTGTCCGTTGATTCGTTCTGAGTTGTTTTGCATCTGGTGTGAATATAGGGTCCAAATGAATTCTTCTGAATGTGGATATCTAATTCCAGTACCATTTGTGGAAAAGAGTATTTTCCCCTGTGAATTGTCTAGGTACCTTGTTGAAAATCAATTGACTACTAATGTAAGGGTGTATTTCTGGGCTCTCAATTATATTTTATTGATCTGCATGTCCATTTTAACAATATTGAGTCTTCTGATCTATGAACACAGATGCTTTCCCATTTATCTAGATCTTCTTTAAGTTTTCCCATTATATTTTCTAGTTCTTTAGTGTACAAGTCTCAAACTTCTTTTGGTAAATTTATTCCCATGTAATTTTATTCTTTTTGAATAAAATTGGAATTGCTTTCTTAATTTCATTTTCAGATTATTCATTGATAATGTATAGACATGCAACTGATTTTTACATATTGATCTTGTATCCTACAATCCTGCTGAACTCGTTTATTAGGTCTAGTGGTTTTATAGTGGATATATATTGTTTTTAAAATCCTTTTTTTCACTTCACAATATATCGATGTGGTTAGCTTTTCACGTTAGTTCATATATACCTTTTTAATTCCCATTTTAAGAGTGGCATAGTATTCCACATTATGATATAACAAAATGCATGTATTCATCTCCCTATTGGTAGGCACTTATACTGAGTTTTCCTTTTTTTGTTTAACTATCATAAAAATACTGAAATGAAAACTCTTCATCATACCTCTAACTACTCACACAGGTTCAAAGAATCTTAAAAACAGAACTGGCTGGTTATAATGTATATTTATCTAAAATTTATCAAATGCCACAAAATTGCCCCTCAAAAGGGTCCATATTTTTCCATCATCAAAAAAAAGCTATATTTATTGAAGATGAACAACAAAACAACTAACAGTTCCTCATACTGGTCCTTTAACTTTGATAAAAAAGAGTTCCTTTCCAATAAAGCAGCAAGACTCCTCTTGTGATTGTCAGATTAACTTGGGGCTAAGTGTAGACATCCAGCAGAACTCCTGGGGAACTTCCTTCCCCAGACAATTTTAACCAGAAATAACAGAGAGGAACTAAGAGGATTTACCATGGTTTGTTCAATCAATCAATCAATTATACATGCTGTGAAGCTTTGACATTTTTGCTTACTGATCCCCAGAGGAATGTGGTTTACTAGGTCTCAGAAAGGGTAGCACATGTTTGGAAAGCAGAAACACATGCAAACTGGTTAGAACCATATACTCAATGAGTACTTCTCTAAATAAATGATCACTCAAGTTTGTATATTGCTAAAGCACTGCTACACAAACATAGATATAGCATCTCTATGAATATTGGCATGAAACAGTCAACCAGATACCCCCTTGCTGCTGCCAGAGGGGTATATTATAATCATAATCCAAAGGAAGTGTGAAGGTGGTGCCCCCCACCACGAGGTCCTTGTTAGTTTACACCCCAATTTCTCAAGAGCTTTTAAGTACTTCTCCATCACCTCCAAATGCAGGGGCCCTTGGCCATGAAGGAAAGGATGAAGACCAGAGGCCAAATGCCCATACCTTGGAGCAACACTGCCTTATTCTATTTATGTATTTATTTATTTTCTTAAATGACATAGAGTTGATTTACAATATTATATTAGTTTCAGGTGTACAACATAGTGATTCAATATTTTTATAAATTATACTCCATTTAAAGTTATTACAAAAGTCTTATTCTCTTTACATAGTGAAACTGTCCACCAGCATTGTGCAGAGAAGAAAGAATGGAAACAAGATCTTCAATAGAAATGACTTAATAAAAACTATTCCCTAAGTAAGCATATTAGAAAAGGTGAAGGTCTTTCTGCCTTACTAATATGTTCTCAGAAGCAAGAAGTCGACTGAAAATATGACCCCTATATAAGATGACCAACAGAACCTGGAAAATTAGAAATGTAGGCCATCCCAGACCATAAACTATAACTTTAGCCACAAGATACAAGATAAGGGGGGCTTCCCTGGTGGTGCAGTGGTTGAGAATCTGCCTGCTAATGCAGGGCACACGGGTTCGAGCCCTGGTCTGGGAAGATCTCACATGCCGCGGAGCAACTGGGCCTGTGAGCCACAACTACTGAGCCTGCGCGTCTGGAGCCTGTGCTCTGCAACAAGAGAGGGCGCGATAGTGAGAGGCCCGCGCACCGCGATGAAGAGTGGTCCCCGCTTGCTGCAACTAGAGGAAGCCCTCGCACAGAAACGAAGACCAAACACAGCCAAAATAAATAAATTAATTAATTAATTTAAAAAAAAGATACAAGATAAGGTTAATGAATGATTTTTTAGACAGAAAACTAGTTGACAGTAAAATCCAGGGTACAGGATTTCTAGTTGATAAGAATGTATTTGGAGCTAAGGTAACACTAGAGTAAAATCTGAACTACTATTTGTCAAGATTCCTTGTCTCCGAAATTAAAAAAAAAATTTTTTTTTCCAGTTTTTCTCTCACCCCCAAAGCATGTATCTACTAAGCAATTCCTATATGGAATCTCTGGGCAAAACAATAATGGTGATAATGGTTAATAAATAGACCAATAGCCTTGAAATGCTACATTTTAAATACCAAAAAAAATTATTGTGACTGTCTCTAGATTAGGGGGGGAGGTGTCCTGTGTCATTTATCTCTCTATTTTGACCTTTTTAAAATTACCATGCCTAGATAATGACTTTTGTATTATAATATCTTGTATTCATATTTTAAGAAGTTCCTGTTTTTTAGGTGGAGCATTCCAGTTTCTCGACCATTCTTTCATGTTTATTTTTTCTGATAAATCTTAAAACTGAAAATGGTTTTCTCCCCTAATCTCTTGGAATTGGTTCTGGGATTCTCTGAATATTGTTTAAACAACTCCACCAGGTTGTTTAATAATCAGGTAGTTATTTTGTCTGATTTTATTTTAACAAACAAAGAAAACAGCAATAAATGGAAAAATAAGTATAATGAGAAAATTCAGAACGTCAAAAATCTCGTCAACAAAGATACACGGAACTTTCCTTACTAGGGAGCCTTGGGGTAAACTGAAAAACCAAAGAAAACCACTGCATTGTAACCACCAGAGGGCAGTGCACTCTAAGTAATGGACCCTAGCGATCTTTTAAGATGAAGTCCCATTTCATTTATCTTGAAGATCAAATTTACATAAGAATAACATTAGACTACAAATTTACTTGAAACTCGGTAATAATTACAAAACCTACTTCTGATATTAGCAGCGTAACATTTATTTAGCATATTTAAAGAAGTATAGTCATCAGTGAATTATTCATATTAATTGGTGAGATGCTCCTTCACAGACATATTGGGGAAGACCTCCATGAAACTGAAAGACCTCCGTGAAACCGGAAGTGGCTGTGTATGCATGAAAACCCCATGGATACAGAAACTGTCCTGTCCACCCAGCTGTTTCTTCTGTACATACATTAGGGTCCAGTTTATAGTGACAATTCAATACATGTTTGATGAAGCAAAAAATTAAATGATCATAGTTTCAGCCCTACTCAGCTGGTACTCTCCTCAGGCTCCTGCCCTGGGCCCTGCACTTTTCATTTTAGAAGAGTTTTGGATTTACAGAAAAAAAATGTAAGCTAGAACGGAGAGATCTCATACCACCCGCACCCAGTTTTCTCTATTTTTAAATATCTTAAGATCAGTGTGATATAATTGTTATAATTAATAAGGTTACATTGATACATTATTATTAGCTAAAATTTATACTTTATTCATATTTCCTTAGTTGTTACCGGATGTCCTTTTTCTGTCCCAGGGCCCCATCCAGGATACCACGTGACAAATATTTATGTCCCCTTAGGCTCCTGGAGGCTCTGACAGTTTCTCTGTCCTTGTGTCTGATGACAGTTGTGAGTAGCACTTGTCAGCTACTTTGTAGAATGTCACTCAGTTTGGGTTTGTCTGATGCTGTTCTCATGATGAGACTGAGGTTGTGGGTTTTAGGAGGAGATATAAAGTTTCCAATACAAAATCTCGTGGACGGAAAGACAAGTTGGCCTTGGGCAAAGCTGGAGAGTGAGTAGAATCCCTGTTTTCTCACTTCATAGAATCACCCTCACTTCATCCTTCTCTACATCCACACACACCTCCCCCACTTTCCAGCCTGAGCACCCAGAGCTGGCTCCACCCACTTTGCATGCCTCTCGCATTCTTCTCCAAAGGACACTTCCGCTGCCTCCCTCTCTCCCTCTCACTCTGTGCATCCAGGCTCACTGGCTCACCTTCAGCTCCTAGACTCCAGAGCTGTCACACCTGCCATTCTCTGCCTGGAGATTTCTCACAACACATCCCAGAACCCTTGATGCCCACCTGACCCCATTCCACACTTCATTTACCTGTACGTACCTCCCATTCATTCTTCAGGTCTCCAGCAAATGTCAACTTCCTCGAGAAGACCATCTGCCACCCCTGGCCAGAGCCTGCCTATCAGAAAGCCAGATCCTTTGACTCTTAGAGCAGCTTGAGCTGTTCAGAGCATCTGTCTCTGATTGCGATCAGGCACCTTGCAATTCTGTGATTAATGCTTACTCCCTCCTGTAAGCTACATGAGAGAGGGCAGAAAATATGTCTGTTTTCTTCACCCAATGTCGTCAGTGCCTTGCAGGAACGGTGGACACTACATCTCTGATAGAGGGAGGAAGGGAGATGGGAAGACCATGGCAGATGCCGGATTGGTCCTTTGACTTGATTCAGCCACCATCTGGGATGTTCAAGATTGCAGCAGTGTAACTTGACAGATGACACCTCTGTTTTGGGCTGGGCATCCAGTGGGACAGGAAAGGATGCTGTTTACTAAGGGGAGAGAATGTACAATTTGAAGCACAAGGGGAAAGGGAGAAGGAATCAAGTGTTCCTAGTTCCGCATGTTAAATGTGGAAGGCCTAATAACGTGATTGTCTACAAGCAAGGAACCCAAAGATAATTATTTAGGTAACTTGCCCAGGATCGTACACAGCTGGTACATATGCTAGTATTTGAAGTTCAGTACTTTTTCCAAAGTGAATTTGGAGCGGACTTCAGAAATTATCTTATTCATCTTGTATCCAAACCAGAGAATTAGCCTACTCATTGCCAAAGATAGATTCAATCTTCTCTGTATCATTCTGGATACTTGCAGAGCAGTATTATCAACAATAAAAGCAAAAATAATGAAAGCATGATCAAATGGAAATGTTTCTCGAATTTGTCTAATGTTAAGGGTCACTTAGCACTTTGTAAGTTCATGATTGACTCAGCCAAGTGGAATTGGGTGGCAAGAATTTAAGTGTCTTCAGGGGGGAATTCACTAACAAGGGTAACTGGTCTAAATATAACTTTGATTGGGTCCTGGAACAGAAAAAGGACATTAACAGAACAACTGCTGAAACCCAAATAGAGCCTGTAGTTTAGTTATTAGCACTGCCCCAATGTTTATTTCTTCATTCTGATGAATGCACCATGGTTGTGTAGGATGTTAGGGAAGGAGAGTGAAGGACATGCCGGAACTTGCTGAAATACCTTTGCAACTTTTGTGTAAATTTGACATTATTCCAAAATGATAAGTTATATAAAAATACCAAAAGGATACTGATGTATCTCATAGACCCAAGTGGTTGAAATGCCTCCCAAGGAACTGGAACCATAAAAGAAGAATTAAATAGAGATTGTCATACACAAAATGTTCACCTCACCAGCAGTTGAAGAAACACGAATCAACACGAGATAAAATGTGTTTCCTATGAAATCAGCCGATATAAAGATAACCAATATTGAGTAGATTTGGGGAAAATGATCCTTTATGCACTGTGAGGGATATTCATTGTAACACGCTCTTTTTATGGCAGCTAATAGAAAACTCATCTCAACTGAGACAAGAGGGAACCTTTTGGCTCAGGTGTCTGAAAGTTCAAAGTTAGGTCAAGCGTCAAGTAAGGCCTGGCTCCAGTGAATAAAAATTTGCCTTCTTTCTGCCTCTCCTTTCTGCATTCTGTGATGTCCACTTTACCCAAAGTTGACTCCCCATATACCACAAGACTGCCAGCAATTCCCACAGCTGTATTCTTCCTCCTTTCCATCAAGGAACAAAGAGAATGATTTTCCCAATAGTCCTGAGAAAGTACATATTTCTCATCTCAATGCCCTGAGTTAAGTCTCGGGTCCATCCCTGAGCCGTTCACTCTGGCCAGAAGGATGGCTTCACAGATGGAGCCAATCTCTCCAAACATGCTGGATGAGGATACCAGAGGGAAGGTCCATCAAAGGAAATGGACAATACAATTTCCATGAGGGTAGGGTATCCATTAATTTCATTTTTATGGAAGCCTTTTTAAAATAAGGAATTTCAAACAAATCCAACTTTTTAATTTATTTCCAGTAATCAAATTTGTACAAAAAAAGGAATCATGCACAAGAGATGTTCTAGTAATTTTATGCATAAGAAACTTGAAACAATCTAAATTCACAGCAATAGTATGTTTGTTATATAAGTTACAATGCACTACTTAATGGACTATCATGCAGCCATTAAATATGATGTTTTCAAAGAATATTTACTGATAGTAAAAGTCATACTGTACTGGTAAGTTCAACAAATATTTATTGATGGCCTGCTATGTGCCAGGCACTGGGATACATCAGTGAACAAAACAAAGAGCCTGATGGCCTGGAATTAAATTTTTAAAAATACTACAAAAAGAACACGTGTCAAAATTTTAAACACCAACATTTACAGATGCATGCACACAAAAATATCTGCAAAACAACCAACAATTCATATGTCTGCAGACACAAATATCTGTAAAGTTGTACATCAACATGTTAACAGTAGGTTTTCTTTTCAGCCAGTGGTTTAAATGGGATAGTTTTTATTTCTTCTTGGTCTTTTACTCTGTTTTCAGAACTGTCTACCATAAACATATGTTTCCTTTAAAGCCAGGAAATAAGTAGCAAATTTGCTGTTTTTTAAGAGTGGATATTGGTTTCCGTTGATAGTTTGGCATTTGCAGAACACCTGTTAAATGTTTGATCCCTTCTTTCCACTCTTACCGAGCTGGGGGTTGGGTGGTGAGAGAAGGAGGAAAGGAGGACATTGAACTTATGTTTCTACACTGAGTTCTAATTCCATCTAATTTGCTCAAGTCAAACACTTCTTGCATCAAATCCCATTTGTTTTTGCAAATGCTGTGATGAATTGATATTTTCCAAGATAGACTTGCCAGTTTTAGATTTGTGTAAAACCAAGATTGCATGCAAGGAATGAGCATCACCTGTTCATACTATCTGAGATATGATTGCAGAGAGAATGACTCTCTCACATTTCAGAATCCCCACAGCATGACTTCTGTCTGTGTTAAAAATAATTCTAATAACTCTAACTCCAAGACATTCTGTATTAAACTTGGTGTGCGAATGCCAAAGCCATTCCCAGAGTAGGGATGTTTCTAGAGCATTTTCCCATGAGAAAACAAAGCATCTGACTTAGGGTGATATGAAAATATAAAATTCCGCTCAAATAGCCAGCTTTTCTGTTTTAACTACTCATGACCATATCATCAGTGGTAACAACCTTCTTGGCATGTAGGGGCTAAAAGTGTTTTGAGATATGAATTCCTATACACAGTTCATACGATGTATTCAAATGAATGTGATCAACTTTGACCTTTTAAGGTTGAACAGTTGGTCAAACAAAAGTATAAAGATTCCTTGGAATTCATTGAGAGAGCGATGAATGATTTCAAATTGATTCCCAGGAGTGTCATAATTATGTAACTATTCACTCATATATTGAAAAAAATCTCTGAAATCCTTGTAGAATTAGGGGAGTCTAAAGATGTCTTAAAGCTGGACTAAGATTTATACCAGAAAGAAACAAGAACAATTTGGTCACTAGATCTTTGACATTTGTCCTATCACTATTTTGGGGACAACATTTAAAGAATCTTGATTCATCTGAAATAAGTTTCAAGTACCAATTATTTTCATGAATAGGGCACCCAGTGAAGTTATACAAGTATCAGATGCCTTTCACTTCAAAATGTCTTTGCAGATCTTCAGTAATAACAGATTTTTGCTGTATAAAAATCCATAATCATTCAGTATGGTTGACTGCTCAAAATCCATGAACTGAACCCATCACTTCCAGAGGGATGCAGCCTTCATTTACAGGGAATCAAGGCAGCCCAGTCTTCCCATGAGAGATTTAATTACTTTTGGAGCAAGGGATTATTACATGACAGAGGTCAATGACAGCCCAATGCTTGACTGCAGGTATTTTCTACAAAAAAAGAAAGTAATTAGAAATAATATCATGCATAAACATGTTAAAACTCCTAACCAGATTAATACTTTTATCAGTTTTATTATTAATATCTTTTATGACTTTCTCAAATTTTGAAAACTTTTATTAAGCTATAATCTCAAATAAGATTTGGGGAATAAACATAAATGTTTTTATTTTTTAAAGACTCTGAAACAACCTCCAAAATCAAGGTCCATAGAACAATGGCAGTAAAAAGTCTTCAGTATTGTTTTTAAATTCTTCTGCAAAATATCCTATCAATACTGCTCAGGTTAAACATAGGTATAGAGAGTTGACACTTATGGCTCAGTACTAAGAAATTCAAAGAGCAGAAGGTTTTGAAGATCTTCTAATGCCCAATACCAATCACAGTGCCCAAATGGAAATTAAAACTGAAAAAAAGTTTCACTCTGGCAGCCAAAAATCACAAAGTCTCCTTTACTGCTGTAACACAATATTCTATTTGCCAACAAAATGTACAACTGCTTGGCATTATAAAAATTACCATTTAAGATCATGGAATAGAATAAACTAACAAGCTAAAAATCAGGTAACTAATTGCTAACAATCCACTAGGATGAATGTCAGTCCTGTCCTGGCCTTAATCTTCAGGAATTTACACTCTCAGACAGTTGAAGTTAATATGGACTTTGAGCCTGGAATTAGAAATTCTGTTATTTATAGTCTTCTACCCCAAAATATATTTACTGTAACACTAGTAAACTAAAAACTTCAGCATCTTTCGGGACTTCCCTGGTGGTCCAGTGGCTATGACTCTGTGCTTCCACTGCAGGGGGCTCAGGTTCAATCCCTGGTGGGGGAACTAAGATTCCATATGCTGTGGGGCAAAAAACTTCAGTATCTTTAATGTGCAGGGACCTTTTTCAAGGCTCTTGAAGGTTCTCTAGTCACACAGACCTCCTCCCCATCACACCTCTCCTTACACCAGGTCATGCTGCAGGGGCGTGGACATTCTGAGAATCTGTCTGAGAGGATGTACAGCTGGGTGTCCCATTAGTTTTGGTTTGATGGGTTATCTTCACGTGGTTTGCGGTCACTCTCATGTAGAGTTAAATACTTGTTAACCATCTCAGTGTATGAATGGTGTCCAGGAACTGTCCCCCTCCTCCAACTCACCCAGCATCAAAGCACAAGGGTGAAAGACACAAAAGTAAGGATACAAAAATGTCCTATGACATCTGGCACTGGAAATATGTGGGTGATAAAGGAGAAACAAAATGATTCAGCTCCTCTGTGATCTGATGAGTGGATTTCAGATCAATTCACACATAATCTAATCTAATTAAATGGCACTCAGTTTTAAATTATTCCCGCAAAAAATTTTCAAAGCATATCGTCTTAATAACACACACTCAAGAGAAAAACAAAAAGGAAGGCTTAGAGTTCTGTTCCTAGTATGAACATATAGTCAGCCTCATTAAAAGTTAACATAATGGTGATCTAACGATTATGTGTCAAGAATCTACTGTAAATTATTTTTACTGCACAAGAGGAATATTGGTAGGTTTACAGCCTTGTCCTAAAGGTATGTTATGCCTTAAGATATTAACTAGTGCTAATAAGAAGACATTCTTCACAACAAGACACTTAAAAGCAAACATGCAGAATAAGAAGATAAAACTCTACTGTGAAGATGTCTCTGAAGATGTCCGAAAATGTTTTTGATATTAGTAAATTTTTTAAATGTTTAAAATATATTATCTCAATATCTTAACTTATATGCTTATAAAGCACACAGTGTGTTAATATTTCTAGTTAACATTTATATTATTCCAGGCAGTGTTCTAAGCACTTTACATGTAAAGACTAATTCTCAAAGCAAATCTATGATGGGGTATTATTGTCCCATTTTACAGAAGAGGAAACTGAGTACCTTGCTTTGCTTGGGAGCACACGGCTAGTATAAGATGGAACTGAATTTGAACACAACTCCTTTCGTTACTAGTATTAACCTCCCCCTTTCCTGTCCTTCATCTCCTCCCACAGCACTTTTCACCTTCTGGAACAAGAAACAAAAGTAATAATGACAAGTGATGAAATCAGTAAAAAGTATTCTGATGATGAAAAGGAAGCTTTAATTTTAAAAGATTAGATCACCAGAGTCCAGGCTGATATGGACAAATTCCTTTACCATCTTCCTTCCCCAAGTGGATAAATTTCTTCTAGCCTTCCAAGGGACATGATTTATCTTGAGATTTTAGTTTAAACTCCTTGCTTTCCATGGACCCAGTCTCCAATTCCCCACTCGGATACAACACTCAAGATCCCGGAACATTGAGACCAACATCCGTGCCCGGAGCATCACGCTCTGCCTTTGTTTGTGGCTCCTCTGTATTTCCCTTACTTTATTTTGAGCGCCTCTAGCTCCATGAAAAAAATTCTCTTTCTAGCATTTCTAGGTGTCTTACTAGGAGGATTTTCAGGCTTTCTATTTAAAAACTTGTGAGAAACCCCCCACTTGTGTGTCCCTTCATCTCCCTGCCATCCATGGGGTCCCTACAAGAGACGTGGTACCTCCTCTTCTACGCTTTCAGGGCATCCCCGCATCTCACTCACCCTTTCCCAGACAGAGGCATTTGTTTTTCTCCTTTCCTGAGGAAGGGCAGAATGGTTGACGGGGAACATGAATTTGGGGAGAGAAGAATGGAAAAATATCGATTTTGAAATGTTAAAATTGTATCTCTTATGGTGGAGGCTGACCAAATGCTGTCTGATCCTGCTTCCTCTTCCTGGGCGGTCACGAAGGTAACACTTCCCAGCCATCCTTTGCTTTAAGCTGAGACCGACCATCCAGGTAGTTTCCAGCGATGTGGAAGGAGGAGGAGGACCACACCCTCAGGCCTGCCCTGCAATCTTCCAGTGATGTACCCCACACCCCGCTCCTCTTTTGTGGATGCTGGAGCTTCCCAGCAGAAGAAACCTGAACCCCTGAATTAGTGACTGCAGGAAAGCCACAAAAGCGCTGCCTCACCCTCATGAGATTGGATGTCGGCAAAGAATGAACTTTTATTGTGCTAAGTAACTGAGTTTGGGGGGTTGCTGGCATTAATTATCCAGACCAATATATTCCCATCACAGTTATCTGAAACATAATTTTAAGCTGAAATGCTCAAATATTTGGTAAGTCCAAAAAGTGACCTCATTAGAGTCACAATTATGTTCATGATTAAACTGAAAAATGCATTTGTAGAGTCTTATCTGTAAGTTTAGGTATAAGCTTGAATTGCCTGATTGTTTATTTCAAGCAACACATCAAAATATTGATGATAATATTCCTGCTAGCTGAACATTTATTTATGCAATAGCAACCCCCCAAATGTTCATTTATTAATAATAATAATAATAATAATGGCTTCCTGGAATCTAAATGAAATGCTAAAAATCTGAGTCAATACCAGAGAAAGCAGAGAAGGGAACCCCAACCCATCTGGGTTTTAGGCTGGCCAAAGTGTATGGCTGTGGGGACGCCTCTCTGTATTTTCTAGAAAATGCTGTCAGAGGCATACAACCAAAGTCTGTGTCAGACTAATGTTTGTAACAAATGCTTATTGTCTATGGGGGTACATATATGTGTATGTTTTTAACAAAACCAAAATGTTTAAAATTGAATTCATCCTTCATAACATGGTCATATATTATAATATCTAGAATTTATTAGCTCTGGAAAAATCTGTTTATGGATAAGAATGAGTTAGAATTCCAAATGCAAACTACAAACCTCATTTAGCTGTTCTCATGTATCATGAGGACATGGCAGTTGTTGGAAAGCTATGTCACATCTTGACATTGCTGACAATTATATTTTATTCCTTTGCAAAGCTTTCATAGGTTATTTAATAATGTAAGAGGATTTTCTAATTAGGAGGTAATTTAAAGAATGCAGAAACAAAGGAGAAAGGGGGGAGGGATAAATTAGGAGTTTGGGGTTAAAAGATACATACTACTATATATAAAAGAGATAACCAACAAGGACCTACTGTATAGCACAGGGAACTATATTCAATACCTTGTAATAACCTACAGTGGAAAAGAATCTGAAAAAGAATACATTCATATGTACAGCTGAATCACTTTGCTGTACACCTGAAATTAACACAACATTGTAAATCAGCTATACTTTAGAAAACTAAATAAATTAATAAATGACTGCAGAAACAAAGCACAGCTAAATTAATTGCCTTGCTCACAGCCTTAGAGAAGCTGGTGGCAAATCTGAGAACAGACTCTAATTCTTGCTTCTCCATTTCTCTCCTGCTTTATGTCTCATTATAAAGATATTCTTATTCTGAAATAAATCTCAAAAATTTTTAAATAATTTTGTGTTCTGCTTTTTGAAACTTATATGTACATAATTTTCATGTTTGAGAACAACTTTCCGGCATCGAAATATCTTGTATATTTTCTACTTTTGTGATTTTCTAAATAAAAATATCAAATAAGAATTCCCTTAAACATATTCTTGTAGAAAACTCTGTCTCATTTCCTAATAGAATCCCAGAGTATATAAAATCTTTAATTTCAACAAAGAGGTTTCCGGTTGTTCTTACTCTTTTTATTGTAAAAAGTGTCATAATTTAATATTAGGATGAAATGTGAGTTTCCAAATGAACAAGAAACAAGCTGGATTTTGCAAGCCAACTCTTGTGGAAGTCCTTTTTGATGAGAGTTTCAAGTTAGAATCCTCAAATCTCACTCACACTCAGAAGCTGTATAATTGTCATCTGAATGTAATTTTCCTACAGTTCAATAAACTGCAAATTGTTTGGCTGCAGAATAAATGACTTCAGCTATTTTAGTATTAAATCAACATATGTTTAAATCAGTTTCAAGATTCTGTTGATGAGGCTAGCCAAGCAATGAAAATACCTTCAGTATGAAAGAAATGAATGTTTCTGGGTTTAAACTTACTATTTCATGGGCTAAACTAATTTGCAACGTCAAATATTAGTAGTTTAATAGATCAGTTGAAGGATTTTTATCAGATAGGTCTCACCTCCTTTGTTTCCTGTCTCTCAGGGACCACTGTCTTTTCTTGTCTGATGTGCAGTATCTTGAAAACTTGTTTCATACATTTTGTCTATATTTTTCTTATTGTTGCTTCGGGGAGGGGGTGATAAATATGGTCCCTATTATTCGTTCTCTGCTAGAAGCAAAGTGATTGAACTGATTTTAACAAGGAAGGATTCATGAAATATTTTTGGAAGAAGGAAAGCCTTATGTTGAGATAATTGTAGATGCTGACACTCCAGGCTTTGTGGAATAGCATGGAAAATAATGAATAAAATTTAACTGATTTACTGTTTAACCCAAGCACAGGAAAATGTGTTTAGTCTGCTCTAGAAATGGGGAAATTGACCATCTTACTTATCAGGCAGCTTAGGGTAATTTTTGCAGCAGAAACAAAGAAAACCCTCAAAGTCCACTTACTGCTGCATGACAGGACCCAGGCTGACTGAGCGCCCTCCATCTGGGACATAGCTAGTCTGATGGCAGAGGTAAATCTGAAGGCACTGAAACAGCAAAATGTTTTATAGCTTCTGCTCAGATATGGCTCACAGGATATTTATCCATATTTTATTGACCAAAACTAGTCCCATGTCTGGATATAGGTCCCTGTAAAGAGGGCCCCACTTGTAAGTTTCCTGAATATTTTCAACAATTGTAAAATCTACCATGCTCAATAAAAATTAAACTAGTGGTTCTTAATCTCCTTTGAATTCTGATGGCATCTTCCCAGAAAAAAAAAAATATATATATATATATATGTAACAAACATGAATATTTTTCATATAATATCCTAGGCCTTGTGAAATCTCTGTACTGTCCCCAAGGACCAGAGGCCAGAGACTCTAGGTTAAGAGCCCCTGATTACATAACGTTGATGTCTATAGCTTTAGGGCAAGGAGAAATCTTATCAGGTTACCATAAATTTTATAGAATTGAAAGGTCATATTTTGAGAAAACCAGAATGTACTCTGATTCTGTTGACTATAAACACAAATCTGTTTGTAAACATATCAAAATATTCCATAAAGTGAATAAACATGAATGTATTAAACATTTGTAATACATGAAAATTACGAAGTCTTTGAATCTACCATGATTTATACTCCACTTTCAGAAATTTTAGTTGAGCCATTTTAACAAAACTGTTCTTTAGACTGAAACCAGTCTGCTAAACTTCATCTGAACTTTTAACTCAGTCATTTGATCAGGCCTGTGAGAATAACAAAACACCTGTTGGTCAAGCAGTGTTACTTCTGTTTCTTTTAAGAAATCTGGCCAGATTTGTCAGGCTGTGAGCCTACACTTGCTCCATTAAAAGTCAGAGAAGAACTCAAAGAAGTATTATTTCATTTCTCTTTTGAAGAACGGAAGAGAATAAAACAAGAAGAAGAAACACCAAGAAAGCCCAAAGAGTAAATGATTTCTGTTTACAACACAATTTTATCCATCTCATTTTGTATGTAAGATCTGTATTTTTGTTGTTTATACTGATAATCATGATAAAGTACATGAAAATGTGTAAGAAAATACTTTGGTTTAAGAAAAGAATATTATTTTTATGTTTGTAATATTTAGTTAGATTCAAATAGTTTAAAAATTATAATTTTGTATTTAAAAACAATTAAAACCACATAGATATTCTTAGGGGTTTTTTTTTAGAATAAGGCAAGACTCAAATAAGATACAGTAAGAAGACTGAAAGACCACTGTAATAATCAATCCCAACATTCAAAATAGAAAAATTCTAGGAGTGTTGATTCACAAAGGAACTATTTTCAAAAGGGCAGGCAGAGGGTAAAGGAAGCACAGGAACATTACAGCACTTAGAGTTTACTGAAAAGAAGCTCAAATACAGCAGTGAGAGGACACGGAGCCCAGGACCAGAGTCTTGCAGGGAAATCTACATGGGGAAGGGAAATGACCTTTGGTGGAAAGTCACCATCATCTCAAGATGAACCCCCAGGGAGGAAGGGGTCAATGCCTACCTCACTGCCTGCCTCCCTCTGATCTGCTGGGGCTCCTGTTGGTAAAACCAGCTCAAAGAAGCCAGAAATCAAGGAAACCATTGACGCTGGGAATAGATCTCAAGGAGGAAAGGGGAGGAATCTGCCCTAAAGTACGTAAGTACAGAATTGGACAGTTTTGAGAAAATTAAATATTATGATCATATGAGTGGATTGCACTCTAGATCAATCTTTTAATTGCAAAACAGCATTAAATCTTGCTTCATCATTATTTTCCTCCACTCCTCCCATGGGGGTGGTGAGGAAGGGGAACAGGCTTCCTCAGAGTCTCAACAGTCTACAAACTCCTTGAGGCAGATATCACATCTTATAAATCTTTCTATCCTAAGCTACAGCATGCATTTAGCACACAATAAATATTTATTAAATTAGTTGACTGAATAAGTGAACAAATCATGTTTAAGTGGGAAGGGATTGATGTAAATAAATCCCAACAGTGAAAGTGGAAATCTATATAACACAGATTGTTAGTCCTAAAATGCAACTCCTCAGGTGGTTTCTCATAAACTTACGTGAAACTGAGATATTTTAATTCTGTGACACTCTGACCTATGCTTCAAAATTATTCCTTTAGGTAATCCCATGCAATTCTCTGTATATCTACTCATACAAAAGGCCCTATGTTTCCAATTTATTTTATGGTGAGATGGCTCTCAAATATATCATTACAAATTCCGCCAGTTTTCTTTGGGTGATATATGGTAACATATTCATCTCTAACTGAAAACAGGATGATTTGTTGGAATGAATCAGGACACACTTAGGCCACCCCAGAGAAATAAATCTCAACACTTTCAGGAGAGCCAGGGGAGCCTTTTTCTTTTGGCCTCAACTTGGCTCACCCAGAGAGTGATCCTCTTTAAATAGCAAAAATAAAATCAAAGTCCCATAGAGACCTAAAACGTGTATCCAAATCCATTTCCAAATCAGTTCTCACTTGACTGGAAATGCTGCTCCCTGTGTAACTCACTCTCAGAAAGCCCATATCCTCGGGCTAATTATGAAGTCATTCTTCTCTGTCCTTCCCTTTTCCTCCTTTTTTCTCCTATACCAGTGTTACCAAGTTTAAACTCTTTCTGCTCACTGCACAACAGGCCAATAAATCGGGAGACAAGTTGTTGGAGCAATGAACAGCGACTTTATATGGAAAGCCAGCAACCAAGAAGATGGCAGACTAACGTCCTAGAGAACCATCTTCCAGGAGTTAGAATTCAGGCTTCTTTTATACTAAAAGGGGAGGGAGTGTGGCTGCTTGTTGCAAACTTCTGGTGTCAGAATCGCTTGTTCTTGTATCTGTCCCGGTAGGTCAGGTCATGATGTTCCTGTAAACCTCTAACAAGACAAATGTTATTCTCTGTTCTGCAACTTTTTATCTCTATATGAATGGAAAATTGTTACTTATACCTTTAAAGGTCAGAGCCTTGAGAATGGGTTATCCTGTATATTTCAGGCTATAGGCAACATTCTTTTATGAAAGGTGCTGAGCCAGCATGACAGGCAACAGAGGACAAAGGTTAAAGTAAAAGAAACAGATCCAACATGGAGTCAAATTTGTTCTTCCCTATTATACCAGGAGACATCTATAATGTTTTATAGATGTCCCCAAGTGACATAGATAATTATACGAAGAAGGAAGGAGGGCAAGAAGTAAATGTACAATTTGCCAATTTATAGAATTTCTGATAGAACCTGAGGGGTTTTTGTTCAAAGTTTATGCATTCTACCTTGAATGTAGGTACCATACCACAAAAACATCAAAAATCTAGTAGATGGTGGAGGAAGAAATTGAAGAAAGAGGAGGAGAACAGAGAGAAGGATGGAGGGAAGAGGAGAGGGAGAGAGAGAGAGACTTTTCTTCTACTTATCCATTCGTAATTCTTGAGTCCGACTCTTTACATCAAAGTGACAAAGAAAAAATAGAGAAAATGTGTAAGACAGACATTGTGTGTCACCCCAAATCTTCCAGAACCTTAGGTAGATCATGGTCATACTTTGATGGACTTTATACTACAGAGGAGAAGGACTAGAAAGGAAAAGGGGCTTTTATAATATAGGAACATTGTATTGACTTGGGTGAACTTTAAGATGAAGATAAAGCAATTTAGGGAAAAAGATGTGACCTCCATATAAAAAAAGATCACAGGTTTTGGAGTCACTATGTAGGTTTCAGTTGTGGCTCTGACTCCAAGTTTGTCTTTTGACAAAGAAAAACAGGATTCTGATCAGTTACACAATTAAGTATCCATAAGATGAACTAAAAACAGTTACTGAGAAGAAACTTCTCTTGAAATGGAGAGAATTTCTTCTGTGGTTGCTCAGTAAGAAGATATTATGTGATGCAGAGGGAGAAAAACTAAACAATAAATAGAAGATATTGGTAGATATAACCCATAAGAATCTTTCCAACTCCTCCAGAGTGTTCCAAGAACTCTGAGGTCTAGTGGGTTACTTCTTTAAATCAAAGCATTCGTCTTTGGAAGGCTGTTTTCAACAATCAGCCAGCATACAGCTAACAGTCCTACAAAGCATTTCGGTAAAGTTCATTATCAAAGGGTACATTTTGACAACTAGTTTTTCTTAGTGGTCACAACATGAAATTATAAGGTTTAAAGCTAGACATTCGTTGGATGATTGAGGCTTTAATGGTGGGAATTTAATGACATAACTTTTTTAACTTTATTTTTTTAATGTTTTCAAACATGCACATGTCCTGGGATTTGTCAGATGCTAAGATGGGTAGAACATAGTGGGAAAATGGGGGAAACACAATGAGAATGTCAAAGTAGAAAAAGAACTAGATAACACAGGTTCTGCTGAGTCATGGTAAGAAATCGTATTTTAGTCTCAGAGCAACATGAAGCAATTAAAAAGTTTAAAGCAGAGGGATATATGGCCTGAATTATTATTTCTATATTGTTTTCACAGTCTATTGGTTCATGTGCTAAACTACAGATTTTCTAAGGGCAGTGTCAGGAACTTCATCGTTGTTTTTTTTTTTTTTTTTTTTTTTTAATCCCCAATCATCTAAAATAGTGCCTGATATATGGGACTTGCTGAAGTAAGTAAATACTTTTGCGGTTGATTGATAGTACTTATGGGGCATGTGGGAGACACCACCCCCCATGATCTCTGCTTCCTGGTGCTCATACCCTCTGTAATCCTCTTCATTTGAGTGTAGACAGAGCCTGTGACTAGTTTCTAACCAACAAAATTTCCATTTGTGATGGAAACTCATTTCCATGCTTAAGTTAGCAAGTTCCATCTTGCTAGCAGATTATGTAGCTTTTCTGTCTACTTTGGTGGAGCAAGCTGTTGTGTTGGAGAGATCCATAGGACAAGGTATCACCAACAGCCAGCTAGGTACTGAGACCTTCAACCCAACAGCCCTTAATCTGTCAGTTTCTCCTTCCTCAGTCAAGCCTTTGGATGAGACCCCAGCCCTGGTTGACATCTTGACTGCAGCCTCATGACAGACCCTGAAGCAGAGAACCCAGTGAAACCTTGCCCAGACTCCTGACCTACAGAAACTGTACAATAATACATGTATATTGTTTTAAGCCTATACATTTGTAGCAATTTATTATAGGACAATAGATACATAGTACTACAAGGAGGGGACACTCAATTCACATTAATTCATTCTGCTCTGAGGATATCTTTTCCATGCTGGTGTGGGTGTTCAGGGGTTGTATTTGGGCTAAGACACCAGGCACTCTGGCCACAATATTAGTTACTCCATGGGTCATTTCCTGACCTGAACTGGGCCACTTGGAATCTGTCTTCCAAGAATTTGACAGTTGGAAAAGAGAGATAATGGCACATTACCACTGCCACTCTAGAGAAAAGGTTGAAATAAGATATTCATTGCTGAAGGTACAAGTCAATAAATTATATTTGACTTGACTTGAAGGTACAAGTCAATAAATTATATTTCTGTCAATGGCAATGGCAATGGCAAGGTGGGTGAATTTCAAAGAATGTCCTACAGATTTAGACAAAAAACTGGAATTTACACAACCTTTTAAATCATAATTCAGGTGTGAAAATATAATGTTAGAAATTTTTGGTCCCATAAACATAGCCCTTCATATTATATTAAGGGAACTGTGTTAAATTTGTAGACAATATTTTTTTTGTCAACAATTTTCATTGTGGAAACTTGGAAATACAGGATGCCATCCTTAATCATGGGACTGTGGTTAAAGAAAACAATAAGTGATAAGAATTTAAGCTGGAAGTGGAGGAAGATTAAAATTACTTGTAATTTTGAAAGAATAATATGGAAAATGCAGAGGTATCTTCTTTCAGGAAAATGGAAACTAAAGGAAAGATAAAGTGTGATAAAAATCCATTGTTCTATTTGTAAAATAAATAGATTAGACAGAATGTATTCCTAACCTCTTTTGAAGTTATAACTGTTTAGGACCCTACAAAGAACTCACTATAAGGAAAAATAACAAAACTGAAAAAATGACAGTGAGAAAACTCCCTTATCTATACTGCTGCCACTCCATCCTCCACCAGAAGAGGGCAGCACTAAGGAACAGGATGGAAGATGCGACACAGTAAGCCTTCTCATTGAATACCATAAATAAACCACGTTAAAAGAAAGATGCTTGGATCCAAGAAAAACTCAGATAAAACATTTAGAAAGTTATTTGTGGGCATAATGCAAAGGTATAAGCTTGAATTCTTATTTACCATGATTTTTTTTAAATTAATTATTTATTTAGTTAGTTAGTTAGTTATGGCTGTGTCGGGTCTTCGTTTCTGTGCGAGGGCTTTCTCTAGTTGCGGCAAGTGGGGGCCACTATTCATCGCGGTGCGCTGGTCTCTCATTATCGCGGCCTCTCTTGTTGCAGAGCACAGGTTCCAGATGCGCAGGCTCAGTAATTGTGGCTCACGGGCCTAGTTGCTCCACGGCATGTGGGATCTTCCCAGACCATGGCTCGAACCCGTGTCCCCTGCATTGGCAGGCAGATTCTCAACCACTGCGCCACCAGGGAAGCCCTTATTTACTATGATTTATAATTAATCCTGCATCATCCATCAACACAATTACTAATACATGAAAATCACCAACAATCTAATGAGGCCTTAAATTAATATCAGTTTCCTTTCTAAAAGAAGCAGTATTCTTGGTTCACAGGGAGGCATAAAATGATACTCAAAACGTCAATGTTAATTCAAGGCACCAGGAGGTAGCAGTCCCTCTGACTCTGGAGGCTGTAATCTGAGCAGCATGGCATTCCTGGCTGGGTGATGAGAGCATGGAAATTTGAATAGCCAATTTCCTTGCCTTAAATGTGTACGCATTATCACAAGAGATGGAGAAACTGACTTGTAAAGTTGAAATAAGATGCAAGATTGTTTTTCTGTGTGGTCTTTCTTCTTGAAGTCTAATTCAAACTATTTGCAAAGTCTACCAAAAACATAGACAAGAACAATGGTGGAACTAAATTATTTCAACCTCTTCTTTTTTTACCCCTCAGGCTGTACACAGACGTAACCACCAAAATCTAAATTGTGCCCTTAATTGTGGAAAGGATGCCTTACAAAAAGTCTCATGTGTGGATTTATGGTAGAATTTGACCCAATATCCTATCTTAGGCAGATCCAGTTTTGTTTGTTTGTCACATTTTTCTGGTTCAACAGCCATTGCCTTAACTGTCAGTTGTTGGCATATCTGTTAGTATATTCTGGAAAAAAAGCTAGAATCATGCAACACATTTTGAAAATAGGAGATATTAAGAATTTATTCAGTTCAGACATATTTTTCTATAGTGTATGGGCATGTATGTATTTTAATCATCACTAGCTCATGTTTATGCAAATACATTTTGCCTGTCAGGAAAGGTCGTAGGGTACCCAGTTATTTAAGGGATCCATTGTTAAAATAACTCAAGAAGAGAAACATAATTCAAGAACAAAATTATTCAAGTGTCATATAATTCAAGTGTAAAAACTGTGAGGCAGAATTCTAAACTTTATTTTTTATCAATGAAATAATTGTGCTTGAGAATAATGTGATAAAACAAAGGTAGTTTGATTTATAGAAAACATTCATAGAGCCTGAAATAAAACATCTAAATCATTTGTATAACAGTGAAAATTGCAGTGTAGTAAATATAAAGGTACTGGACTACAGTACAAAAGACAAGGAATTAGACTAGATCTGGCTTCAGCTCAAGTATTAATTCCAAATAACAGGAACCACTTGGAACATTTTGTTGAGAATGAGTTATGGACCATAGCTGGGTTCAGTAAGACAAATACTGATGCTGAATCCAGCCTCTGTACAATGACACCAAATCAAATCTTGGAGACAGAGTTTTGGGTGAAGTAGAAAAGAATAGTTTTATTGCTTTGCCAGGCAAAGGGGACCACAGCAGGCTAATGCCTTCAAAACTGTGTGTTCCAACCTGGAGGTGGTATTGAGGCGTTTTATAGTAATGGTTCGAAGAGGGTGTGGTCAGCTTGTGGACGTTCTTCTGATTGGTTGGTGGTGAGGTAAGTGGGAGTCAGCATCATCAACCTTCTGGTTCCAACTGGTCTGGGGTCTACATGCTTGTGGGATGCATACAGTTAACTTCTCCCACCTGGTGAGGGTTTCAGTACAGTAAGTCCCCTACATACGAACTTTCAAGTTGAGAACTTTCAAAGATGCTAACGTGCATTTGCATGTCCAATCACGTAAGTTAGTTCATGTGTCTGAAATTATCTGTAAAAGTTGGGTACATAGGCTAACTTTGCTGGACTTATGAACAAATTGGACTTACAAATGCACTCTCAGAACGGAACTTGTTCGTACGTAGGGGACTTAATGTATTTGCAAAATAGCTCAAAGATATTGTTATCTGTATCCCTTGAAGGGGAACCAGGACCCTGCCCCAAGGCTGCACTATTGTTTCTTGACTGCTCCTCCCTTGTTTCTGCATCCCCTCCCTTCTCTGATTAGCAACTGTTTGAATCTGCCCTTTGGAACTCAGGGAAGGTCATGGAGGCTGAATGAAGCCTATCTCCTACAAATAAGAAACGGGGGACACAGAAAGACTTTTGTGCCTAAGAGCCCCACAGGGTCCTGCTTGGTTTCAATACTAATTAGCAATTTTTACCACAGATAGGTATGGGAAGAAGTGTGTTTATAGGTGGAGGGAGGGAGTCCTGAATGTGTGGCATCTCAGTCCTAAGCAACATTGCCCACAGGTGATCAGCTCTGTGATTTTCCCCATGTCTTTTTTTCAGTTTCACTAGCTGTAAAACAACAGTGTTGGATGATCTTATATCGAAATTTATTTTCAGTTTTATCATTTTAAGTCTGTGCAAAGTATACGCATGCATTTTAAGGAATCAACACTTTAAGAGTATTAAGAACATGAAAACATTGTAAATATATAACCCAACATGATGATTTTTCTTCGAAAAATTGAATGAGAAGACATAATTCAGGATTGTCATAAAATCTGATTGAAAAGCCTGTTAAGAGTTTTGCTTACTGGGAACATTACAATCATCCTCCATATATGGATGTACAAAAACAAAATGTCAACGTGTTTCAAGAAGAAATCATTGTTTAATGTTTTCACATCAGTAGCTAGAATAATTCCATAAAGAAGTCTCATGACTTAACAAAATGAAAGGTTGAGCACAGTTTAGAGATCTGCCTAAGTGTTTACCTACTCCTCCAGCTATTAAGGATTATATGCCACGTGTAACATGTTTGGAAGACGCTGTTAACCACAGATACAGATCCATCAATATTTTGTTTATGTCCAACTTTAAAAAGGAGGAAAAACATGCTGTCAAGATATGACAGAAAAGAAAGGCTGTAGTGATTATGGTAAGATGTCTTAATATGGAGTGTTTTAAATCAAACCTGAATCCTTGGTATCTTGATTTGTGTTAACCCATACCTGAAGTTATGACTCTAACTTAAGCCCCAACCTATTGAAACCTTACTGGTAAAATGGAGGTGATGGGGGGGGGGGTTGCCTCTATTACTTTGATCTTCTTTTTTCTAGTTCTTTTACAGAAGAAAGGAGTAGAAGATGTGGAAATAACCACATTTTTCTACCTAGAAACTGTTTTATTCAAAAATGGTTCTAAGATTCAGAAAGAAAACCAGAAATATTAAAAGAGAAAATCTGTGCTACATGCACCAAATGATTTGTAAAACAGCTGAAATTCTGCTCCAGCAAATGATTGTTTTTATTTAAGCATAGATGGCAATCTGGATTAGTTAGTTGGAGAAAATAATTTAGACACACCATTGCCAAGGTAACTTTTTCTCATTTGGGCAAGATGTTCACAAGTTCTAACGTGTAAGAAGGAAACAATCTTCCCCGCTCTTCATTCTTTGTTGTGAGAAGATAAGTGAGAACATGCGATTGAAAGGTGAATTTAAAACCAACCACATAGACCAGCAAAAGACGTGTAGCAGACAACTAAGTTTCCTCACAAAGAAGTTAGTAAATAATGAAAGAGATCCAGTGAGGAGGGTTATAAAAGCTGTTAATTACTTTTCTCTTAAGTCTTAAATAGGTTGTTTCTCAGATAAAGTCCTTGAGCCTACAGAGTCAGACAAGGCATATTCTCTGAAGTTATTCTGACTCTAAAATGCAGAATTTCTCCTCTCAAGGAAGAATAAATGGTAGATTTATTTGTATTTGATAGTATTTGTAGATTTTTGAGCAACGAAGAAAATTGTACATAGGTATTGATGTCTTATTAAATCATTCTTTGTACACAGTTTTCAAAAGGTCCCTTCAGAAAAAAATGACTGGTTTTCATCAAAATCTATTCCTTCTTTCTTCCTCAGCAAGAAAGTTGAAGATGGGCTCATTGCTGGGCTGGAAAGACACTTCCCAGATGTCCTTCCAGTCTGCTCTAGCAACGGGCATCCATTCTTTCTGGTCTGGGTCTTGTTTTAACCTTGCAAGTTCATGGTCTTTTCTTCCCTCCTGTGAGCTGGAGTGGACACACCTGTGATCCAGTGTACACTGTGCCAATGAAGACAGAGCCTTGTAGGAATAAGGCCCTGCATGACTCTGTGGAGCAGAGCTTCCCCAACAACCTGGACTGTTTCTCTAAGGATTCTTATGTGAGAGAGGAATAAATTAATTTTTCTTTAAGCTGTGGCATTTGGGAGGCTCTTTGTTCTAGCAACTGAAGTTTTACATTACAAGATTTTCTGCAGGTATTTTTATATGTATTGAGCAATATCATATATATGATAAAACAGTGACCACCCTCATACCCTTCATTCTTATAATCAATGAAACATTACCAACATGGTTATGGTTCCTTTGTCCTCTTTACCAGTCAAAATTCTTCCTTTACCCAACCTCTGAAGTAACTATCAAGTAATCCTGAATTTGATGTTTATTATTCCTAGATATGTCTTTATAGTTTTTCTAAACATGTCTGTTAAATTAAACAATATATAGATTTATTTGCATTTTATGATATTATATAAATAGTATCTTCATCAGCTTTGAATCTTAGTTGCAAACACAAAAGAATCTACTTAGGTTCATTCAAGCAGAAAGGAATTAAGGTTGAAAATTAAGTAGTTCATAGAATCCTCCAGAACTCTCAAAAATGCAGAAACTACATTGTGAAACTACACAATCCAACCACATCACAAAACTTGCTTTAATGAAAACATCAATGTTTCTAAGCAGCATCTGTGATACCGTGGGATCTAGAGAAAATATTTTTTGTGGTTCTGCATCTTTTGGGTTTCCTGAATACATTTTGCTGAAAACTTGGGATCCTGGGATATTATGGTGAGAGACTTCCTGAAAGATTGACCTAACCCCGAAGGTATATGTTTACATTTCAAGAGAAAATGAGGCCCAGGACCTTGGAGGCATCTGTAGGTCGTAAAAAGTCAGAGAGATACACAAGGCTCATGCGGCCCCTGGAGAGATGTGTGTACATTCCAGAAGGTTACAGTGAGAACCTAGGGTCCTCCCCATCCCATCTCCACAGGGCAGAGGTTTCTCTCCCTCCTTTCAGGGAAGGCAGCTATCCTGTGTTTAAGGAGAGAGTCCACTCCACTCAAATGGAGTGTCCAGCTGCTTATGGAGGAGGATTTTCCATCTGGCTCCCATCACATCCCCTCATGGGTAAGGACTGAAGTGAGAGAGAATCACACTTGTATTAATGGTAAGGTAATAAACATGAAATCTGTCTCTGATCAAAAATACCTCACGTACACATTCAGAATTAATAAAGATGACTATTAAAATCTCAACAAGTGCCTGAGACTAGATTCTAGAAAGTCCAACACTACTTCCCACAGAACACTGTACACAGATGCTGTACTAATCTGATACCTTAGGTCCAGTTATTGGGGAAAACCCTTGGTCAAAGATTTTGGTGCAGGAAGTTTATTGGGAAATACACTGGGGAACAGCACCTATGAGAGAGTGAGGGCAGTCACATTGAACAGAGGGAGAAGTTGAACTGTAATAAAGTTGCAGCAGAAACCTCACTCTATCCCTTAGGGAGCTCTGGACGTTCTGAACTGTCCCAGATTCAGACCAAGAGATTAGACCCTTAGAATCAACCAGTCATCACATACAAGCTATTTCTCAGGAGGGGGCTTTGGCTGCCCACTGTGGGTAATTCCTGGAAACAGACTCAGCTGAGAGCTATCAGCAGCAACATCCTGGCCACTTGTGTTACTGAGTCCAAGCTCATACTGCTGGCTGCACAAGAGGCCAATAAATCAAGAGGTGAGTTGTTGGGGCAAGGAATAGTGACTTTATTTGGAAAGCCAGCAGACCGAGAAGATGGGGGACTAGTGTCCCAAAGACCCATCTTGCCCAGGTTTGGATGCTAGTCTCTTTTATAGAACAAAGAGGGGGAGGTGAGGAGGTAAAGTAGAAAAGGCAATAGGTTGTTGCAAACATTTTCTGGTTCCAACCAGACTCTGGAGGGGATGCGTTAATTTCTTCTTTCCTGCAGCCGTTCACAGGAGGGATGGTCAGGATGCTTCCTGTGAGCTAAACAAAGGTATTTGAGCTTAATACTCAGGCATGGGAGACAGGGTTCCCTGAGATGGGCCATTATGTATACTTCAAGCTATAGGCAACATCCCTTTAGTGATTAAATTGTAGCAAAAGCAATAGTACACAAATGTTAAAGTAAAAGAAAGGGATCCAGTATGGAGTCAGATTTGTCTGTCCCTGTTACACTTGGAGACTTAGTCTTCAAGGGTGGGATCTGATCACTTCTTCTTCACATTGCTCACTTCTGAATCCAAGGTCCACATGGACGTGTCTGATGGGAGGAAACTTTCAGAAGTATGGTGGTCAGGAAAGGCATACCTAAATCCAAATGTGTATTCCATTAAAGACAAAGTGCTTTCCTGTCCCTGATAGAAGGTGTCGTTATACTCAGCCTGCCCTCAGTTGGCAGCCAGTCCTCCATGTTTTGTGTAGGACAGGGTGGAGGTGGCAGGGACGGGAAGGAGAGGGCTGGTGTCAGGGTTGGTTGCTGCTGCTGGAAACCTAGGCACTTAGCAGTGCCAGTAGCCTGGCCAGCTTTTATGGAGGAACATCTGCACTGAGCGATGAGACCACCATGTTAACAAATATTAATAGTAATTTCAGATGGATGATGAGAGCAGACACAGACATGACATAGGGAAATAAAATAAGGTTTACTTATCTAGTAAAGTTTACTCATCTTGCCATAGAAAGAAGTTAGTGCCATCAGAATATTGCCAAGAAATCAGTAACATCATCTTTTAACAGATTTCAGTATGAATTCACATGATCTCCTAAAAACGGGAATAATTGCAGGTGAAAAGTCTGATTGATATTTGTGTCAAACTTCCAGAAAGCTCAAATGCTCCCCTTTATCCCAATGTCATATATTTAAACCCGGAAAAGCTCTTCACATAGGCTAGTCTGGATATGTACCAGGAACTGCATCATCTGAGCCAGCCAGACTTCATTAGTGTGGGTGCTACACAGTATAAAACAGGATCATAGAATAGAGCAGAGTTCAATCAGAGGGTTCATTGTCACCTTTTTCATTCATCACCTTTGGCCTCCCTGGTTCTCTCCCAAAATGAGAGCTAAGAAACAATGATTATTATTAAGAAGCAAAGATTACATCTGGGAGTCATGGTACCAGATCCTACTCCTGTTGAACTTGAAGCGGTACAGCTGTCTCTGCAGGGGGAAAGCCAACTCTTTCTCGTTCAATTATTGAAATGAGGGTGAGGAGGATGTATTTTCCAGATCAATAGCTGCATATCAAGTACAAGGGGCTGTGTCAATTTGCTCTGGTAAAACGACTACATCTTCGGTGGAATCCCCACTTGATTAAGCTTATATTCAAACCCTTATTCTCCAAGGCCCAAGTACAACAAGAAGCGAGCCTGTGACAAGGATAATCACACCTATATCTTTCAAGTTTTGATAGAGCATCTAATCTCTGGGATTCCCCAGGGACACTATTTCTTCAGCTTATATTTTGGTGGGGAACTAATATTCCAGTATTTAGCACTTGACTCCATAACAGTCTTAAAACCATTTTGGAAATCGACTGAGTATGTCTAATCCAACAATATACTTAAGAAATAGAATGAATAACAGAAAGCTGTGTTTTCACATCTGACTGGCCCACAGTGACATGGTCCTTAGCCAAAATTCCATTTATCACCTAACCTCTGCTCCCTTTTAGCCCATCATGACTGGTGAACCAAAAAGATGTTCTGGGTATCGGTGTCAGTTTTCTTTTGTTGATGTAAAAAATGATTACATATCTAGATGCCTAAAACAATGCAAATTTATAATCTCTCAGTTGAGTAGGGTAGAATTATGACAGAGGTCTCAGCAGGTTAAAACCAAGATGTCACTTCCAGGCTCTATTCAGTTGTTGGCAGAGTTGAGTTCCATGCACTTGTTGAACTGAGGTCCTCAGGTCCTTGCTGGCTTTCATGCAGGGGTCACTCCCACCTTCTAGAGGCCACCTGCACTCTCTGGCTCATGACCCCCTTCATCTTCAAAGCCAACAATGGCCGATCAACACTTCTTATACTTTGACTCTCTCTGACTCCGCCTCTGAAGCAGCCCTCTCCTGTCATCCTCTTGTGGTGGTATCACAGTGTACTTTCTCAAGGATGACTGATCTTTTTTCATTACAGAAGCTCTGGGTTTTTGAACTAACTATGGGTTGGGAAACTGGTAAGATGTCAAGCCTACATTATGTGGCTAAATGGAGTTAGACTATTGGAAAGTGGAACAATATAAACTTGGCTAAAACAAATCTCTAATTGTAATAAGGTTTTAAAACATCAGTTTCCTGTAATAAAACAATACCTCAAAAATGTTTATAATTTGTAGTAATTTAAGTGAATTTCAAACCTTGTCTTACATGAGGGTTGTATGGTATCAAATACAGAAAGATAAGACTAAAAGCTATTTAAAATTTGGTGCATATATGTATATATATATAATACTATATGGTGTGTATGTGTGTGTGTACATGTGTGTGTTAATATAGGAATAACAAGCAACAGTTATGACAGAGGACACAGAAAATGTGTTTAGTGTCATATGCAAAGTGAATAAAGTAATGACTTGTATTTAAAATGTGCACATGTATTGTTGTACTTCATGTAAAAAGGTAGTATGGTTCACATGAAAGAACAATTGGTATTATTTGTATATTGACAAACCAAATATTTTGGTAGTTAATTTAATGTTTATTAGAATACACATTCGGGAGTATACAGTAGATTTCTAAACTAAGCAAGAAATTTATTTCTCTGTCGTCTGGTAACAGTCTGGCCAAAGCTGGTATGAAGAATCTGTTTCACCAAGTCATCTATTGGTCTGCTGTCTCTAGCATACTGGCCTGATCTACATAGTCTGAGGACTTGCGATTATGTCCACGTTCCAAGAAACATGATAGAGGAAGGTGACAGAGAGGGCAAGTTCTCCCCCTGTGTGAGCACAACCTATAAATAGCCCCTAGTCACTTCTGAGCACATCCCAGGGGGCAGAGCTTGGTCACATGGCCACACAGAACCACAAGAAAGGCTGTGGAATATAGTGGACAGTCAGACCTGCATTTATGAAGCACCTACTTAGTTACTATACTAAGCCCTTGATGTAGAGTTTTGTTTTTTTCTTTTAATCATCACAAGGAAGGTCCATATTACAATTGGTTTGTCTGGAGTCACAAAGTTGAAAAATTAGTACGAGCACTCAAGTTCCCTGATTCCTGGTTCTTTTCCCTTTTTGCTCTAGCCCACATTGGTGGCAATGTGATGATTTTGGAGCCTAGGGCAGAAGAGGTGTATACACACACTACGATGTAATCTCAAGTTCCAGGAAATCCAACATGAAATTAGAACACCATTTTAGATGTCTTTAGCCTATTCCATTGAGAAGAAGAATATAAATGGAAGGTCCTTGATCTACAAATGATGTTTAGCCTGAAGATTTTTGCAACTAAATTCCACACGAGGGAATGAGCATCTCTAAGTTTCAGGACCAGCTGCTGACTGGATGATGCCAACTAAATCATCATGAAAATGCAGTTGTGCATTTTCAGTCTCTGTCTTGGGCTTTCTCTACAACACAAGACCCTTTAACAAACTCCCTGCTGAGAACCTTGACCCCAAAGATTTCCCACCTCGGTGCAAATCAAGTTTCCCTTTAAGCAGCTCTTTCCATTGTTGATTAGTGAGACGTTTAACAATGGCAACAAATATTTTATTAGCATCATGATACAGAAAGAACAGTGGTCCAGAAAGTCATTTGTGCGAAACATGGTACAGCTTAGGAGTTGAATTGGGACAAAGATGACAGTTTATAAAAGTGATGTTGGATTTTAAATATCTTAAAAAAAAAAAAAAAAAAGCCTTGAGCAACAGCAGTTTACTAAGCTTGCATCTTTGATAAGGACAGAAAATTTAGCCAAACATCAAGGGTCAAAAACTCACCTGGGGAAGGTTGGTAAAAGAGAAATGGAAAGCTCATGGTTCTGAGTAGGAAAGGTGATGTTACAAACACGTTCAGAAGCAAATCATCCTGGTGACAGAGCTCTATCATCTTAGGTGCCTTCAGATGTAGAAATGCGTCATACTTCCCAGTGGCTCCTTTCTCTACTTTTAAAAAGAGAAGAGAGAAAGGAGTGGCAAAGTGCTAGCAAGTTGGTACAAATTCCTTTCCAGGGAAGGAACTGTCTCCTCTGACATCTCATTGCACTTGGATGGCCCTTAACTCTCATGGCAGAAGGGAATGTACATAACTAGAAGCAAAGACAAGACTTCTCCTGCTGTAGCTACTCATCATTCCACTTCACGGGAGCAATTCCTTCTTTTGCAACCCTTTCCCCTCAAGTAGCAATTATCAAAAGTGGTGAGCGGGGTTAGAAATTCTACCAGGGACACGAAGGGCTTGATCTGAGCACAAAAGCATGGAACATCTCCCGTCCCCTGGCTTCTCCGAGTTTACTAGCCTCTCATGCAAGATGCAGAAATAGACTGAGGAGATTTTGTGGTCTCTAACACAGATCCAAAAGCGTTTTGAGGAGGGGGAAAAAATTGGACGATTTTGTCATGAGCAAAGCACACTGGAAATCTTCAGATACACAAATGACTACACAAAAATCCTTGCCTACTGTGGTTTTACATTTTGATCTAAAACGTAAGTTCAGAATTCATCTTCAGAGGATGGACATGATCTTCATCCCATCCTTCCACCCCAAAAGCTCTTCAGTGGAGAGCAGCTGTGTGGGCAAAGGGTGAAGTGGCTGAAGCTGAGATGCTGTGACATTATCGAGATGTTTCTTATTCCAGTGCCTCCTTTCTTTTGAGGAAATAAGAGACCCCCTTCTCTGTCAATGACTAGATGAATCATTTTGTCTGGAAGAAACATCTCCCCTCCCGCACAAACACAAAAAAAGAGGGAGAAGGGGGTGGGGAGGAAGCTGTGGGGGCGGGCTTGTCTCAGGGGAAACACACCTGGTTAGTCTCTGCCACCTGGCCCAGGTAGGGGTGGAGTGGCCAGAGGGCAGCCAGGGCCAGCTGGCCCCTCTTCTGGTCTCGCAGGCAACTCCTGGCAGCCTTAAAAATCTTAAGTTCTTGGTTATTTTGGAGGCAATGCTTTTGAAGGCCATGGCGATGCGGATACTCAAAGTGAACCTGGTTGAGAGACCTCCCACGCTGTTTGCACATCTGTCTTCTGTGGCAGGAAATCCTCTGGACTTTGCACCACGCCTGCGCAGCAGTGGGGATTTCTGTCTCAGCTGAGCTGGCAGCCCCGGCTCATCTCCCCAGTCATCTCGTTGGGCTCCATGGGCTGGGGATTTTTATATTACGTGTAAAGTGCAGTGAGCACAGGTAGCCTCTGAAAACTCCTTTCCTTCTGCTCTTCCTCCTTCCCTCCCTCCCTTCCTCCCTTCCTTCCTTCCTTCCTTCCTTCCTTTCTCCTTCCTTCCTTCTTCCCCCCACCCCCACCCAGTCATTGTCTTGGCATCCACCCCGTGAGGTTGGAGCATCTCTAATTGGTCTGTGGTTTCAGGTTCATTCAGGTTCCCTCTGGCAAACCTGATACATAGATTTCTGGGTTTAAACTTGAAGCTGAACTTGTTGAAGGAGCTCCCAACAGGCCCCTGCCAGCCTTGGCTGTTGTCAGAGGGAGAGGGTGGGGTCACACCACAGGGCAAATCCTGCTGGTCACTCACCTGTCTCAGCTGCCCTTGGTGAGGTTACCTCGGTGAGGTTACCCTTGCCAATGTTCTTGAGAAATCAGGGGCTGCCCACATGGGTCTCCTCTTCAGCAGATAGGGTAGCTGAGAGGCACTGCAGCATGTTGGACTTACTGTTGACCTTGGAGTCGTGTCCCAGGGTCATCTTAAAATTTGAAAAAACTGGTGAAAAACTTGGTCCAAATCACCTTAAAAGAAAATCACTTCCAAAGCCCACCTGATGAACTCATCTTCATAATGGAGTCAAAACAATGTACTAGCAAACTAAATTTTAAAAATGAGAAAAATAAAAATAAAAGATAAAGGAAAAAATGAGAAAAAGAACAAAGAAAAAAAATTTTTTAATTAAGAATAGAAGAATAAAGTGAGGAGAAAAAAAAGAATAAAGGAAAAACACAAACTAATAATAATAAAACAGACAAGAAACCCACCATGCCAAGGAGGAGAAAAGCTGACTTGAATCAAAGTCCCTCAGGTCATCAAAAACCAGTTAGAAGGATCACACACGTAGGCCCAACCACGGCCTTAAAACAGGGCCTTGGAATTCCATAACGATGGTCTAGAAAGGAACAGGGAATGGACCTTTCAAGCCTGGGATAATCCACAATGGTTTTCTCATATTTTGGTCTCAAGGACACTTTACTCTTAAAAAATCAAGGATCTCAAAGATTTTTTGGTTTATGTGGGTTGTAGATATCAGTATCTCCTTTATTGGGAATTAAAACCTATAGGATGCTTCAGTGGCCTTTTCATTTCTAGATTGAAAATCTGTAATAATTTTTGGCTCTCAAAGAGCTCATGATATCTATACTTAAAATTTTCCATTTTTTCCTCTGTAAACTCTGAGTGATTGGTGTCAAAATGATGCCAACATTTAACTGGCATCATGATGCCATATGAGAATGTTCTGTTGCAGAAGGTGCATGACTGACATCCATAAAGCTGAAGGAAAGACAGCTTTCATCATAGTTTCATTTTTTATTTACAGATTTGCCAGTTGCCTTGGAATAGATTACTCCTTTTCAAGAGCCAAAGAACACGCTATGTATGTACGTTTCAGTATCTTTAAATATAGAGTTTACAGCTGTAAGTTGGGAAAGCAAGTCTTCTACACTTTCTTCTTTAAATGTACAATCCATCATGCCCCACATCCCTTTTATTCAGCATGGGTAGCAGGGTCATGGACATGGCACCAGTACCCAAGGGAGAGAACCAAGATGCTCCTACATGATTTTTTTTGCAACTGTTTATTGATGTATAATCTAGATTCAGAAAGGTGCACAAATCATCAGTACAGCTTGATAGCTGTTCACACATTGAACTCCCTATTCAACCAGCATCCAGATCAAGAAATAGAAATAGAATGATACCAGCTCCCCAGCTTCCCCCAGCCTCCTTCTCAGTCACATCCTCCCCAAGAGTATCTACCATGCTGTTAACAGAATAGATGATTAATTTTTAAACTTTACACAAATAGAATCACACAGCATTAAGTCCTTTGTGTCTGTTTCCTTTGCTCAATATTTTTGTGAGATTTAGCTATACTGTTTACTTTGCTATTCTAAATGCTGTGTAGTAGCCCATTTTGTGACTGTAATGCAATTTGCTTATCTATTCAACTGTTCCTGGGCATTTGAGTGGTTCTCAGTTTGAAGATATTAAGAATAATACTGCTCTAAACATTCTTGTCCAGCTCTTTCAGTTTGCACATCTGTTCTTTTTTGTTGGATATATACCTAGCAGTGGAATTGCTAGTTTATAAGGATGCATATTTTTAATTTTAATAGATACCACAGTTTATACCAATTTAAACACCCAACACCAGTGTGTGAGTTGTTTCCTCTCTAATACCTAGTATTGCCTGCCTTTCTAATTTTAACCTTTCTGCATATGTGTCCTGATGTAGCATTGTGGTTTTAATTTGCATTTCTCCGATGTCTAATGAAGCAGAGCATCTTTGCATATTCTAATTGACCATTTCCTCTCTGTAAAGGGCCTGTTCAAATCTTTTGCCCATTTTTGTGTTGAGTTGCCTGCCTTGTTTTCCCTCTTGCCTTGGAAATGTTCTTTATATGCATTGGATATGCACTCTTTGTCGGATGTAATCTTGCATGCATTTCCTCTCCTCCCCACCCATCCCTGGTGACTCTTCAATGCCACCTCCCACAATTTCATCTATTACCTGCTCCCGTTCAGCCACTGGACTTCCTGTTTCTGGAATATGACAGGCCCACCTCCACCTCAGGGCTCTGCACTAACCCCTCCTTCTGCCCGGAACATCCTTCCCCAGAGATCCACACAGCTCCTTTCCTCAAATCTTTGCTTCAAGTTCGCCTTAGTGAGGCCTCCCTGATCTCCCTACTTGGTCTTGGAACACCTCTTACCCATCCCATCACCCCCATTCATTGCCTTTTACTTTTTAAAAAAGCTTTGTATTATAGAAATTTTCAAACATATACAAAATGAGGAGGAATAGTATAAATACTCTCCCTCATGCATCTGTTATCCAACATCAATAATTACCAACTCTTATAATTCTTTTTTATTTATCCATAAATACTTCAGCTTGCATTTTTAAATAAGTACTTAAAAAAAAATCAAAGACACCAGGACATTACCAAATTTAACACATCAACAGTATCGTGTAATACCAGTCTGTATTCAAATTTACCAGTTGTCTCAAAGACGTTTTGTTTCAGTTATGTTTGAATAAAGGTCCAAACAAGGTTTGAAAAAGTAATCAATGACTACTTCTTTACCAGTTATTCTAGGCTTCAAGCTCTATTCATTGTATCTTTTAATTTTAGTTCAAAAACCTGGGGATTATATGCATTTCAGAGGAATTGTGAGTACATGTTCTGGAAAAGCAGAAGCCAAAGTAAAAATTAGTTCCAAATATGATCTTTCTTCAATATCATGATTATCCAGACTATTTATTGGAATGCAGAGCTACAGATGATGTGCCAAGATTCTCAATTCTTGAAAATCCAAGTGAAAAAATAATTGTAATCCCCAGAGTGGATAGCTTCAAAGTTCATACAAATGTGCTACAGTGTGAAAAATATGTCAATAAAAATAATCAAATATGCTCTAATCTTCATATTAAGAAAGAACAGTATAATGAAGTTCACAATTGGGAAACATGACTATTTCAAGAAATTAACTTGCATGCATTAAAAGATATGTATTAAATTCTTATTGTTCAAATCCAAGGTCTACATTATGTGCATCTATTCAAAGGCTATTAAAACTAATAAAATGTTTATTGATATTGCCTTAGACTGCCTTAAATATAGATTTATGCAAGATTTTTAAAGATTATTTTGATATGGGCACAGAGTAAGGCAGCAGAGATAAGAAGAAAGAAAGTACATTGCACTGAGAACTAAGAGATCAAAGCGTTGGTATATTCTCTATTTTTAACCAGATACTTTATATTCGTGACGTTGACAATTTTTTGCCTCAGTATCCTTCTCTAAAATGAGTTTAAAATCCTCACCCTATTGTTTTCATAGGGGGCAAGCTTTCTTTGTAAAGAAGACTTCTCTAAAGATACCAGTAACATTTTCCTTCCAAACATACTGTCTTTTTGACAAGCTGTTTTCAACAAATACAAGTGTTTTCTAACTTACTCCTTTTCTTTCCTTTTCTTTACAAAAACTATAGACACGCACATTTAATTTTGAATTGAAAAGAAAATCTCGTAATGTTGAGTTTTCAGTACATGGTGCGTTTGGTGGCTATAAACATTGAGGGAAACATGGCCTTCCACATTGGAGTAAGGTCATTGTTTCCAGCCGCGGCCACATCCAAGTGGATTTCACCATTCTCTCCACACACCAATTGAAATACAGTGTTGTGAAGTTGCAGCAACTTTAGAGATACTCAGTGTCCTCATTTCAGAGTTCAGCCAGCTCCCTTGCTCTTTACTGAAATTCACAAACAGGATGGTACTTCACTTGACTTTTGAAAGTACTTCCATATAAATGATTCTCTTTCCCTTCTTCCTTTCACAGTCAATTTTCTCTCTTCTCTTAATACCTAAGAGAAATGAAAGCATCTCCATCCAGACTTGTAAATGAATATTCATAGCAATGTGACTCAGAAGAGTCCCACACTGGAAATAACCCAACTTTCTATAAACAGGTGAATGAATAATTGAAATGTAGTCATACAAAGGAATACTATTCAGCAACAAAAAAGGGAATAAACTATTGGTAGATATAGCATCATTGATGAATCTCAAAAATGTTATGCTTAATGAAAGAAGCCAGAAACAAAAGAATATGTAGTGTATGATTCCGTGTATATGGAACTCTAGAAAAGAAAATTCTCAATCAATAGTGTCAGAAAGCAGATCAGGGGTTAATGCAGCTGGAAGAGGGGTAAATTATCTAGAGAAAGGCTCAAGAAAATGTTTTGGGGGTGATGCAAATGTTCTATAGCTTAACTGTGGTGATGGTTTCACAGGCACATACATTTGTCAAAACCTGTCAAAATATAGACTTAAAAACAGATGTATTTTATTGTATGTAAATTATCCCTCAATCAAGTTGTTTTTAAAGTTAGCCTATTATATTTATTAAATACATACAGTAAACAAAATCAAGTTTTAGTTTATATTTTAGACTTTAGGAAGAAAAGGAGAGAAACGAGAAAGGCAGGAGATAAAAAAATAGAATACAGATCAATTTCAGGCAATTTTGAAATTGTGAAATGAGGGGAGAGTGAAATAGTTATTTGATTTGTTTATTTTTATTTGAAGATCTTTTGTGTACTCAGAAATACAAAACCATTGCAATTATTTTTGCCCTCAGAATTTTCTTTCCCCTGAGTAATATTATGCACAAATTTCATTTCATAGGCATTTATGCAGATTTTCATATAAATACATATATTTGGGAAATAATGTTTCTTTGCCAATTTCCAACACAGAAATTAGATAATACTAGGCATAAAAAGTTATGTGGTTAAATACTTTTTTTAAATTTCCATGCCTAAAGACCAGAATCTCTAAATTCAATAAGCTCTTCTAATTTCATCAGCAGTTGGTCTTGTGGAATTCAGAATTTGGCCCAGAAAGCCACATTATTCCACTGACAATTAGATAATGTGGTCACGTCCTTAGAAAGCACCAACATTAAACTTCAGAAAAAATGAAACTGGAAATTATGATTTTCCTTAACAGCATGTGTATTTTTTTCCTATTATCCACCACCCCCTCCTTTTCCCCAAGCTGACTAATTTTCTATCTAGTGTTCAATATTTTCAAATGCCTCTAGTTTCAAGGCATTTAATTAGCTTGAATGCTTAAAATTCTTCAAAGCCTCATTTTCCTATTGACTTTAAAACAATATGGGATTTGGGTATGTTAACAAAGACATCACAGTGTTTTTTGCTTTTCACAAAATTTAAAATGGAAAAAAATATGTTCGAGTACATTTTTTGTTATCTAGATACAGCAAGTTTCACTCAAATAATAAAAACCAGTTTCACCAGAAGCACAGAAGAAAGTAAGTACTCTACTTCTAAGGAGTTATTTAATGAATGAATTGAATGAGTAAATAGATGAAATAGGAGAAATAGTGGCAATTATCAACAACAATGAGGTTTGATTCCACACAATCTTAGTCAAGTCAGATGCATTTATTCAGGAAAAAATGTTATCACCTCTTCCAGGAACTGTGCAGCATTGCCCATTGGCACTGCTGACAAGGGACCACAGAAGCCGCAATCTGGACTGCAGGCAGCCTGTTTAGTTAGTGTAAAAGAGAGCAGTTCCCTAGTTGGCTAGGATAACAGGGGTGTTACCAATGGTTTTGCTGGCATTAAAGTAGCAAGGGTGAAAAACAGGAATTCTGTTCTACACATTCACAGTTGTGTGATGGCAGGTTATTCCTAGGAAGCCTGTTTCATAAGCCCTCACCTCCTTGGGGTCACCGAGGACATGGTGGGTAGATTCTGGGAGTTTTCCATGATTTTAGTAGGACTAATACTGAAACCAAGCAGGACCCTCTGGGGCTCCTGGGCACAGAAGCCTTTCTGTGCCCCCCATTTCGTGTTCCCAGAGAATAGGCTTCAGCCTCCATGACCTTCCCTGAGTTCCAAAGGACAGATTCAAAGAGTTGCTAATCAGGGAAAGGAGGGGATGCAGAAACAAGGGAGGAGCAGTCAAGAAACCATAGTGCAGCCTTGGAGCAGGGTTCTGGTTCCACCTTAAGGGATACACATAATAATATCTTTGAGCTCTTCTGCAGAACTAAAGCCCCCACCAAATGGAAAATGTTAACTACTTGATTCCAGAAAGAAGGTCACAGTTTGATAACCTCAAGGACCACAGCTCATCAGGAGACCTCCTGAGGCCAGATTTAAGGAATACAGGCCCTGCACATACCCTGATCCTTATCAGCAACCCCGCCCTTGAACCATTGCTATTAAACTCCTCACCAAATCCCCCCCAGGTTGGGACACACAGTTTCTGAGGGCACCAGACCGTTGTGTCCCCCTTTGCCTGGCAAATCAATAAAGCTATTCTTTCCTACTTCACCCAAAACTCTTTGATTTCAATTCGGCACTGGCACACAGAGGCCAAGTTTTTGTCATCAATATGTTGATGTTCTTTTCCCCTATCCCCTCTGCCTCTGTCTTATCCTTTTATCCCCAGGGCCACTGCAATGGTATTTAATTAGCTTTTCCACTTCCAATCTGGTCTGGTTTCAGCTATTCTCACTGCAGCCAGGGTGATTTATCTGCAATGCACACCTCTACCTGCTATTTCCTCATTACAATCTTGAAAGATTCTTTGGTATCTGCCTTCTCCTTCTCCAACCCTTTTCCCATTCCCTATATCTCTACTCTTATCTCTTGCCACCCTCAACACCAGCTTTCCAAAACCTAAAAATATAGAATGACTATAACTCCCATGGAGCTGTGTTCTCTGGTTGGAAGCCTCCAAGGCAAGGCAGTGATCCCAGAATATCTGGTGGAACCCCAGCAAGGGAATTTTTTAAAGCTCTCCTGGTGATTCTAATGTACAGCCATGGTTAAAAAACACAGTAACTTAAACCCTTTGTTTTAAAGATTAAAAAAACAAATTCAGGGAAGTTATCAGATTTATCCAAGGTCACATATCACAGACCACTCTTTAACTTTTTTTTTCTTTTGTCAAAAGATTTATTTCAAAATTTCACTTTAAACTACAATGTATAAGATCTATAGATACTTTTCAAATTTGATTTAATATTATTTTGAAATGGCAACTGAACTGGGGACACGATGGAAAAACCTTGTTGCTGCTTGTCATTCTCGCTTATTCAGAATGACACTCCAGTCAGCTACTTCAAGTTGTCCTTTTTAAATCTATTTACTCAAAATTTCTCTGTGAAACCTACCTTGGGGAAGGCAGAACCCAGACATAATTTAGTGAGTAGGAACAGTAACGTTCCTTATTTCAAATGTGTTATGCAGGGCAAAATAATATTCTCTATGTAGCTTTTAAGATAAAATTTTGTTAAAACCTTTGCAGCTCCATTTTACTAAAGTACAGGTTTATACCTGGTCTTTGTAAACTACAGACAGACTGTTCATTTGAATTTCCCTCTGTCTCCCCATCACGCCTCAGAGCCTTCGAAGATTAGGCTCTCAGTGTCTCAGCCACAGAGTGGGTACTTTGCTGTGTTGACAGCTTACACCATGTACTGTACCAGACCATAGGATGTGTGGTTTGACTCTTCACTGTAATCTCTGTATAACGATAAGGACAGTTTTCTGCCTGCCTCAGACACAACACAGCTGAATAGCAGCTAAGGGGCCGGATCTACAACTGAGGAATCCCAGGATCGAGCTTCAGAACCGCTCCCTGACAATAAAGTTACCACTCTGAAGCTATAATCAAAGGTCCTAGCCAGAGCACTTTAAGTCAATAAACTAAATAATACCAAGATAAAGCAGATAGGCAAGGTATCAAAATACAAATGGCTTCATGAACTCTGGCTTAGGTGTTCAATTTATAAAAAACTTGTGATTTTTCTCTCCTTTGGAATAATTAAGGTTTTAAGGATATAAATCTAACTATGCTTACAAAACCGAGAAAATGTTCAGGCTAAATATACACAGTGATAGTTTATATGATTAATATAATGAGAGGAATTTATCATAGCTTATTTCTGTGTATGTGGGTATATATGTATTTTGCTGCCCTCTACTGGGGATAAAAAGAATGATCTGCAGCTCCATCTCAATTGAAAATCTCTTCATGATGGAAATGAAATAATTACCTGGTAAAGTTTTAAGAACCAAGGATAAAATACAGTTGATATAAATACAGCTAATAGAATAAAATACAGATAAAATAACTAAAGACTATAAACCTCAGGGGTTTGTTGATTTTTTTTCCCCCTAAATTGTTCCCACTTTACGTTTTAGACCAGGATGAATCAAAATCTGGTCGAGAGCCTTTACTGAGAATTGTTGTTACCCTTAAGACTGAGAGTTTCATTCTTAATGGGAATGAATCAAATTAACTTTATCAGTGTTAGTTGTACAAATATAAAATGTTTTGAATAAGTTTTTAAAATATTTCATCTCAAAATTTGCTAATCTCACATTTTCTGTGTGGCTCTGGTAGATGATCAGACTTTATTCTATGGATTAATTTTTTTGTTTTATCTCATTGAATCCTCATAATCCTAATCCTTACTATTAGGTGAGTACTATTAATATTCCTTATTTAATATATGAAGAGACTTAGGCACAAAAAGATAAATACACTTTCTGAAGGCTCCTACTGGAAAAAAACAGTGGGAATTTGAACACAGGCAACCTCACTATGGAAGCCATGCCCTTGTAACTACGCTAAAAGGCCTTGCATGTAAGATGCTGGTACACCATTATGGTCAAAATGTATTTGCAGGACAAAACCATTCACCTATTCATTCTTAAACATCAGTGTTTTATGAGTTAGTCTCGAATTTGTACAAGGCAAAAATATGTTAGGACATATATACCATGATAAATTACAGAAATATTTCAACTTGAGGTACCAATTTTAAAAGCAGATACTGAAAGTAAATACGATTTATATTCCCTAGTGATTCCTCTGTGCATTGGTGGCTAATCGAATCTTGGAGACAGAGTTTTGGGTGAAGTAGAAAAGAATTGCTTTATTGCTTTGCCAGGCAAAGGGGGACACAACAGGCTCATGCCCTGAAAAACCATGTGTCCCAACCTGGGAGGATTTGTTGAGGAGTTTTATAACAATGATTCAAAGGTGGGGTTGCTGATAAGATTAGGGTGTGTGCAGGCCCTGCACTCCTTTAATCTGACCAGGTGATCTCCTAATCTTGATGAGCTTCTCTGGTTCCTTTAATCTGGCCTCATGTGGTTTCTTGGCTGCTCTTCCCTTGTCTCTGCATCTCCCTCCTTTCCCTGATTAGCAACTGCTAGAATCTGCCCTTTGGGACTCAGGGAAGGTTGTGGAGGCTGGAAGCTGTTCCCTACAAACAAGAAACAAGGAACACGGAAAGGCTTCCGTGCCCAGAAGCCCCACAGAGTCCTACTCGGTTTCACTAGGTTTTGTTCTCAGTTCTCCAGGCCATTTCTAATCCCCTAGACTTTGCTCATTTTTATTCCCTTGACATGACTTGGAGGGCTGCTAATGCCTCCTGGCCTTTCAAATCTCAGTTTATAACTATTGCTTTAGGGAAGCTTTCCCCACGCTCATCTGTTTTACGACTTGGGCTCCCACACAAAACACCACACATGGGGTGGCCTACACAAGAGAAATGGATTTGCTTTTAGTTCTAGAGGCCAGAAGTGCAACATCAGGGTGGGTGATCTTCCTGGCTCTTTTTTTTTTTTTAATGCAATTTAAAAAAATTGAAGTATAGTTGATTTGCAAGGTTGTGTTAGTTTCAGGTGTACAGCAAAGTGATTCAGCTATGCATATGAATCTATTCTTTTTCAGATTCTTTTCCATTATAGGTTATTACAGGATATTGAATATAGTTCCCTGTACGATACAGGACGGCCTTGTTTGTTATCTATTTTATATACGGTCGTACGTGTATATGTTACTCCCAAACTCCTAATTTATCCCTCCTCCCACCTTTCCACTTTGGTAACCATAAGTTTGTTTTCTATGTCTGTGAATCTATTTCTCTTTTGAAATAAGTTCATTTGTATCATTTTTGTCTTTCTCTGTCTGGCTTACTTCACTTAGTATGATAATTCCTGGCTCTTAAATCATCACCTTATCACTGTGTGCTCACATGGTCTTTTGTCATATGTGTGCATGTGGAGAAAAAGGGATTTCCTTCTTCCTCCTTTTATAAAGCCACCAATCATATAGGATTAGTACGCCATCCTTACAACCTTATTTAACCTTAATCAGAGTCTAAAAGCCCTACCTCCAAACAGGGTCCCATGAGGGTTAAGGCTTCAATATATGAATTTGGGAGGAACACAATTTAGTCCATAGCATCACCCTATACATTTCTATAGCACTTTCTCCTTTCTTAGAATGTATAGCAATCACCTGTTTTCCTATCTGTGCCTCATTAGACATGAGTGTCCTCAGGCCAGACCACATGACTATGTCACCATTGTATCCCTGGCCCAGTCCCAGGCATTACATGGCCATGTGAAACAGAGCAGGACCCTGTGGGGTTCCTGGGCATGGAAGCCTTTCTGTTCCCCATCTCTTGTTTGTAGGGAATAGACTCCAGCCTCCATGACCTTCCCTGAGTTCCAAAGGGCAGGTTCAAACAGTTGCTAATCAGGGAAGGGAGGGGGATGCAGAGACAAGGGAGGAGCAGTCAAGAAACGATAGTGCAGCCTTGGGGCAGGGTCCAAGTTCCACCTTAAGAGATACACATAACAATGTCTTTGAGCTCTTTACAGAACTAAAACTCCCAATAAATGGGATATGTCAGCATTCTTCATTCCAGAGAAGACCCCCTGAGGCCAGATTAAAGGAACCAGAGAAGCTCTTCAAGAGGCCAGATTAAAGGAGTGTAGGCCCTGCACACACCCTAATCTTATCAGCAACCCCATCTTTGAGTCATTGCTATAAAACTCCTCACTAAATCCTCCCAAGTTGGGACACATAGTTTTTCAGGGCATGAGCCTGTTGTGTCCCCTTTTGCCTGGCAAAGCAATAAAGCTATTTTTTTCTACTTCACCCAAAACTCTGTCTCTGAGATTCGATTTGGCACTGGTGCATAGAGACCAAGTTTTTGGCATCACATGTGCTCAAAGCTGGTCGAATGAACAAGGGGCAGAAGGAAGTTCCTATTCTGCCCCTTCACCAGGTCTACCAGGAATGCTGTAAACTATCAGGGGGAGTAGGTTGGTCAGGTCTAACAGATATCTGGGGCTTTGCTGGAGACAGAACATCAAAACAAGCCTTAAGCTAATTCAGCTGCTGAATGTATGGGCTTCAGTCACCTCCAAGGTTCTCATCAAAGTCACAGAAGGACACGTCATCAGTTAGGCTAAACTCTGATTACCAGCCATTCCTGGGCCAGGAAGCAGACGCTGTACCCATCCAGGTGAGTAGCACACAACCCAATTTCTAAGTTCTTATTACATATGAATCAGTGATTTAAAAATAGGGTAAATAATTTAATAAATTATACCCATTGAATAAATGACCATGTCAAATGGATAATATACTCAAGAATCAGTTAAAATTAAGTATAAAAAAAAGACACTGCATTCAGGCCTGTACAAAACTTTATTGTACTTTGAATAATAAGCAAAGTAACAAAATTTAGAGCATGATAAAGGATGGAATATCTCAAATTATGTTCCTTACAAAAGCATTAAGTACAGTACACAAAGACTGTTTATAATATCTTAAAGTCTGCTAAAAATATCAAGACATCCTAGGATTTGTGGAGTTACCTTTCCTGTCAACTAGAGCATTGATTCCCACTAGCTTTGCTACAATAAAAGTTAACATATATGAATGTACACATGTAATAACTGAAATGGAAAATGAAGGCATGCAACAAACATTCCAATTACTAAGCAAGTATGAAGAAGAAAGTCTTTTTGGTATTTCTGAACTTACAATTCCTTTGAACATATCGACCAGGTCCAGTGAAACTTTTTTTCCAGAATGTTCAGAGGTGATATTCAAAACACTGAACAACCAACAGTCCATCACCCCTATCTGGTAAGCACAGATACTGGAGTAAGTGCTGATATGGCAATACGGTCTGTTCCCAAACTGTGTATCAGCCCTGATCTCATCTCCCATGTCCAGATGCACGTGTGGACTGATGTAGAAGTGTGAGCTATGAGCTATGAAACATGAAATTCACACAGACAGGAAGTTGAACTCAAATACTCTGCTGCATGGAGGCTGAATGTGAAATTTTTCACAGTGACTGAAATTGACTGGCTGACAGGCAATGGTGGTTTTTTATATTTGACTTTGATTAAAATGAATGGACTTACAAGAAACCCTTGAGATTTAGTTAATGCTACTAATCTAAAGGCTCTGAAGAACTGAGGAGCCTTTAAAATCAGTATATGTGACCTTTTCTATATTTTTCCTTAAGGAAAAAAACAATAATAAAAACACCGAGGTACATGAGTTTCTTTTCAAGGGATTATTGTTGTTATCTTCCTGAGATGCAAAGACCACAAAAGAAGAGCACCATGCCTAGGCTGCTGAATGAGGCATCAGACACTAATAGTTTGGTCCTTTTCTAAAGGGATCTCTTCTGACAATGACACTAAAACACAGTGATGGATCACAGATGCCCGGGGGTCCTGGCTGCCCTTGGATTCCAGGTTTTCCGTGGTCTCCGTCTTTGCCGGGGAGACCTGGGTCTCCTGGAGGACCTTCTTTGCTTATTCCAGGGGGACCCTCTGGACCTAGGATGAGACATTAACAATATATGAACAGAGGAGTTTGGTTTTGTTGCTGACACAGCTGAATCTGCAAAACATGTAAACTGGTAAAAAGACTCCCTTGAAAATTTTACATATTTGCACTAATGTGAAAAGAGGAGGTATCCTCTTGCTAATTCTATACACCTTCCATTTTGAAAAGAACTATCCAAAAGTAATTTTTGTAAAACTAGGCCAAGCTATGTTAATATGCAATCATGCTGCTGCTGAAGACACAGAGCTAACATTCTAATATTTCAATTTGTGGATTGTCCAAACTATTTCTTCCTCTCAGCTTATCTTTTGCCAATATTATTATAAATTAGTAGGTAATATATCAGTAAGCTAAAACTCTAATAAACTCACTTTTGTGCCATATTTGTAGTCAAAATGACTATTTCCACTATATACATATATATATATATTTTAGTTTCCACAATGAAATACATTGTCATTACCATAGTATACTAGTAATCAATACACAGAGGTATTATAACACTAATTTGTGAACCATAACTTAGTTCAATGAGCATGTTCAAAAAAAGAAAAACTAACTCAAGATATTGGTCTTTTAAAGTTGATGACCCAAAATAACAAAAACAAAATATTTAGGTTTGGGGATGGAGCAGAGTGGACTGGGGCACTTTCTACCACTAATACTTCCTGCTACTACTACTAATAAACATTTATTCAGCACTAAACTACAATTGTAGGCATTGTTCAAAATGCTTTACATACAAAGTATTAAATCATTTGATCCACCCAAAAGCCTCAAGCAGTAATAACATCTAAAATAATAATGATAGTACACATTTATTGAAAACATAACTTTTTCATGCACTGTTCTGAAAGCACGACATGTATTAATTCATTTAATCTTCCACCAATGTCATGATGCAAAAGACATCTCATCACTATTTTACAAATGAGGAAACTGACACATGGAGAAGTTAAATAATGCAGCTAGCAGAGGCTGGCTTACAAGTCCATCTCAGCATTATTCTGCTTCCCTGAGAATCATAAAGATTAAACAGTGATATACACTAGGTAAGCCTGGGCGACTGTAACCATCCGAGAACTATTCTAAGGAGTAGTATTCTAAGGAGTCTAAATGATAAGTGAGAGAGAATCCTGAATGATTAATGAATATAATATAGGATAAAACTTCTAGTAGTTAGAACTCAATGTGTTGAATGTGAATCACTCAAAAAAGGAAACGAAAGTCTTGGTTTCAGATCTTTGGACAGAGATTTATGATGATTTTCTTAACGCAAAATGTGCAGCAACACTTATGAGCATCATCAGTTCATACCTGGGGGACCAGGAGGACCTTGTGCTCCAGGGTACCCAAACCCTTGGCTCCCCTTTGCCCCATTTCGTCCTGGTAGGCCTGCAGAGTGTCAGAGAGGGGAGTAAGCTTACTTTTCCCATAAAATCACTTCCTCCTAGATTGTTTCTTTCAAAGCTGTTAATACATACATTAAAAGAAAAATAAATCTTTAAAAATTAGCCTGCCACCTATTTATTATTATTAACAGGGCACAGAATTTTTGAACCAAAAATTTATAAAATGATCAGTGGTTTAGAAAAACTTAATGAAGATTAAATATTAAGAAAGGAAAATGGTTTGGAATTATTAGCTCTTTTTGTTACTCATAGTTGTTTCTTTTATTACTTTGATGAAACATCTAAATTGTTCCTATAATATTAAATTAAAAGGGAAAGAATTATCACCAACATTTCACATAAATATTCAAAAACAAAGAGCAGTAAGTTGTGGGCTATTAGGAAGTTTGGTTGCAAAGCATCATTTTTCTTATAGAAATTTATAGAAAACAATTTTGAATATGGTTACAGAAGTTACCAAAGTCAAAATAAAGGAAATGGTGTCTGTCATGTTCTATTTAAAGACTTAATTAGACTCAAGCAAAATTTCTAAGTGCATTGTCAACATTTTCTGATTTACAGGTTCACATGCTTCATAACATTGACCTCTCTCTTGACTTTAGGATATTCTTTCATGAAATAGAATGACTGTTCTTTAACTCAGCTGACAAATTATTTAAAGACTTAGGGATAGAAAAATTTTTTGTCTTCAAGAAAACAAACAGGAACTCTTGCCTGTTAAATAAGTTTAGGATGTGAATACAAAAAATACCCTTTTCTGTTGTTTATTTGCTTACACATACAAACTAAGTACCTTTTAATCCTTTGGCACCTGGGCGTCCCGGAGCTCCCATTAATCCAGGAACACCATCTCTTCCTGGCAAACCAGGGAATCCTCGAGGACCTTCTGGGCCCATGGGACCAGGTGGCCCAGGAATACCAGGGGGAGCCGTGCTGGACTGCAGTGATCACAACTCTGAATTCTTCCACTTTGAAGTAAGACAGGTAGCTGGGCTTAAAAGCAAAGAAACCCCATCCTTTATGTTTAAATGGTGAATGAGCATTAATAATATCACTCATATTTTTTCTAAATTTATAGATGCATATCTCTTGGCCAATAATTTCATTTCTAGAAATTTAACTATGGAAATATCCATTGCTCTATGCAATACTTTTATTGTGGCAATTACTTCAAGTAAGGGAAAAAAGGAAGTGCCCCTCTAATAGAAACTGGTAAATTAAATTATAGACCTCACATTATGAATAAATTTACCAGAATTATGTCAGGGAAGAAAATTTAATCAATGGTAAAATAATGATAAATTGCTTTATTAAAAAGATTACAAAGGGTACATATAACATTTTACCTTTATAAAAATACTTATCTGGAAAAAAAACCAGAGGTTGATAAATGGTTGATAAATGTCCGTTATTTTCTTCATCTTACTTATATCTCTTATAATTTCTACAAAGAATTTGTATTATTTTTGAAATTTGAAAGTTATTAAAATCTCTATGTTGGAGACTTACCTCTTAATACATCAGTGCAAACTTGTCGAATAAACTGTTCTGAAAATTCTCTCCCCTGCATCAAATTATTAAGGGTTATAACATTGACATACCAAGTAAAAAGCAACAGAAATATGAAAACTGTGAAAGAAGCAGAATACATACGGGCTTCCCATCCAGTCCTGGGGGTCCCTGAGGACCTGCTTCCCCGGGTTGCCCCTGGGGACCCGTAGGCCCCATCAGACCATCCACTCCAGACTCTCCTTTGGGTCCAGTGGCACCTCTGGCACCAGGCTCTCCCTTTTCACCTCTCTAAAAACAAAAGAAATCTTCAAAAGTTCTATTTAAATATTTCAGGAGGTATTAATGCATCATAAAAGTCTTAAGGATATGGATATGAAAATATACAAACATATATCTAAGTTATATAGGAAACTGTTGGGAAACACTGTAATTGATCAGGAAGGAAATTTCATATTATATTAAACTGTCATTTATCCATCCATCCAACCCTACAAATAACTACTACCTAGTACATATATTGATTAAGCAATATGCATAGTGCCAGAGATACAATGATGAATGTGACACAGTCCTGTCCCCAAGGAGTTTAAATCCTAGAGAGATAGATGTAGAAATACACAATATTCTTCATTGAAAAACATGCAGAAAAACTTAGCTCCTAATTTAGAAGAAGAATCAATATTACTGGCAAATATGTAACATTTCATACCTAATTCAGTGAATCTACATATTCTGAAAATCTCTATTTAGGAACTACTAAGAACATGAGAAGATATTTTCTGTTTGTGATGTCAATAGCTAGATTTATACAGTATTAAAAATCAAGCCATGAGGACTGAAACAGACAGCATAATACATGAAGAAACATACCTCTCCCTTTTGTACCATGATGGCCTTTGAATTCCCTTTGAAAATTAATAGGGAAAAAATAATAATAAATAAATGTGCAAGCTACAGTACTAGCAATGTGGCATGCACCCTTTACCACACATTTAATCAACTTTAATTTTCATTTGGATCTATGTTCATCGGTGATATTGGCCTGTAGTTTTCTTTCTTTGTAACATCTTTATCTGGTTTTGGTATCACCGTGATGGTGGCCTCGTAGAGTGAGTTTGGGAGTGTTCCTCCCTTTGCTATATTTGTAGTGAGGTGGATGGACCTAGAGTCTGTCATACAGAGTGAAGTAAGTCAGAAAGAGAAAAACAAATACCGTATGCTAACACATATATATGGAATCTAAAAAAAAAAAAAAAAAAATGGTTCTGAAGAACCTAGAAGCAGGACAGGAATAAAGATGCAGACGTAGAGAATGGACTTGAGGACACAGGGAGGGGAAAGGGTAAGCTGGGATGAAGTGAGAGAGTGGCATGGACATATATACACTACCAAATGTAAAATAGATAGCTAGTGGGAAGTAGCCGCATAGCACAGGGAGATCAGCTCTGTGCTTTGTGACCACCTAGAGGGGTGGGATAGGGAGGGTGGGAGGGGGAAACAAGAGGGAGGAGATATAGGGATATAGCTGATTCACTTTGTTATAAAGCAGAAACTAACACACCATTGTAAAGCAATTATACTCCAATAAAGATGTATAAAAAAAAAATTCGATCAGCAAGTAAAACACTCTCTGTAAGGCCATTCTTAAATATGGAAGTTTCGTGAAGAAATGCAGGGTTTCTACCAGACAGATATTACAAATGGAGCCAGAGTTAAGAGAGGAAAGATAAATAGTAACGCTCTCTGGACTAGAACCAAATGAGAGCTAAAACTGAAACACTGTCATAGGAGAATCCACTAAGATGATTTCATGAGGGAAACATTCGCTTGGACCCCATTCACAACGTGAACGCCAGAAAAATCACACACGTGCAGCCCTTGGTAGGATGACAGCTAACTAGGACTTTGTTTACTTTGAGAGATTGGACAACTATTCAGATGCTGAGTAGGCAATGGCTGTCCTGCTCTCCCCCACCCCGCCCCCCGCCATTCTCCCTGTAGACTCAGTTCCTGGTGGTGGAAAACGCAGCTTCCAATACACCCAGGACAGAAGCTTTCTAGGGAACCCAAATCCTGCCTTGGGAGAGCAGACTTCCTCTTTTCCTTGAGAAGTGAGATTAAAAAAAGCAAGTTAGGGGAAACTTGCAGAGAGTGTCATCTGTCAACCAGTGAGCTAGCCAAGTTGTGAACTCAAAATCCAAAGAGAATCTCCTTCTGTCAGAGAGTTACTGTGAATAACAATTTGGGGTAAAAGGCCTAGGTTGTGGAGGGTGATGGATGAAGGGGTGAGGGTCCTCCGACGAGTAGAGCTGTTTAAAGATGCTGTGTGATTAACTCAGGGAAACAGAGCAGGTCAGAGGGGAATAGGGACAGAGCTGGTTGTCATCCAGTGGTGTGAGTGGAGTGAAGGGACAGGAAAATGAAGACCTTTTGTATTGCACATAACTGTGCACAGGCAAACTCTGTCCATTTCTCCTTTCAGTGACTCTTGCTCTGAAGTTCACTGCTAAGTTCTCAACTTCTTGACATGTAACACTCACCCTCCATCTTAGACAACCTTGGGGCCATGTGCTTTCAAAGACTCCCCCCCGCCACCAATGGTCTCCCCCATTCCTCCAAGTGAGGGACCCAGAGACCCCTGTCCTTGGAGACATCACCTCACAGTTTTATCCCCCTACCTCCAGAGTCAGTGTAATCACTGAATCTTTCTCCCACCCACACTCCCTAATCAGTTGGATGCTTTTATTTGTCCAATTTGACTCTGACTGAACCTACATGCCACTTGGCAATCTCACTGAAACATGGCTTCATGAGGAGAGTTTAGTCAAGGAAGAAGCAAGGCAATCTTATTATGTGTCTATTACACAACCACCGTTCCTCAAGATGGCATTTTAATTCATCTCTAGTGTAGTAAAATTATATCTTTGAACAAACTAGAGGGAAACAAGGACATTCCTTCACTATGTATGGCCTCAACTACTCACATTTCAAGAAGAAATCAAAACTCAACAGTAGGTACAGAGATGCTGCCTTGTATGGCTGCCTTGGGCCAATACTACTCCAAGAAATGGGTTGGAACTGTCTACCTTTAGTCATTTATTTGGTCAGAAGAAAAGCATTGAAAATCAGTTTCACAGCCACTGAGAGTATCATCATGGGAAAATGAAAATATAAATCAAAGAGTAAAGTGTGATCACCATCACCACTAGAATCTCATCCTTGGCACTTAGAATGCAGGCTACACTCCCCTTCTCCCCACCTATTATTATTTGTAAGTAACCTTCTCTCAGTATTGTTCGTTATGTGATTCATTATTTCATTTTCCATAAAAAAAAATACCTGTGGCCCTGGAATCCCTGGTCTTCCATTCTCTCCCTTTTGACCCTTTAAAATTGGATAAACGTTATTCATTAGTTTGCACACATATGATGCAATCACATATACAACACAAACTATGTACTGTGCTGTCGTCTAGAAGAAAGGTCACAAGAGCAGTGATGCAAATATGTAAAATGATGTAAGAGAAGAAAAAAAGAAGTAAGAGGAACGTCAACCTAACCTTACAGTTAAAATGGATAAAGACAAGGAACAAACTACTGACTTTGGGGAACATGTAAATAATGTTAGACAGTTGAGGATGTTCTGCTGAGTCCACGTTCACAGCATGAAAATCATTTAAAAATCCAGTGGCTGTGGTCATTTTCTTAATTTCAATGACATTATTTATGTTCAGTGTTGATTACTACACATGTGAGGGCCAAGAAGATCACTTGAAGGACATTTTTAAATTAAAAATATACTGTAAAATACATTTGAATGAAGATCTTTAAATTAGGACAAATAGAGAAAAAAATTAATAAAGATATAAACACATTTGTCCATTCAATTAATATTTTGGGACATCCTCCTTGTATAAGATATTGGGCCAGACCCTGAAACTCTACTATTTCATCCCTATGTTGAACAGGATAATTAGCAGTTTCTAGCAAAACATACACCTAGATATATAATCAATTAAAAATCTAGTAACTGAAATTGTAAATCACTCCTGCATAGAGGTTTTTTCATTTACTTACTTACATCAATGAATTCCCAGGGGCCCTATTTGCTGTAGGAACACTGTTGCAGTGTCCCCATGTTGCCTTCAAGTTGCTTACTGTGTGGTGCAAAAGCTAAGCAATTAATCTCTTTAATAAGCAGTTAAATTCTAAACTTCAAAGTGGCTAAGATACTAAATCTTAACTGTTCTCAACACAAAAACAAACTAACATGATATGATAAAGGTGTTATCTAACCATACAGTAGTAATCATATTGCAATATATAAATTGCCCCTTGTACACCTTAAACTTACACAATGGTATATGTTAATTATATCACCTTAAACTTGTACACCTTAAACTCGTACACCTTAAACTTACACCTTGTACACCTTAAACTTATACATTATTATATATTAACATTGTGCCCTGTATACCTTAAACTTATACAATGTTATATGTTAATTATATCAATAAAAATATATACAGCTAAATTCTATTGGAATTCTATTTTAAAAAAGAATGATGAAAATACTGTCTGATAAGGATACAGTGTATAATTATATATCTGGAATGGATACTACTGGGACATAGGGTGGGGCATCTGATAAAGAGGGTAGGAAAAATGACTGCACCTTGAGTGCAGCCCTCAGGGATGTGTAAGTGGTACCCAACTGGAGAAGATAGGGGGGGTGTGGCACGGAGAGCAGACACAGGACAGAGGTGTGTAATTTCTTCCTGCTAAAGCAGCAGGGCAGGAGTGGATAATAGTGGGTAGACTGGCAAAGAGATAAGACTAAAGAAGAAGATTCAGTCCAACAAGGAGGCACTTTATGGGCCAGACTTTATCTTGAAATGTGTGTGGAGCACCACTGAAGGACTTCTAAGAAGTTGTGTAACTTAGTTATTGATGCTGGTAAAAGTGTGGGGGGAAGGGGTAGACTGGACTCAAGGAGACCAGTTAGAAGGATATTACAGTCACCCAGGACCCATGACAAGAAATGGCCAGGGCAGTGGGATGGGGGCAAGGGGCTTAGTTCAAGTTTCATTGTCTGAAACAGTGTTCAGACTGTGACCTTAGCAGATTTTGATGCTATTATTACCTAAATTTGAAATTTCCTTTTATGCCACCAGATATTCTAGAGCTTTCAAAGTTCTGCGAATTTTGCAAAGTGTTTTACGTAGCAAGACTCAGCCACTATAGCTGAACTTTTTTTTTTTTGGCCACACCGCACAGCATGTGGGGATCTTAGTTCCTGACCAGGGATGAAACCTGTGCTCCCTGCATTGGGAGCACAGATTCTTAACCACTGGACCATCAGGGAAGTCCCTATAGCTGAGCTTTGTAATCTTAAAAACATCATTAAAGTACTGTCTGGACACTTGATTTGTAATTGATGGTTGGAAAAGTCTTACATTTCTAGAACTTAAAAGACTGAAAGACCAACAGATATAGTTTATTCCTGCTCCGTGTGTCACTGATTCAGCCAGTGGTGTCCTACTCATGGGTCAGGGTTCAATTAATGAAAAAACCGTCTGAGGGCCACTCGGACTGAGGTGAAACTGTCCTCATCTCCCAAAGCTGTAGCATGTTTCTCCCCTTTGCCTTTGTTGCTAAGACACCCAAAACCAAACGTCCTTCTAAATCACCCTAGATTTCCTCAGCCTGATCTAATTTTCTGGTATAATTCTCCTTCTGTTTATTAGTTTGAATATGTTTTATATATGGTGTTAACAGTTTCTTATCAAATTTATTTATGCCATAAGCCATGTCAAATCATTTGTGGAAACCAACACACCATAAAATATATAAATAAATAGATATTACAAGCATGTGATAAAATCCGTATATTATTTTGTTGAATTGCTTGGTTCCCAAGTTTCCTACAATAGTGATGTAGTGAAGAATGTTAAAGTTAGATTTGATGTGTTTTGAGAAGTTTAGTAAAATGAGAAAGCTGGGATTTAACAGATATTGACGGTAAAACAGGAAGGAGCTGGAAAAGCCATGGAAAAATTAAAAAGAATGAAGCCCTGAGTTTTTTGCCAAGCTAAAAAAAATAAAAAAGCCAGTAACATACCTGAATGCCCTTTTCGCCTTGATTGCCTTTGTCCCCCTGCAAAAAGGCCATTTAATATGTATCATAATGTCATATATTTTGTATCCTTTCAAATAAACATGCTGTTCTTCAGCCAAGAAAAATATATGGTCTCATGCAAATTTGACAAGTGCCTTATAAACAGAAGTTGACTCCAACATGATATTTGAGAAGAGAGTAAAAACACATTATGTCAAGATGATGTTCTAAATGAATACTTTCTTGTGCTCTTACATTCAAAAGAAAATTTACTACAATTTCTATTTTATAAGGAAGAAGAAAACTTTTCTATATTGATCACAATCTGAAGTTAAACAAAGAGAGGACTTATTTTGACAAATCTTGTTTTATGAAATCAAACTGAAAAGTCTTCTACTATTAAGCTAATAATGGCCACAAATTTATAGGAAAAAACGAAATAAAACAATGTTGAAAAAATATTTTAGAAAACATATGCTTCAAAAATTAACTTTTGGGGGGAAATTCATATTCCCTAATATTGTTTCCTGGAATTTCTCAGCTAGAAGAGATGTTTGAAACCAACTAGTTCAGTGTCTTTGTTCTTATAATGTACCCACAGATCAGGAAAGGTAAGCATTTGCCCAAGGTTGAACTTGGACGCTCTTTCCAAATTTCCTTTCTACCATGCTATCCAAACACAAAGAGTAGAGTTTTGTGTTTACGGCGAATAAAATACAGATTTTCTTTTAACTGGCAGGTTTCTGAACAAGGAAATTCTCTAAATCCAAACATATTCACAGTAGATTTACTTAATATTCACTGATGGTCTAACACTTAATTGCTACTGTGAGGGTCATTCCTGTGTCAGCAAGTACTGCCTGCCACTCATCAGAACAAAAGGGATCACACTAGGTACAGTAATCTAGGGGCTAAGCAGATAATACATGAGGGATAGAAAAAATGAAATGGTAGAAAAACTGAAAGAGCAAGGGATACAAAGACGGAGACATAACAGTTTGTATCCTTTGCAGAACAAAAGCAAACACAACCACTTTTAACCTGAACTGTATATATCTGCAGGGGCATGGACTTCTCTGACAGGTGGGCAGTCAGTTCTTGCTCAAAGCCTTCAAGCCAACAATAATATTTGTACAGATACAGCTCAGAGTTCCTTTACTTAACAGGAGAGAGAGAACCCAAAGTGATGCTGTTTTATCTCACCAAAACATTTTATATGAATATATATGCTTTGTACTTTAAACTCCTTAAATTAATTTTAAGTGAACTATTATGTAATATAATTTTTTCACAGATAGGAACACCATGTTCAAGCATTCTGGCTGTAATTTTTATTGTCTCACACTTTTGCCTCAGTTTTGGTAAGAGTGATATTCATATTTTGGTAAAAGTGCCTCACATGGAATACTTTCCCTAAAAAGTTCTTGACACATCTGGATTGACCACAGAACAATCTGAATTTACAAGATATTATTTAATTGTACATTTATATGTTTTGATCTGTCTCTTCGAAGGTCCTCATCTAGGAGACAGTACCTATGTGGGGACATGAAAGGTGCCACAGCTCTTAGCATGAGGTCGAACACATTATATGTACACCAAATACATAGGTCAGCTCATCATTGAATGCATAATTGGCCCTTCTATGTTATGTGCACAAAAAGAAAACTTACATGGTAATAGCTGATTAACATTGAATTATATGTCCTAAATATCATACCTTTTTCCCTTGAATTCCAGGTAAACCCAGGTATCCTGGTTCTCCTGGCGGACCCACTGCTCCGGGTTCTCCCTAAGTAACACAGAATTCACATGAAGATCACAGGCTTACTGCTTGTGAAAAACCCCACTGTTTTTATCTCTATATACATCTCAAATTTAAAACTGATAGTTAAAAATTTTGTTAGAGTTATTACTATAGAAATAGTAAAGAATAGTAAAGTTCACTGAAGTCCCAATAAAACTTCTTATATTTTTTTCCTATCTTTGCTAGTTAAGAAATTCTGAGATCATATCATATTTTTAAATTTTATAAACGTTTGGTATTTTTATTATATTTATAATGTCAACAATAAATAATAAAGCAGTGAAAATAATAAACACACGTATCTCTCTTTGTATTTACTAATACTTTCCCGTCCTCCTTGAAATTGCTTTTTCTCATAATCCTCCTTTAAAAAAACTTATTTTATTGTTACAAAACTGGTAAGTAAAGAGAAGTAATAAAATTATTAAAAATCTCATTACCCACTATTTTTATTTGGTTATATATTTTTCCCTCTACCTCTCACAAACACATACACAACTTAGATACTAAAATGTGCTATGTATGCATAATTTTTTATCGTTTACTTCAAAATATATTAATATTGTGAGTTCTTTATATGCCATTATATATTTTTTTTAATTTTAAATTACAGAATAGTATTCAACTATATTGATTTACCATATTTAATAAAATTTCTATTGTTAATCATTTACTTTCACAGTTTTTATTTTTATAAACAATATTGGGGTGAACACCCTTGTAGTTAGATATGCAAGTTTATGATTTTTACTTTATGTATGTGGAATATTATTTTCTTAGACATAAATTCTTGAGCTGTTTTCAGAACAAGGAATAGTCCATAAGTTATCTTAACTCAATTTTTCTACTCCCTATCATGTCATAGAGATTATTTCCTTTTTTTAAAAAGTCTTAAATAAGAAAGACTTAAAGTGTGAAATATATAATGATGATGTATCAACAATATTTAGGTTAAAATTGTAAGAGATAAGACATGCTCCTGAATATGCTTCATGGAGTTTTGGTTTTGCTTTATTTGTTTTACCATTAGTCCCAAACTCTGTCACATTAACTAAAAACAACTCTCTGCTGTGGAAACTAAGTTCTGTTCTCTTTGCTCACTGTGAGCTGTTGAATATTACTCTAGATTTTTAAAGGCTAGAAGAGAATTGAAAATCTGATTGAAATAAACATCAACTATTTGGTTTGGAGGAAACTGGTAAAGGCAACTGTGACTCCCAGACTGAAAATAAAGTCCCATCAATCAGCAAACAAAGAAATGGCACCACCAGGGGAGACACACACTCATTCAGCCACATAAGAGGGTGATATTCTCTGGACCAGAGAAGATGTTCATACTAGCATCCAAATTTTACCAATTCTAGAAAAACCAAACTAAAGCATATTTCATGCCTTTATTACCCAAACTATGATAAAATATCCAAAAAACAGAAATGAAATTGGCCCACATTAACCACTGGCTTTCAGGTACCCTAATTTTATGATAAAAGGTAATCCTTCATTTCATCTATCTTTTCTTAAGGGATACAAATGTTAATCTCATCAAATAATGAGAGGAACTCATACTTCTTTGAAAAAATTTCCAAATGCTTCAAAACAAATTAATTACCTTGAGCCCAGAAGCCCCAGGCAGCCCTTGAAGTCCAGGTTCTCCTTTATTTCCCTGTCAATGCATCAAAACCATTTGAATTTTTTTGAATTTAGTCACCATATATCTGATACAGACACTTAAGGGAATACATGTTAAACAACTTTTACATTTTCAACTTGCCAATTGTTTGAAATATAGAATCTATATGTTAAGCCTACTTACTAAGAAAAACTCTTTTAAGCAGGGAAGTGAGTCCACATATTTATAAAGCTTTCTGCCAGCCTGTTTGATGTTGGCAGCTCCAAGTAAAAAGAGAGATTCCAATCTTTAGGAACAGGCACTAATTAGCTAGGTCTTTGTGCTGCACAAGGCAGACCCATGTATCTTAATAGCATGCTCTAGGCTGGAAATCTTCATCTTTCTCTGTTTTGCTTTCTCTGTATGACTCATTTTCAGTATGCAACTGAAAAAAGAAAATCAGCCTCAAATGCACTTTTGAGTGGCTTTTGGAAGAAGCATGAATCAGAAAACTTTTAGTTTGCATTCTTTTTCAGGATTCCAGTGCAGTCCTTGCTAACAGACATTTGGAAAGCAAGACCAAGTTGTCAGAGCAAAGAATGTAAGATAGGAAAAGAGGATTGGTTATAAAAGACAACCTGCCTCCTGGATCATCAGGAGAGATTGTCAGTGGTGGTTCTGGCTTTCAAATATACTTGGACACCTGAAATCACAACCCAATCAATGTCTGGCAAAAACCTATAATTAAAGAAGTTGGTGTGACACTTAGAAGTGGGGGGCGATGATCACCCAGAGCCAGGTCAGGCTCACTGATCAGTAAAGGGAACCACTTTCATTCTCAGCTCACGTTGAGAACCACGTGAGCATACTATTTGGACTTAATTAGAGCATTTAGCACATAACAGCATGATTATACCATAGAACAATGGTTCCTTAAATTTTCTAATTTTACAAGTGACTAAGCTGAAACTCAGAGGTGACAGGACTTGCCAAAAGCTACATGACTTGATTATGTTAATATACCCTGATGTCATTTAGATAATATTTTATAAAACTGGAATATGATAGGGTAAAATAGACTTATAAATGGTTCAATGGCTATTTTAAAAAGAGGTATTACAATCTAAATCGGAAGTTTTCTAAAGATCTACCACAGAATTTCAGCCTCATCCCTGCCTTGCTTAACACAGCTTTTTTGTCTTACTCTTGAACTTATATCAATTGATATTGAAGGCATAGTTCACAAATACATTAGTTGACAAAATCAGAGGGATAAGGTAACATAGAGGCAAGTAAACTACGGCCTGTGGGCTAAGTCAGCCCAATGCCTCCTTTTGTAAATAAACTTGTATGAAACATGGGCACATCCATGCCGTGGCTGCTTTTGCATTCCAATAGCAGAGTTGAGTGGCTGCAACAGAAATTATATGGCCCTCAAAGACTAAAACATGTCCTATCTGGCCCTTGGCAGAAAAACTTTCTAAGACCTGAGGTAATATACTGCATGAAAACAAGTTGAAATGTTTCACTGAAAAGATTACATTTAAAAGGTATAATTTTAACATCTTGAATCTATTTTTAACAAAATAATCGTAGAAGGACAAGATGAGGGAAATCAAACTTTATAGTAATTTATGTAAAAACAAACTGTGATGTCAGAATCAGCCACTTGACTCCCCAGCCACAACAGCAGACCTACCCAAGTGGTGGATGCCACAAGTACATTGTTCTAATGTCTTTTATGGAAAATCTAGCAGGTTTAGTTGACCTCCAGCTCAGTGTGAGCCAACAATGCTAAGTGGCTAATTAAAAATGCTGACAAAATCTTAGGCTGCGTTCTTAAGAATTAGAGCATCCAGAACATCATAGGAGAGTCCATTGTACCCCAGTTATTTAAGGAATATACAACTACTCTATTTTTTCTTACAACATGACCTTGCAACATGATGGAGAACCTCCACTTGGCAAGTGTACACTTACTACTGCTAGGACTCACAGTGTTCCAAGCACCCACAGGGTCCACCTCTGGTGAGAGGGCAGCTACTTTTCCCTAATCACTGGGCTCCCCATGACATTTTATCCTATCTCTTTCTCTAGGTACTTTAGAATTAAAAGTAGAGTAGATTAGGCCATCTACTCATTTTGTATGCCAGGATCTATTTCCCTGGTCTAGTTAAAGGTTGAATGCTTCCAAAACAGCAATTCCATCACTTCCTTTTGGAAGGCTATCCTAGAATCTACTTATTAAGTAGTCGAGAATAGTTTCTTGAGTTGAGCCAGAAGGTACCCGGTCTGATCCTCTAATAAAAATCTGATCCTCTAATAAAAAGAAATTCTCTTACACATGACTCTGTACACCTAGAAAACGGTCGAATCATGGCACTCAGAGTTCCAGTTCTACCTTAAGAATAACCTCAACTGACACATAAATATATTGTCAAGCGTGCCTTACTTTTTAAATGTGAAAGTTAAGATAATGTGCCATCTTATCCACAGTCCTGAGGGAGGATAAAACTCACTACAAGGCATTTACAAATAAAAATTCCACATACATTCCACTAAATAAAAAACCAAGAAAAGGACTTGGAAGTTGGTAAAGTTACCCTCAGTGGTCACTACAGATGTTCTAGATGGTGGGCTGGGTACAGAGCCCCATAGAGCTCTGGGTATTCCTCAGTCCCCTGAGCTGCCAGTAAGGGAAGAGGGCTGAGCCATGCAGGATCGTGGACCTTTTCCAGCTTAAACCAGGCCTGCTTTACGTTAGCGTGTTTAATATGCTTAGTTTTTGCCTAAGACTTCATTCCTACAAGTGCTTGTTCACAGAATTCAAACCACATTCAAAATAAAATCAATGTAGTTAAAACTTTGACTGAAGTACCTAAATGGTCATTTTGCACAAAGCCCTCAATCTTGTTAATTTTCTTTACCTTAGATCCTGGGGCTCCAGGCTGACCTGGTGAGCCGTCGCTTCCCATCAAACCCTACATTTTAAGTGGAAATTGCAAGAGCAATTTAGAGAATAATATTTTTTAAATATTCAATCAGTTTTCAAGTTATACATTACCATAATAATCAATCCACTAAAATATAATGCAAGATATGGGAAACGTCCCTACATACATCCAAATAAGGGATAATAAAGAATCTAACTATGCAAGATAACATGAAGACTAGCAAAGCCCTTGTAACTTGGTTGCTTAAATCACTTACAAATAGCAAAAATGACTGGAGAGCTAGTAAGAGACAAATGTAAAGAAAAGTTTCTTTTTTCTACACTCTACTTGCTTCCGTTCTCATGATGGCCAAGAATTAGATTTCTGCATAGATGTTATTTTGGTCAATTGTACTTACATTTCCTATTTTCTTGAATAATGATTTTAAAGAATTAAAATCTAATAATTTCTCTGAATGTAAGAATGTCTATTCAAGTTACAAATGGCCATATTTTAGTAACCATATGATTCAAAATAAGACACTGATAACTACTCTAGCAACAAGGAACTAATTTAATTTAGATTCCATTTAAATACTATTACATATATAAAAAAACATTTGCTTTCTCTTAATCACAGCAAAGGAAATGTGATGAGCAAAAAAATATTCAATTAGTATTATCAGAAAACAGAATCTCAGTATAGTCACATTGAAAACAGCATGTCATCACTACTATGGTTTGCTATCAATTCAGGATTTATTACAACTATAAAATGTAAAATATACTAGTCATAGCATAGTGTTTGAAATATTAGAAATATTAAATACAGATATTCTTGAAGTTCAATGAAGTTCTAGTCAACGCCTTCATTTTCTGGAGGCTAACTTTTAAATACTGATAAATAATCAAGTTTCGTTTAATATTTCAATGAAAAAATAATTTGGTCTTGATGATGGAGGTAGAGGAAGAATATTCCATTCAAATCTTTCACCAAGATTTTATCAAATCTTTTCACTGGGTAAAATATCTGCTTTTTTAACTTACATAATTAAATGAAAAGTCATAAACTGTCCATTTTTTTTACTTAAAAAAAGCTATTACAGGCAATTTGATTCATAGATTAAAATACACATCGCTTCTAACAATTTACTTTTAGAAATTTTTTATGGAGTCCTATACACCATAGGATTATCATAATTTCTAATGTCATACTCATATGTCCCTTTACTCCCAGAACTTCCAAAATTACTTGTTCACTAATTTAGGATCTTCCTATACTACCTGTTCTGAATATGTTCTCCCTCATTAGTGTAATAAATTTGTAAATTTTCTAAAAAATAACAAAGAATATTTATTGAGTTTTAGATCTTCTCATGGTACTCAGTATTTGCTTTTAGCTAGGATATTTGTTTTCTGGTTTATCTACAGTAAGGGTTCTTAATCCTTACTTGAGTAGCCAACTTTTTGAGAATCTGAAGAAATCTAGACTCCTCTGGAAAAATGGACATAATCTTTTTCATACAAATGCATGGAATTTGTGGATCCCAAAAATCTCATTGCTGAATCCTCCCACCAGTTTTGTGAATTTCAGAATAAGAACTCCTGGTACATAATGACAATATTTCAAACACCCCAGTAATAATAATGACATTAACATACAGGTATCCCCGGAGCTCCTTTTTTTCCTAGTGGTCCTGGAGGCCCAATTTCTCCCTAAAAATCAAATACAGATCAAGTTTAAAATTGCAGAGTATCAATTCATCTTTAGAAATTTCCTACCAAAGCATTATGAAATGAAAACTCAATATCAATCAGCCCAATGTGTCTGCCTTTCCTTCCTCTACTGTAAGACGAAGCAATGCAAGGTAAAAAATCAGGAATCTAACACCTTAAAGACGTAGGCCTAGGGTCTGTGGAATTACTAAGGAAAATATTTTCATTAGGAAATCAGGAGCGGCATTGTTATTCTTTCAAAGGAAGACCTAGCAGTTCACACACAGTTGGTGAAGTGAGACAACAGAGGGAAAAAAATCAAGTGGAAAAATTTCTTATTTACCATAATTTAAGAGCTATGATAGTAAGTACAGATTAAGAAAAATTAGGACAGTTTAATAGCATTTAGACTTCAAATTTTGGGATTGTGGCTGACCTGATGCTCCAAGGGATTTTCTGGTTCCAGAACAAAAACCCTGGAAAGAACATCCTCTTTGAGAAGCAGGGGAAGTCTTCAAAGATCCCTCACTTTAATAAAATATATGCTCGGTTAAGATTGTGATTATGAGGATTTGGAAGTGTGCAGAAACCTCGCTAGAAGTTGAGCTGCAGGAAATAAGAGGGCTGGAGGTGTCTGAGGGGACATGCTCAGCTTTTAGGAAACTGAACACTGGGCCAGCCATGGGGAGAGGGCAGGAATCTTTAGTACCTACAATGGCTCAGGACCCTCAAAGAGCACTGAAATGGTACCCGTGGCTACCAGCAGGAGGCTCTCCATGCCCCAGTTAGGCTGACAGGACACCCACTAACTAGGATGAAGCAATGAGCTCAGCATCAACAATTAAGACAGGAGAGGCAGAAAACCACAGACTGAGAATCAAGAGGAATAACAATGAATCGCAGCTGTCAGAATGGCTAGAAAGAGAATTTAGAACTATATGTGAAATCTTTACAAATGAAAAAATGGAATCATGAATGATTACTAGGACTGAAGATAGAACAAGAGACTAGACTATCAAGAATAAAAAGATGTTATAGCACAGGGATGTATGTGTATATATATATATATATATATATATATATATATATATATATATATATATATATATATATATATATATATATATACATATATATAACTGAATCACTTTGCTGTCCCTTGAAACTAACACAATGGTGTAAATCAACTATACTTCCATTAAAAAAGAATAAAAAGATGTTATCAAAATTTGAAATTCTAGAAATGAAAAATATGATCATTTAGATTTTTAAAAAAAATCAATTGATGGTTTAAACAGCAGATTAGACATAGTAAAGGGAGAATAAATAGACTGGAAAATATATCCAAACAATTTAACCAGAATTTAAGAATCAAGGATATGGAAGTAAGCAATTTAGAGATGTAGAGGACAAAATTAGAAGGAATAAAATATGTCTAACTAGAATTCCAGAAAGAGGGAAGAGCAGAGGATGAAGAGAAGTAGCATGGAGATTAACAGCTCATGTCTTCCAGAGATAATGGAAATAATTCTACAGAGCCAGGAAGCAAACTAAATTCCCACCCGGATGAATAAAGAGAAATCCATATCTAGATACATCGCAGTGAGTTTTAAGAACACTAAAAACAAATAAAATACCTTAAAAGAATCCCCAAAGAAGGGACAGATCACTTACAAAAGAATGATGATTAGAACAAGAGCAGATTTTTCAGTTAACCATGGAAGCCAGGAGATGACAGTAGAAAAATTTCAGTGTATTAAGAGGAAATAATCATCAATCTTGAACTGTATACTCTACAAAATCCTCTCTCAAAAACAAGAGTAAAATAAACATACTGGTAGTTGAATAAAAACTGAAAGTTTATAACCAAAGTATTTGTACTAAAAGAATTTCTAAAAATACAGTTCAGGAAGTAGTACAATTATCCCAAAAGTATGGTCTAAGAGCACAAGATAGAAAGTAACTAAGTAGAATAGAAAGCATGTATGTAAATTCAAATTTATACTATCTGTATAAAACAACAACAAAAACTAATTGTAAGGTCAAAATAAGAGCTTCTGAAATTATATCATGTTTGAACCATTAACTCTTGCCATGAATGTGGTAAAATGTATTCTATGTGAAGAGACATCACCACTTTGCCCTTTTCATAATCAGATTCCAGGCCCAAATCTTTCAACTTTCATTAGTACTTACTTTTTGTCCCATTAATCCTTGGTTTCCAGGAAATCCTGGGATTCCCTAAAAAGAAATAAAGTAGATTTTTAATTTAAAAAATTTAGACTGTATCATTAAAGAAGAATAGGCCATAATTGGCGTTTTAACTTGTAAATAATGCAAATCATCAAACATATCTCTTGACTACATGAAACCACTATTTATATTAATCAAATTTTGGAAAAGAAAAATTTTATGAGATTTAATATTATATGAACATCTACTGATATTTAAAGTTTTAAATACAGGCTTTAAAAAAAAAGCTATGAAGATATTAATCTTGGCTCTTCTTTCAGACCAACATCAGTGATAAAATAAGAATATTTCATTTGAACACTTTCTTATGTTATTATAATGATTAATGCAAAAAGACTGTCAAATCATAGGAGTTCAGATTCAGTACAACAGTTCCAAAGGCCCTCATAGTCTCACAACCATAACTGAAAACTAATGAAACTAAATAATTTCCTCCAAATTGAGCCTTGAAACACCCAGGAACCTAACCCCTTGTATAAGATATGGCAATCTTTCTCCTAATGATTCCCTTGCTGATAAAATCGTGGAGCATATGCAGACCAGTTTGTAGAGAGACAGAAAGAAAGAAATAGAGAACTCTTTCACATGGCTGAGCCCAAATGTATGAGTTCTCTAGCAAGATTCAGAGAAAATTAATGCTAATTGTCTGAATTTGAGAATAACGTGAGCACATTTAATAATGGGAAAGCAGTTCTATTGTCATTCACTGCATTTTCCAAAATGATCATTTATCACCCCGATCAAACAGTGATGGTACTAATTAATTTTTATTTCTTATTCATTTTTCTTAGCTCCTTTCTTGATGATACTTCAATTGAAATAATGAATAACATTTGTTTATATATATATATGTATTGACTTTGGCAGAAAAGGGATTTCAAAGGACCGGGAAAGTGGGCACCATCAGTATTTCTTTGAAAGCCCTCTGCATCTTCAGGGCTTTCAAAGAACAGCAGTGGTCCTCAGTAAATCAGGGCAACTAGATCAAGTATCTTCAACAACAGGGAAAGTCTGCCATTGTTTTGATTTTCAAATTTTGACTATTAATACAATACTGGCCCATGTGGTAGCCACAATTACGGTGCAAGATATGGCACACAGTTCTAGTTTTAAGATCCAAACTTAAATGATAAATTGGAATTCAGTTTGATCCTATTTGGCTCAATTCGTTCACCATGGCACTACCTCCTTTGCAGAGAAAAGTTGTATGAGAGCAACGCCCATCAACAAGGGACTAACATACTGGTCGCTTTATAAACATACTAACTAGAGAATAACATAAAACGACATAAAAATTTAAAGTAACATTATAAAACATGAGCACAGTATACCATATCAGCACTCTAAACATAAAGCAAGAGTAAATAATTGAATTACGAGTATAAAAAAAACAGAGTGAAACGAATTGTATCCTTTCTAAAGCAGAAAATGCATACTCTCAACACAATCAAAGTCAATATTGTTCAAAATAAAGGCTTCCATTTCAATAGACCATGATTTGGCATGAAACCACCCAGAACCAACTCCCATTCAAATACACACTCATACAAACTCACCATAATGATTAAGTTCTGAATTTAAATAAAATTCAAATAAAATCTGTCTGTAGAATCTTATCAGATGCAAGGTGGCCATACATGGTTCTGCAGCTGTGTCAGTGCCATGTTGCTTGGCCCCAAGAATCTCTAAAGTGATCCTGCAATTGCCCCGATACCGTCAGACCTGAGAAGCTGAATTTCGTGCTGCACAGAACTCTTTGTTACTTAAGGTTTCAACCCTATTCAAGTTTCTATGCTCTTACACAATCTATATTAGTAGGAATTAGTTACTCCTGTTTTTGCAGCCAATCCCACTGTCAGCAAGGCTATATTCTCACTCTGGGGAAAAATAAAATTATGCCCAAGCAGTGCCCTGGCCTCACCTCCCAGCAGATCTTGAGAGCCACCCCCTCCACCCCACCCAGGTCACTCCCTGAATTTGATTTAACACCTTTTATCTGAATAATTCTAATTCTGAGCATGGTCTGCATTAGGACATAGCCACAAATCTTACATTATTTCAACATATCCGATATTGAGAGTATTTGGGGGGAATCTCAGATTAGGAAGAAAAGATTCTTTTTCTTACTGCCTGTGTTCATAAGTTAGTAAAACATGAATACACGTCATAGATATGAAAAAAAGTCATAATATCCTCTAGGTCCAACTATACCAAGAACTACTAAATAACTTACTTTATAAATACCAAGCAAAAAATACATAAAACTATATAATATTAAAAAACAAAATGTAAAACTGATTTATAAAAGCAATTCTTGGCAAAACTAATATAATGCCATGAGCATGCATGGAATAAAAAACTGTTGAGAGAGAGGTTCACCAGAAGAACTGAAATCACTCATAGCTATATTAGTTAATAAAATTCTCCTAGACAATATTTTCCTGGGCTCCCAATACATTCATTGAAATTGACTAAACTTTGCCAATTTTACATTAGTAGAAATATTATTCAAAACCATTTGAAAGTTACCAGTTTGTTGATCCAAAAGTATTTAACAACAATTACTTCATAGGGTAAATGTTTTTCCAAGCAAACTATTTTATATTTCATTTTCAGCCTGTGTGGTTTTGGGTTCAGGCAACTGTGAACATGTGTAAGTAAAGACAGAAGCAAGAATTTCATTTGGTGAGAATAAAGGGACATATTTCCTCCACTTCTGTGATTTCAGTTTGGGTTTGAGGAAGAGCAGAAAGTCAAATGGAAAATCTGTGTAATGTTGTGGTCAAAGAATGCTGACATGAAAAAATGTTCTAGAAGCTTCTCTGTAACCATTAAACCATTGTTGTGTAACAAAAAAGTCATTAAAAATAGAAATGCATAATTTAGAATAAAGGGTTTGGCCCCTATTTCCTAGAGACCACTTTATAATGAAGGAAATGTGTCTATGATGCATTTAGAAAAGACAGGATATCACTTTATACTTTTCCACATGCAATGGAATAATTTACTCGTGAAATTAGAGCATCTTGGATCAAATCTGCTGTTAAGTAATGCAATAATTTCAATGTGCTTAAAACAAATCTTATCAACTAATGGTATTTTTAAATAAAAAAATTTCAACCTTTCTACACAGTTGTAGAGATATTTAATATCATACAGTTGTCAAAATATTAGAAGCATATTATGTTTTCTTCTATTAAGAAGTGATTTGTTCATTATTAAAGATGCAATGAATACAAAACACATATGTTGAAAGTATCATTCTTATTAGCTACAAAGATTACAATCATTATTAATAAAGAGCATAGTAGAGGCAGTTAAAAGTTTAGAGGCTGGAGTCAGCTAGCCAATTATCTCGTGCTGATCGACTCCAGGCCAGTTATTTAAATTGGAATCTCAGTGTCCCCATCTTATACATGGGGAAAAAATAATAGAACTTAGCTCTAGGGTTGTCACATTATATGAATTAGCTCTCGCAAGCACTTAGCTCAGTGCCGGGACTAAAATGAACAAATTTTCATGACTTTTCACAGCTCCTTCCTGACCTTTGAAAGTCACAAAATAGATGAAGTCAATTCTTTTTCATGTCTCAAAATTTGTCCTCCTCCATTTTGAGGATATCTTTTTTTTTTTTAACACGTTTTTCCACCTTGCCTTTGTCTACTTCATTCCCCAACGTTTACATTGTATTCAAGATGACTTTGGCAATCTTAGGCTTCCCACTGGGAGGCACAAACAGGTTTTCATTGCCCCTCATTCATTATCCTTGCCTCTTCATGTTTGGCTGACTTTGATTATAGAAAAATACTACTATGGGGTTCCAGGAGCAAGATGGAAAATTAGAAAGATCCTGAGCTCACCTCCTCTCGTGGACACACCAAAACCACAACTACATATGGAAGAACCATCTCTGAGAACAACCTGAAGATTAGCTTGACAGACCTTCTACAACTAAGAACAAAAAGAAAAGGCCACACATTGAGGGGCAGAGAAGCAGTCTAGTTAGAACCCACATCCCCATTGTGAAGACCCACAAGCAGGAGGGGTATCACAGCTGGAGAGGTGCCCCCGGGGAGTGAGGGGTGTGAGCCCCATGTCAGGTTTCCCAGCCTGAGGCCCTGCGCTGGGAAGATGAACCCCATAATGTCTGGCTTTTAAAACCAGTGGGGTGGGAGGTGGGAGAAGATGGCGGAAGAGTAAGACGCGGAGATCACCTTCCTTCCCACAGATACAGTAGAAATACATCTACACGTGGAACTGCTCCTACAGAACACCCACTGAACGCTGGCAGAAAACGTCAGACCTCCCAAAAGGCAAGAAACTCCCCCTGTACTTGGGTAGGGCAAAAGAAAAAAGAAATAACAGAGACAAAAGAATAGGGACGGCACCTGCACCAGTGGGAGGGACCTGTGAAGGAGGAAAGATTTCCATGCACTAGGAAGGACCTTCGCGGGCAGAGACTGCGGGTGGCAGAGGGGGGAAGCTTCGGAGCCACGGAGGAGAGAGCAGCAACAGGGGTGCGGAGGGCAAAGCGGAGAGATTCCCGCACGGAGGCTCGGCACCGAGCAGCACTCACCAGCCCGAGAGGCTCGTTTGCTCACCCGCCGGGGCGGGCGGGGCTGAGACCTGAGGCTCGGGCTTCAGTCGGATCCCAGGGAGAGGGCTGGGGTTGGCGGCATGAACACAGCCTGAAGGGGTTAGTGCACCACAGCTAGCCGGGAGGGAGTCCGGGATAAAGTCTGCAGCTGCCGAAGAGGCAAGAGACTTTTTCTTCCCTCTTTGTTTCCTGGTGCGCGAGGAGAGGGGATTCAGAGCGCCGCCTAAACGAACTTCAGAGACGGGCGCGAGCCGTGGCTATCAGCGCGGACCCCACAGCAACAGGGGTGCAGAGGAAAAAGCGGAGAGACTCCCGCACAGAGGATCGGCGCCCAGCAGCACTCACCAGCCCGAGAGGCTTGTCTGCTCAGCTGCCGGGGCGGGCGGGGCTGGGAGCTGAGGCTGGGGCTTCAGTCGGATCCCAGGGAGAGGGCTGGGGTTGGCGGCATGAACACAGCCTGAAGGGGTTAGCGCACCACAGCTGGCTGGGAGGGAGACCGGGAAAAAGTCTGCAGCTGCCGAAGAGGCAAGAGTCTTTTTCTTGCTTCTTTGTTTCGCGGCGCGCAAGGAGAGGGGATTCAGAGCGCCGCCTAAACGAACTCCAGAGACTGGCGTGAGCCGCGGCTATCAGCGCGGACCCCAGAGGCGGGCGCGAGCCGTGGCTAACAGCGCAGAATCCAGAGACAGGCGCGAGCCGCGGTTATCAGCGCGGACCCCAGAGACGGGCGTGAGACGCTGGGGCTGCTGCTGCCGCCTCCAAAAATCCTGTGTACAAGCACAGGTCACTCTCCACACTGCCCCTCCTGGGAGCCTGTGCAGCCCGCCACTGCCAGGGTCCCGTGATCCAGGGACAACTTCCCTGGGAAAACGCACTGCGAGCCTCAGGCTGGTGCAACGTCACGCCGGCCTCTGACGCCACAGGCTCGCCCCGCCTCCTCCGTACCCCTCCCTCCCCACGGCCTGGGTGAGCCAGAGCCCCCGAAGCAGCTGCTCCTTTAACCCCGTCCTGTCTGGGTGGGGAACAGACACCCTCAGGCGACCTACATGCAGAGGCGGGTCCAAATCCAAAGCTGAACCCCGGGAGCTGTGCGAACAGAGAAGAGAAGGGGAAATCTCTCCCAGTAGCATCAGAAGCAGTGGATTAAAACTCCACAAACAACTTGATGTGCCTGCATCTGTTGAATAGCTGAATAGATAACGAATCATCCCAAATTCAGGAGGTGGACTTTGGGAGCAGGATATATTAATTTTTCCCCTTTTCCTTTTTTTGTGAGTGTATATGTATATGCTTCTGGGTGAGATTTTGTCTGTATAGCTTTGCTTTATAATAGCTTTATTTTACTTCACTATATTATAGCCTCTTTCTTTCTTTCTTTCTATTTTTTCTCCCTTTTACTCTGAGCCGTGTGGACGAAAGGCTCTTGGTGCTCCAGCCAGGCATCAGGGCCGTACCTCTGAGGTGGGAGAGCCAACTTCAGGACACTGGTCCACAAGAGACCTCCCAGCTCCACGTAATACCAAACGGCAAAAATCTCTCAGAGATCTCCATCTCAACATCAAGACCCAGCATCACTCAATGACCAGCAAGCTACAGTGCTGAACACCCTATGCCAAACAACTAGCAAGACAGGAACACAGCCCCATCCATTAGCAGAGAGGCTGCCTAAAATCATAATAAGGCCACAGACCCCCCAAAATACACCACCAGACGTGGACGCGCCCACCAGAAAGACAAGATCCAGCCTCACCCACCAGAACTCAGGCACTAGTTCCCTCCACCAGGAAGCCTACACAACCCACTGAACCAACCTTAGCCACTGGGGACAGATACCAAAAACAACGGGAACTACGAACCTGCAGCCTGTGAAAAGGAGACCCCAAACACAGTAAGATAAGCAAAATGAGACGACAGAAAAACACACAGCAGATGAAGGAACAGGGTCAAAACACACCAGACTTAACAAATGAAGAGGAAATAGGTAGTCTACCTGAAAAAGAATTCAGAATAATGATAGTAAGGATGATCCAAAATCTGGGAAATAGAATAGATAAAATGCAAGAAACATTTAACAAGGACATAGAAGAACTAGAGAGGAACCAAGCAACGATGAAAAACACAATAAATGAAATTAAAAGTACTCTAGATGGGATCAATAGCAGAATAACTGAGGCAGAAGAAAGGATAAGTGACCTGGAAGATAAAATGGTGGAAATAACTACTGCAGAGCAGGATAAAGAAAAAAGAATGAAAAGAACTGAGGACAGTCTCAGAGACCTCTGGGACAACATTAAACGCACCAACATTCGAATTATAGGGGTCCCAGAAGAAAAGAAAAAGAAAGGGACTGAGAAAATATTTGAAGAGATTATAGTTGAAAACTTCCCTAATATGGGAAAGGAAATAGTTAATCAAGTCCTGGAAGCACAGAGAGTCCCATACAGGATAAACCCAAGGAGAAACACGCCAAGACACATATTAATCAAACTGTCAAAAATTAAATATAAGGAAAACATATTAAAAGCAGCAAGGGAAAAAAAACAAATAACACACAAGGGAATCCCCATAAGGTTAACATCTGATCTTTCAGCAGAAACTCTGCAAGCCAGAAGGGAGTGGCAGGATATACTTAAAGTGATGAAGGAGAAAAACCTACAACCAAGATTACTCTACCCAGCAAGGATCTCATTCAGATTTGATGGAGAAATTAAAACCTTTACAGACAAGCAAAAGCTGAGAGAGTTCAGCACCACCAAACCAGCTTTACAACAAATGCTAAAGGAACTTCTCTAGGCAAGAAACACAAGAGAAGGAAAACACCTACAATAACAAACCCAAAACATTTAAGAAAATGGGAATAGGAACATACATATCGATAATTACCTTGAATGTAAATGGATTCAATGCTCCCACCAAAAGACACAGGCTGGCTGAATGGATACAAAAACAAGACCCATATATATGCTGTCTACAAGAGACCCACTACAGACCTAGAGACACACACAGACTGAAAGTGAGGGGATGGAAAAAGATATTCCATGCAAATGGAAATCAAAAGAAAGCTGGAGTAGCAATTCTCATATCAGACAAAATAGACTTTAAAATAAAGACTATTACAAGAGACAAAGAAGGACACTATATAATGATCAAGGGATCAATCCAAGAGGAAGGTATAACAATTGTAAATATTTATGCACCCAACATAGGAGCACCTCAATACATAAGGCAAATACTAACAGCCATCAAAGGGGAAATCGACAGTAACATGATCATAGTAGGGGACTTTAACACCCCACTTTCACCAATGGACAGATCATCCAAAATGAAAATAAATAAGGAAACACAAGCTTTAAATGATACATTAAACAAGATGGACTTAATTGATATTTATAGGACATTCTACCCAAAAACAACAGAATACACATTTTTCTCAAGTGCTCATGGAACATTCTCCAGGATAGATCATATCTTGGGTCACAAATCAAGCCTTGGTAAATTTAAGAAAATTGAAATCGTATCAAGTATCTTTTCCGACCACAATGCTATGAGACTAGATATCAATTACAGGAAAAGATCTGTACAGAATACAAACACATGGAGGCTACACAATACACTACTTAATAACGAAGTGATCACTGAAGAAATCAAAAAATACCTAGAAACAAATGACAATGGAGATACGATGACCCAAAACCTATGGGACGCAGCAAAAGCAGTGTTAAGAGGGAAGTTTATAGCAATACAAGCCTACCTCAAGAAACAGGAAACATCTCGAATAAACAACCTAACCTTGCACCTAAAGCAATTAGAGAAAAAAGAACAAAAAACCCCCAAAGCCAGCAGAAGGAAAGAAATCATAAAGATTAGGTCAGAAAGAAATGAAGGAAACAATAGCAAAAATCAATGAAACTAAAAGCTGGTTCTTTGAGAAGATAAACAAAATTGATAAACCATTAGCCAGACTCATCAAGAGAAAAAGGGAGAAGACTCAAATCAATAGAATTAGAAATGAAAAAGGAGAAGTAACCACTGACACTGCAGAAATACAAACGATCATGAGAGATTACTACAAGCAACTCTATGCCAATAAAATGGACAACCTGGAAGAAATGGACAGATTCTTAGAAATGCACAAACTGCCGAGACTGAACCAGGAAGAAATAGAAAATATGAACAGACCAATCACAAGGACTGAAATTGAAACTGTGATTAAAAACCTTCCAACAAACAAAAGCCCAGGACCAGATGGCTTCACAGGCGAATTCTAGCAAACATTTAGAGAAGAGCTAACACCTATCCTTCTCAAACTCTTCCAAAATATTGCAGAGGGAGGAACACTCCCAAACTCATTCTACGAGGCCACCATCACCCTGATACCAAAACCAGACAAAGATGTCACAAAGAAAGAAAATTACAGGCAAATATCACTGATGAACATAGATGCAAAAATCCTCAACAAAATACTAGGAAACAGAATCCAACAGCACATTAAAAGGATCATACACCATGATCAAGTGGGGTTTATCCCAGGAATGCAAGGATTCTTCAATATACGCAAATCAATCAATGTGATACACCATATTAACAAATTGAAGGAAAAAAACCATATGATCATCTCAATAGATGCAGAGAAAGCTTTCGACAAAATTCAACACCCATTTATGATAAAAGCCCTGCAGAAAGTAGGCATAGAGGGAACTTTCCTCAACAGAATAAAGGCCATATATGACAAACCCACAGCCAACATTGTCCTCAATGGTGAAAAACTGAAACCATTTCCACTAAGATCAGGAACAAGACAAGGTTGCCCACTCTCACCACTATTATTCAACATAGTTTTGGTAGTGTTAGCCACAGCAATCAGAGAAGACAAAGAAATAAAAGGAATCCAAATCGGAAAAGAAGAAGTAAAGCTGTCACTATTTGCAGATGACATGATACTCTACATAGAGAATCCTGAAGATGCTACCAGAAAACTCCTAGAGCTAATCAATGAATTTGGTAAAGTAGCAGGATACAAAATGAATGCGCAGAAATCTCTTGCATTTCTATACACTAATGACGAAAAATCTGAAAGTGAAATTAAGAAAACACTCCCGTTTACCATTGCAACAAAAAGAATAAAATATCTAGGAATAAACCTACCTAAGGAGACAAAAGACCTGTATGCAGAAAATTATAAGACACTGATGAAAGAAATTAAAGATGATACAAATAGATGGAGAGATATACCATGTTCCTGGATTGGAAGAATCAACATTGTGAAAATGACTCTACTACCCAAAGCAATCTACAGATTCAATGCAATCCCTATCAAACTACCACTGGCATTTTCCACAGAACTAGAACAAAAAATTTCACAATTTGTATGGAAACACAAAAGACCCCGAATAGCCAAAGCAGTCTTGAGAACGAAAAATGGAGCTGGGGGAGTCAGGCTCCCTGACTTCAGACTATATAACAAAGCTTCAGTAATCAAGACAGTTTGGTACTGGCACAAAAACAGAAAAATAGATCAATGGAACAGGATAGAAAGCCCAAAGATAATCCCACGCACATATGGTCACCTTATCTTTGATAAAGGAGGCAAGCATATACAGTGGAGAAAAGACAGCCTCTTCAATAAGTGGTGCTGGGAAAATTGGACAGCTACATGTAAAAGTATGAAATTAGAACACTCCCTGACACCATGCACAAAAATAAACTCCAAATGGATTAAAGACCTAAGTGTAAGGGCAGACACTATCAAACTCTTAGAGGAAAACATAGGCAGAACACTCTATGACATACATCACAGCAAGATTCTTTTTGACCCAGCTCCCAGAGAAATGGAAATAAGAACACAAATAAACAAATGGGACCTAATGAAACTTAAAAGCTTTTGCACAGCAAAGGAAACCATAAACAAGACCAAAAGACAACCCTCAGAATGGGAGAAAATATTTGCAAATGAAGCAACTGACAAAGGATTAATCTCCAAGATTTACAAGCAGCTCATGCAGCTCAATAACCAAAAAACAAACAACCCAATCCAAAAATGGGCAGAAGACCTAAATAGACATTTCTCCAAAGAAGATATACAGATGGCCTACAGACACATGAAAGAATGCTCAACATCATTAATCATTAGAGAAATGCAAATCAAAACTACAATGAGATATCATCTCACACCGGTCAGAATGGCCATCATCAAAAAATCTAGAAACAATAAATGCTGGAGAGGGTGTGGAGGAAAGGGAACACTCTTGCACTGTTGGTGGGAATGTAAATTGATACAGCCACTATGGAGAACAGTATGGAGGTTCCTTAAAAAACTACAAATAGAACTACCATACGACCCAGCAATCCCACTACTGGGCATATACCCTGAGAAAACCATAGTTCAAAAAGAGTCATGTACCAAAATGTTCATTGCAGCTCTATTTACAATAGCCAGGACATGGAAGCAACCTAAATGTCCATCGACAGATGAATGGATAAAGAAGATGTGGCACATATATACAATGGAATATTACTCAGCCATAAAGAGAAATGAAATGGAGGTATTTGTAATGAGGTGGATGGAGTTAGAGTCTGTCATACAGAGTGAAGTAAGTCAGAAAGAGAAAAACAAATACAGTATGCTAACACATATATACGGAATCTAAGGAAAAAAAAAAAAAAAAGGCCATGAAGAACCTAGTGGCAAGACGGGAATAAAGACACAGACCTACCAGAGAATGGACTTGAGGATATGGGGAGGGGGTGGGGTGAGATGTGACAGGGTAAGAGAGTGTCATGGACATATATACACTACCAAATGTAAAATAGATAGCTAGTGGGAAGCAGCTGCATAGCACAGGAAGATCAGCTCGGTGCTTTGTGACCACCTAGAGGGGTGGGATGGGGAGGGTGGGAGGGAGGGAGATGCAAGAGGGAAGAGAAATGGGAACATATTGTATATGTATAACTGATTCACTTTGTTATAAAGCAGAAGCTAACACACCATTGTAAGGCAATTATACTTCAATAAAGATGTTTAAAAAAAAAAAAAAAACAGTGGTGTTACACTCACTCCAAATCCTAGCACAGACACAGCAGCTTTAAAAGTATCTGGGTTATAGGAGAAGGAGGTTCACTGACTAATTTTATGGCAGGTGCTGGAAGGACAGGGATCTGGTCGAACTTGCTCTGGGGACAGAAGCACTGAGAGGCATCATTCTTTTTTACTCTCCTTCTACCTAGCTGTCCTGGGGGTGGTGGGCACGACTTTTGTCATTCTCCATCAACCTAGCTAACACCATGCGTCCCAGCCCAGCATTCCCCAGAGGACCTGCCCAGGTTAGCTCCTTTAAAGCAGCTCCCACCCCATCATACCCAGCAGACTGCCCCAGCTCCCCTCCAAAGCAGCTCCTGCTCCTGGGGGCCAGCCCTGCACACCAGGGTGCCTGCAGCAATCACAGCTCAATCACAACAAGAGGGCACATGTGACCCACACAGGGGATACTCTAGGAGCACCTGGCTCTGGTGAACAGAGGGGACTGCACCACTGGGCCCCATGGGACATCTTGTACATAAGACCACTCTTTCAAGACAAGAAGATGTAGCTGTTATACCTAATACATAGAAACAGACATAGAGATTTAGGTAAAATGAAGAGATGAAGGAATACCTTCCACATGAAAGAAGAAGACATAACCTCAGAAAAAGAACTAAATGAAATGGAGATAAGCAATTTACCAGATAAAGTGTTCAAAGTAATAGTCTTAAAGCTGCTCATTGAACTCTGGAGAAGAATGGTTGAACTCAGTGACAACTTCAATAAAGAGACAGAAAATATAAAAAAGAACCAATCAGAACAGAAGAATACAATAACTGAAGTGAAAAATATACTAGAGGGAATCAACAGCAGATTAGAGGATGCAGAAGAATCAGTGATCTGGAATACAAGGTAGTGGAAATCACCCAATAGGAACAGCCAAAAAGAAACACACACACACACACACACACACACATGAGGATAGTTTAAGGGGTCTCTGGGACAACATCAAGCATACTAGCATTTGCATTATAAGGGTTCCAGAAGGGGAAGAGAGAGAGAAATGGATAGAGAATATATTCAAAAAAATAATGGCTGAAAATTTCCCTCATCTGGCAAAGGAAAGAGACACCAAGTCCAGGAAGCACAGAGAGTCACAAACAAGATGAATCCAATGACACATTATAATTAAGATATCAAAAATTAAAGAGAGCATCTTAAAAGCAGCAAGAGAAAAGCAAATAGTTACACACAAGGGGATCTCCATAATACTATCAGCTTTTACAACAGAAACTTTACAGGTCAGAAAGGTCTGGCACAACATATTCAAAGTACTGAAAGGAAAAAAACTTACTACCAAGAATACTCTACCCTGCCAGGTTATCATTCAGAAATGAAGGCGAGATAAAGAGTTTCCAGACAAGTGAAAGCTAACGGAGTTCATCACCACTAAATCAACCTTACAAGAAATGCTAAAGGGACTTCTTTAAATAGAAAAAAAAAGGTCATCACTAGAAACAAGAAAATTATGAAAGAAAAAAATTCTCACTGTTAAAGGCAAACATAGTAAAGGTAGTAGATCAACCGACTATAAAGCTAGTATGAATTTTAAAGACAAAAGCAGTGAAATCATAATATCTAAAATAGTTAAGTGATACACAAAATAAAAAGATGTAAAATATGACATCAAAAACATAAAACATGGTTGGGGGAGTAAAAATGTAGTGCTTTTGGAATGTGCCCCAACTTAAGCAACCATCAACTTAAAATAGACTGCTATATACATAGGTTTTTATATATGAACTTCATGGTAAATACAAACCAAAAACCTGTAAGAGATACACAGAAAATAAAGAGAAATGCAAACATAACACTAAAGAAAGTCATCAAATCAAAAGGGAAGAGACAAGAGAGAAAGAAACAGAGAAGAACTATAAAAACAACCAGAAAACAATTAACCAAATGGCAATAAGTATACCTATCAATAATTACTTTAAATGTAAATGAACAAATGTTCCTATGTCTACAAAGTGGTTATAGAAGGAACATATCTTAACATAAGAAAGGCCATATATGACAAACCCATAGCTAGCATCATACTCAAAGTGAAAAGCTGAAAGCTTTTCCTGTAAGATCGGGAATAAGACAAGGATCCCCAGTCTCTCCACTTTTTTTCAATATAGTACTGGAAGTCCAATTAGATAAGAAAAAGAGAAAAAAGTATACAAATTGGAAGAGAAGTAAAACTGTCACTATTTGCAGATGACATACTATATATGGAAAACCCTAAATCTCCACTGAAAAACAATTAGAACTCATCAATGAATTCAGTAAAGTTGCAGGATACAAAATTACTATACGGTTACCTTGAGGAACACTGGATTGAACTGCACAGGTACACTTATATGAAGATTTTTTTCAATAGTAAGTACTACATGATCTGCAGTTGGCCAAATCCAAGGATGTGGAACTCAGATACAGATATGAAGGAACTGAGTATATAGAGGGCCAACTAAAAGTTATATGCAGATTTTTTTTTTAATTATTAGCACCTTTAATTATTATTTATTTATTTATTTATTTTGGCTGTGTTGAGTCTTTGTTTCTGTGCGAGGGCTTCCTCTAGCTGCGGCAAGCGGGGGCCACTCTTCATCGTGGTGCACGGGCCTCTCACTATCGTGGCCTCTCTTGTTGCGGAGCACAGGCTCCAGACGTGCAGGCTCAGTAGTTGTGGCTCACGGGCCTAGTTGCTCCGCGGCATGTGGGATCTTCCCAGACCAGGGCTCGAACCCGTGTCCCCTGCATTAGCAGTTAGATTCTCAACCACTGCGCCACCAGGAAAGCCCTATATGCAGATTTTTGACTGTGTGGAGTGTTGGTGTTCCTAATTCCCTCATTATTTAAGGGTCAACTGTACAGAAATCTGTTGAATTTCTTTATACTAATAAAGAACTAGCAGAAACAGAAATTAAGAAAACAATCCCATTTACAATTGCATCAAAAAGAATAAAATACCTAGGAATAATTTTAACCAAGGAAGTGAAAGACCTGTACTCTGAAAACTGTAAGGCATTAGGGAAAGAAATTGAAGATGATACAAATAAGTGGAAAGATATACCATGCTCACGGTTGGAAGAATTAATATTGTTAAAATGTCCATACTATCCAAAGAAATCTACAGATTCAATGCAATCTCTAAGAAAATATCAAAAGGCCTTTCTCATAGAACCTGAACAAATAAACCTAAAATGTACATAGAACCACAAAAGACCCCGAATAGCTGAAGCAATCTTAAGAAAGAAGAGCAAAGCTGGAGGTATCATGCTCCCTGATTTCAAACTGTACTGGAAAGCTATGGTAATCATAACAGTGTGGTACTGGCACAAAAGAGCCCAGAAAGAAACCCACACTTACATGGTCAATTAATTTACAACTAAAGAGTAAAGAATATAGTAGGGAAAAGAAAGCCTCTACAATAATTGATATTGGGAAAACTGTACAGCTACATGAAAAATAATCAAAGTGGACCACTTTTTTACACCATGAATTTGAAACGGATTAAAGACTTAAATGTAAGACCTGAAACCATAAAACTCCTAGAAGAAAACAAAAGCAGTAAGCTCTTTGACACTGGTCCTGGCAATTTTTTGGACCTGTCTCCTCAAGTAAGTGCAACAAAAGCAAAAATAAACAAATGAGACTATATCAAACTAAAAAGCTTTTGCACAGAAGGAAACCATCAACAAAATGAAAATGTCACCTACTGAATGGGAGAAGATATTTGCAAATTATATATGTGATAAGGGGTTAATACCCAAAATATACAAAGGACTCATACAACTCAACATCAAAAAAGTAAATAATGCAATTAAAAAATTGGAAGAGGACCTGAATAGACATTTTTCCAAGAAAGACCAACAGACACATAAAAAGATGCTCAACATCACTAAACATCAGGGAAATGCAAATCAAAATCATAATGAGATATCATTTCACACCTGTCAGAATGGCTATTACAAAAAAGACAAAAAATAACAACTGTTGGTAAGGATGTGGAGAAAAGGGAACCCTTGTGCACTGTTGGTGGGAACGTAAATTGGTGCACCCACCATGGAGAAGAGTATGGAGGTTCCTCAAAAAATTAAAAATAGATTACTATATGATCCAGCACTTCTATTTCTGGGTATTTATTCAAAGAAAACAAAAACACTAATTTGGAAAGGTATATGCATCCCTATGTTCACAGCAACATTATTTACAACAGCCAAGATGTGGAAGCAACCTAAGTGCCCATAAATAGATGAATGGATAAAGAAGTTGTGGTATGTGTACACAATGGAATATTACTCAGCTACAAGCAAAGAATGGAATCTTGCCATTTGCAACAACATAGATGGACCTGGAGAGTATTATGCTAAAGTGAAATAAGTCAGACAGAGAAAGACAAATATCGTATGATTTCACTTATACAAGGAATCTTAAAACAATACAAATGAACAAACTAAACAAAACATTAAAAGTCTCATAGATAACAAAGAACAAAGTGGTGGTCAGCAGAGGGGAGAGGTGGGGTGCTGAGCAAAATAGGTGAAGGGGATTAAGGGTCCCAAACTTTGAGTTATAAAATAAATAAACCACAGGGATGTGGGGATGTATTGTACAGCACAGGGGATATAGTCAATAATGTTGTAATAACTTGGCATGGTGACGAATGGTTATTAGACTTATTGTGGTTATCAACTCATAATGTACATAAATGTCTAATAGTAATATAGTATAGTGATATTGTACACCTGAAACTAATGTAATATTCCATGTCAACTATACTTCATTTTTTAAAAGGGAAAAAATACTATAATAACTTTTGCTTTTTAAACATCGTAAGTATATTTCATTACTATTTTTTCAGAAAGAAATATGGCTAAAAGCTTCAAACACGTAAGCCCACAATGTTTTCCAATTTTTTAAAATTCCACACTAACTGACAGATCATCATGAATGATGTACAAAAGACTATTTTGTGGTAAGATAACTCTAAAGAGAAGTAATTCAAAATCATAGCTGCCAGACCAAAAAGAAACCAATATACAAGTACTTGCAATAAACCCTTAATAAGGAAATTACCAGTTTTACTACTCCCTTTAATACTTTAATACAGTTTTACTACCTCCTTTCATCTTTAAGGGGAAAAAAGTAACCTAAGTAATAATGGGTGAATTTATTCTCCCCAGCCTACAGACCAGGACTCACATGGGACTGGACCCAAATTACCCAAAGATAAATAATTTTAATAGAAAATGCCTTGGTAAATATTTTTGATCTACTTGTGTTTATAGACAACAGAAATACCACCAGTTTGACATAGTAAGTTACAGAATGAGACCAGGGCTATCATAGGAAGGAAGACTACCTGGGAGCCCATGTAAAGTTGTTTCATGTTACTTGCATTTCTCTTTTGCACTTAAAGACATCTCTACATTTTTTTTTCTTTTTAAATTTTTATTGGAATGTAGTTGATTTACAATGTTGTGTTAATTTCAGGTGTACAGCAAAGTGAAGATACACATATGTGTGTGTGTGTGTGTGTGTGTATATATATGTGTATATATATATATATATTATATATATATATATATATATATATATTATTTTTCAGATTATTTTCCCATACAGGTTATTACAGAATATTGAGTAGAGTTCCCTGTGCTATACAGTAGGTCCCTCCTTGTTAGTTATTTATTTTATATATAGTAGTGTGTATATGTTAATCCCAATCTCCTATTTTTTTTAAAGCCAAGAAGATATTCTAACCAATTTTGCTGTTGTAAAAATATCATTTTTCGAGACAAGAAAAAAAGAAAAATGTTTAGCAAATTAAAATAACATACCTGAAAACCCAGAGGATGTGGGGAAGAGGAATGAGAGTGCCAGGGACAGAATCAGCACTGCCACATAGTGGTAAAGTCACATAACTGCCCTGAACCCCCAAATCTGGGAAAGTAACTTACCCCTCTACATCGGTCAACCGAGATCAAGCATGTAAAGTACTTTAGTGAGTTAAAGGAACATATGCATGTAGATGTATGTAAAACTGAAAAACAATTCCACTTGAAAAAAAAACTCCAAAATCATACCAGAGTTGTTCTAAAGTGAGCTTTGACCCTCTGAAAATCTGAAAAGTGCAGACTATACTTTTGGGTCCATGGAATGTTACTGTATAACTCAAAACAAATCATGGTGAATTTCTCCTTAAGGAGAAAACTGAAAATGGATGCTTCAAAGACGTTTCTAGCTGACTCAATGACTAAGTAGAAGTTGTACACCATTTTTCAGAGAAATCTGCAAATTGTTTTAAGTTTTTTGCAATTTCACATGTGATAGAAGTCACCAAATAAAAATATTTTAAATCACCAAATCAAAGGTGAAGCTAGTTTGATGAAGAAAACAAACAGATGAATTTTTAACCTTAGTTAATTTATATGGTAAAAAGTAAATAACTAATTATTTGAAAATTGTATCTAATTTGCTATCTTCTATAACCTCATATTTTTGAATTATGTCTATCTATACTGTTACATCTAAATCACTGTATTTTTCATTGTGTAACTCAGCCCATCGTGAATCTTTTTATGTTTATGTAATACATATCCCCATTTTTCCTATTGAAAAATAATGAGATGATAGATTCACTAAAGGAAAAAGATTTAAGGGACTCATATTACTTTTCTATTAACCCATGACAAATTACCACAACACACATTTATTATCTTACAGTTCTGTAGGTCACAAGTCCAGCACGGAGCTAAATTCAAGGAGTTGGCAAGGCTGCACAGCTTTCTGAAGTCTCTAGGGAAGAATCTATTTCCTGTCCATTCAGGTTACTGGCAGGATTTAATTCCTTGCAGTTGAAGGGACCAAAGTCTCCATTTTCTTGAAGGCTGCAAGCAGAGCTCCATTCCCAGCTTCTGGAGGCATCCACATTCCTTGGTTCATGGCCCCTTCCTCCATCTTCAACACCAGCAATGGCCGGTCAGGTCCTTCTCAAGTTGAATGTTTTTGACCCGTTCCTCATTCAGCTTCTTCCACGTTTAATTAGTCATGAATAGTTTGGGTCCATAGATAATCCAAGATAATATCCTCCTCTCAAGGTCATTAACCTTAATTATATCTGCAATGTTCATTTACCATAGAGGGTAACATATTCACATGCTCCAGGGTTCCAGGGATTATGATATGGATATTTTTGGGGGGAGGGGGAGTCATTATATTCCCTACCACAGAAATATTATCTGATATCCTAGGACCAGATAGTTTCCATGTTATTTAAATTTATCCAGGGCATTAAAAAAGATGGAGCTCATCGAAATCCAAATTATGAGGCCATCATAACCCTAATAACAAAACCAGTCAAGAATAATACCTAAAAAAGAAATCTACAAGCTAAACTAATTTGTTAATGCAAATGCAAATGGATTTACTATAATGTTAGTAAATCAAATATAGCAGCATATGAACAAAAGTAAAGCATGATTAAATAGGGCTTGTTTCAGGATGCAATGAGTGTTGAACATCAAGAAATATATCCAATTAATATGTTATGTTCATGCAAGTTACTATATTAATAATTTAGAGGAAGAACACTACACAATCTTCTCAAAAGATACTAAAAATGCATTTTGTAAAATTTATCATACCTTATTTAGTGAAAACTCTTACTAATCTAACATTAGAACTTTGTAAACCTGAATCTGAATCAATCAGAAACCAATTGTAAACATCATACTTGATGAAACACTAGACATTCCTGCTTAAAATCAGGAATAAAGCATAGGCTATATTTTGAAGTTGTAAATTCGACTTACAGGAATACTTCCTTCCCAAAAATATTGCATAAACTTTTTTATGCAATAAAACCCTAACCCTAACCCTAAAAGAAGAAAAATTTGGGGGCTGACTGTGGCCTCAGGCAAGGAAAACATAAGTGACATCAATAGAAGTTGAATGAATTGCATCCATGCTTAAACAAAATGAGATGAGATTGATTTTATACTCTCTTTTATAACCAGATAGGGTAGAATGTCCATAATATTGTGAAGTTAAAGTTTCAAAGGACACAATTTTTTATTTTAAAAACGTGTGCTTTATGTAGTTTTTAAAAATATTTTCAAATTTACTTCTAATATTCTTTCATTGCATATGCAAAGAAAAAGTTTAGAAAGAATCTCTTTGAATGAGTAACAGTTATTGTCTTTGGTGATGGGAATAGGATTTGGGTAGGTGAAGGCAGATTTTCAAACTTACAACACAACTTCTTTATTTTTTGCCCATTTAAGACCAGTTAAATACATAAAAATGTATAATAAATAATATAATGAATAAAAAGAATAAATATAACTATAGAATAAAATATGATTAAAATGTACAATAAATAATAACCTGTAAAATTTTTATCTTTCAAAAAATTCTCAGAAAAAATTCTAAGATTTTTTTTCCTCACACTTAAGTCATCCAAGAAATTATTGTTAAACATCAGTCTTTCAAGTTTTTTCATGGTTGTGGCTATCATTTGCTTAAAAGAAAAATAACAAAAAATCTAAAACAACAAGCAAGAAGTATACTGAAAGCTGGAAGATCAATGCTGGAAGCCTCTTAACATGACTCACACTTGTGACCTCAGAGACTAGTAACACATTTGTTTAGTTTTCATGCCTCGGGAGGTTATTTCCATGGACAATTTTTCACACATTGCTAAGGATACACTGTTAGACAAAGGCATCAATATTTCTTAGGAAAGGACAACACTGTGTTTAAGAAGCAATTTATTTCATAAAAAAAATAAAAAAGGCTAGGAATTTGGCATTTGACAAGATTAGCCTTACCAGGGAGCATGTACCTATTTCCCTACAGTAAGAGTGGTTAACTTTCCCAAAATAAAAATGTTAATACATCAGATCTAAAGATTGTTATATCTTTAAATACTACATAATCTTAAAGTAAATTTCCAGGAAAATTGATAGCCTAAAAATTCATGTAAAGTTGAAGATATAATAAAACAAATTTAAATGACCGAATTCCTATCTTTATCTATCGTCATATAAACAAATTTAGTCTTGTTCAATTGCATATAGATGCATCTTTGTTGTACAAGACAGAATTGTGATTTTGTCAAAAATTAATAAGGTACTTTAAACATACCAAGAGAACTGAATCTATTTGGAAATATATTTCATAGTCTCACTTATGGCAATATTAAAGTTTATTTAGCCAGAGAAAGATATTAAAGCACATATGGCCTAAAAGGGTAATAAGATGTCATGATTCCATTTTCCTCTACCAATGTCACTAAAATTAAATTTAGTGACATTAATTAACCTACTCGAGTAGGTGACTTTCGTCTTTCTACTACCTTCATATTCCTCTTTTTTGATCATTCTGTAACATAGCCTCTATTTCACTAGTTATTAAACTTTACATCAGACCCACATAGGGAAGCCATTAACAATGCAGTTTCCGAGAAGGAGCTTCAAGATGGCGGAAGAGTAAGGTGCAGAGATCACCTTCCTCTCCACAAATACATCAGAAATACATCTACATGTGGAACAGCTCCTACAGAACACCTACTGAATGCTGGCAGAAGACCTCAGACCTCCCAAAAGGCAAGAAACTCCCCACATACCTGGGTAGGGCAAAAGAAAAAAGAAACAACAGAGACAAAAGAATAGGAACAGAACCTGCACCAGTGGGAAGGAGCTGTGAAGGAGGAAATGTTTCCACACACTAGGAAGCCCCTTCGCTGGTGGAGACTGCGGGTGGCAGAAGGGGGAATCTTCCGAGCCACAGAGGAGAACGCAGCAACGGGGTGCGGAAGGAAAAGCAGAGAGATTCCCGCACAGAGGGGCAGTGCCAACCAGCACTCACCAGCCCAAGAGGCTTGTCTGCTCACCCGCCGGGGCGGGCGGGGGCTGGGAGCTGAGGCTCGGGCTTCGGTCTGATCCCAGGGAGAGGACTGGGGTTGGCGGCGTGAACACAGACTGAAGGGGCTAGTGCGCCACAGCTAGCCGGGAGAGAGTCTGGGAAAAGGTCTGGAGCTGCCGAACAGGCAAGAGACTTTTTCTTGCCTCTTTGTTTCCTGGTGTGCGAGGAGACGGGATTCAGAGCGCCGCTTAAAGGAGCTCCAGAGATGGGTGCAAGCTGCGGCTATCAGCACGGATCCCAGAGATGGGCATGGGATGCTAAGGCTGCTGCTGCAGCCACCAAGAAGCCTGTGTGCAAGCACAGGTCACTATCCACACTGCCCCTCCCGGGAGCCTGTGCCACCTGCCACTGCCAGGGTCCCGTGATCCAGGGACAACTTCCCCCGGGAGAATGCACAGCGTGCCTCAGGCTGGTGCAATGTCATGCCGGCCTCTGCTGCTGCAGGCTCACCCCACATCCGTACCCCTCCATTCCCCCGGCCTGAGTGAGCAGAGCCCCTGAATCAGCTGCTCCTTTAATGCCCTCCTGTCTGAGTGAAGAACAGACGCCCTCAGGTGACCTACACGCAGAGGCGGGTCCAAATCCAAAGCTGAACCCGGGAGCTGTGCGAACAAAGAAGAGAAAGGGAAATTTCTCCCAGCAGCCTCAGGAGCAGCGGATTAAATCTGCACAGTCAACTTGATGTACCCTGCATTTGTGGAATACCTGAATAGACAACGAATCATCCCAAACTGAGGAGGTGGATTTTGGGAGCAATGATATATATATTTTTCCCCCTTTTTCTCTTTTTGTGAGTGTGTATGTGTATGCTTCTGTGTGTGATTTTGTCTTTATAGCTTTGCTTTTACCATTTGCCCTAGGGTTCTGTCTGTGTTTGTTTGTTTGTTTGTTTTAACTACTTTTAAAAAATTTTTCTTAATAATTACTTTTTATTTTAATAACTTTATTTTATATTATTTTACTTTATTTTATTTTATTTTATTTTATTTCTTTCTCTCTTTCTTTTTTTTTTTCTCCCTTTTATTCTGAGCCGTGTGGATGAAAGGCTCTTGGTGCTCCAGCCAGGTGTCAGGGCTGTGCCTCTGAGGTGGGAGAGCCAAGTTCAGGACACTGGTCCACAAGAGACCTCCCAGCTCCATGTAATATCAAATAGCGAAAATCTCCCAGAGATCTCCATCTCAACGCCAAGTCCCAGCTTCACTCAAGGACCAGCAAGCTACAGTGCTAGACACCTTATGCCAAACAACTAGCAAGATAGGAACACAACCCCATCCATTAACAGAGAGGCTGCCTAAAATCATAATAAGGCCAGAGACACCCCAAAACACACCACCAGACGTGGACCTGCCCACCAGAAAGACAAGATCCAGCCTCATCCACCAGAACACAGGCACTAGCCCCCTCCACCAGGAAGCCTACACAACCCACTGAACCAACCTTAGCCACTGGGGACAGGCACCAAAAACAACGGGAACTACGAGCCTGCAGCCTGAGAAAAGGAGACCCCAAACACAGTAAGTTAAGAAAAATGAGAAGTCAGAAAAACACACAGCAGATGAAGAAGCAAGGCAAAAACCCACCAGACCTAACAAATGAAGAGGAAATAGGCAGTCTACCTGAGAAAGAATTCAGAATAATGATAGTAAAGATGATCCAAAATATTGGAAATAGAATAGAGAAAATACAAGAAACGTTTAACAAGGAACTAGAAGAACTAAAGAGCAAACAGTGATGAACAACACAATAAATGAAATTTAAAATTCTCTAGAAGGGATCAATAGCAGAATAACTGAGGCAGAAGAACGAATAAGTGAGCTGGAAGATAAAATAGTGGAAATAACTACTGCAGAGAAGAATAAAGAAAAAAGAATGAAAAGAATTGAGGACAGTCTCAGAGACCTCTGGGACAACATTAAATGCACAAACATTCGAATTATAGGGGTCCCAGAAGAAGAAGAGAAAAAGAAAGGGATTGAGAAAATATTTGAAGAGATTATAGTTGAAAATTTCCCTAATTTGGGAAAGGAAATAGTTAATCAAGTCCAGGAAGTACAGAGAGTCCCGTACAGGATAAGTACGAGAAACATGCCAAGGAGAAACATGCCAAGACACATATTAATCAACCTATCAAAAATTAACTACAAAGAAAAAATATTATAAGCAGCAAGGGAAAAACAACAAATAACACACAAGGGAATCCCCATAAGGTTAAGAGCGGATATTCCAGCAGAAACTCTGCAAGCCAGAAGGGAGTGGCAGGATATACTTAAAGTGATGAAGGAGAAAAACCTACAACCAAGATTACTCTACCCAGCAAGGATCTCATTCAGATTTGATGGAGAAATTAAAATCTTTACAGACAAGCAAAAGCTGAGAGAGTTCAGCACCACCAAACCAGCTTTACAACAAATACTAAAGGAACTTCTCTAGGCAAGAAACACAAGAGAAGGAAAACACCTACAATAACAAACCCAAAACATTTAAGAAAATGGGAATAGGAACATACATATCGATAATTACCTTGAATGTAAATGGATTCAATGCTCCCACCAAAAGACACAGGCTGGCTGAATGGATACAAAAACAAGACCCGTATATATGCTGTCTACGAGAGACCCACTTCAGACCTAGGGACACATACAGACTGAAAGTGAGGGGATGGAAAAAGATATTCCATACAAATGGAAATCAAAAGAAAGCTGGAGTAGCAATTCTCATATCAGACAAAATAGACTTTAAAATAAAGACTATTACAAGAGACAAAGAAGGACACTACAAAATGATCAAGGGATCAATACAAGAAGAAGCTATAACAATTGTAAATATTTATGCACTCAACATAGGGGCACCTCAATATATAAGGCAAATACTAACAGCCATCAAAGGGGAAATCGACAGTAACATGATCATAGTAGGGGACTTTAACACTCCACTTTCACCAGTGGGCAGATCATCCAAAATGAAAATAAATAAGGAAACACAAGCTTTAAATGATACATTAAACAAGATGGACTTAATTGATATTTATAGGACATTCCATCCAAAAACAACAGAACGCACATTCTTCTCAAGTGCTCATGGAACATTCTCTAGGATAGATCATATCTTAGGTCACAAATCAAGCCTTGGTAAATTTAAGAAAATTGAAATCGTATCAAGTATCTTTTCTGACCACAATGCTATGAGACTAGATATCAATTACAGGAAAAGATCTGTAAAAAATACAAACACATGGAGACTAAACAATACACAACTTAATAACCAAGAGATCACTGAAGAAATCACAGAGGAAATCAAAAATTACCTAGAAACAAATGACAATGAAAACACGATGACCCAAAACCTATGGGATGCAGCAAAAGCAGTTCTAAGAACGAAGTTTATAGCAATACAATCCTACCTTAAGAAACAAGAAACATCACAAATAAACAACCTAACCTTACACCTAAAGCAGTTAGAGGAGGAAGAACAAAAAAACCCCAAAATTAGCAGAAGGAAAGAAATCATAAAGATCAGATCAGAAATAAATGAAAAAGAAATGAAGGAAACGATAGCAAAGATCAATAAAACTAAAAGCTGGTTCTTTGAGAAGATAAACAAAATTGATAAACCATTAACCAGACTCATCAAGAGAAAAAGGGAGAGAACTCAAATCAATAAAATTAGAAATGAAAAAGGAGAAGTTACAACTGGCACTGCAGAAATACAAAGGATCATGAGAGATTATTACAAGTAACTCTATGCCAATAAAATGGACAACCTGGAAGAAATGGACAAACTCTTAGAAATGCACAACCTTCTGAGACTGAACCAGGAAGAAATAGAAAATATGAACAATCCAATCAGAAGCACTGAAGTTGAAACTGTGATTAAAAATCTTCCAACAAACAAAAGCCCAGGACCAGATGGCTTCACAGGCGAATTCTATCAAACATTTAGAGAAGAGCTAACACCTATCCTTCTCAAACTCTTCCAAAATATAGCAGAGGGAGGAACACTCCCAAACTCATTCTATGAGGCCACCATCACCCTGATACCAAAACCAGACAAAGATGTCACAAAGAAGGAAAACTACAGACCAATATCGCTGATGAACATAGATGCAAAAATCCTCAACAAAATACTAGGAAACAGAATCCAACAGCACATTAAAAGGATCATACACCGTGATCAAGTGGGGTTTATCCCAGGAATGCAAGGATTATTCAATATACGCAAATCAATCAATGTGATACACCATATTAACAAATTGAAGGAGAAAATCCATATGATCATGTCAATAGATGCAGAGAAAGCTTTCAACAAAATTCAACACCAATTTATGATAAAAACCCTCCAGAAAGTAGGCATAGAGGGAACTTTCCTCAACATAATAAAGGTCATATACGACATACCCACAGCCAACATCATCCTCAATGGTGAAAGACTGAAACCATTTCCACTAAGATCAGGAACAAGACAAGGTTGCCCACTCTCACCACTATTATTCAACATAGTTTTGGAAGTTTTAGCCACAGCAATTAGAGAAGAAAAAGAAATAAAAGGAATCCAAATTGGAAAGAAGTAAAGCTGTCACTGTTTGCAGATGACATGATACTATACATAGAGAATCCTAAAGATGCTACCAGAAAACTACTAGAGCTAATCAATTAATCTGGTAAAGTAGCAGGATACAAAATTAATGCACAGAAATCTCTTGCATTTCTATACACTAATGATGAAAAATCTGAAAGTGAAATTGCGGAAACACTCCCATTTACCATTGCAACAAAAAGAATAAAATATTTAGGAATAGACCTACCTAAGGAGGCCAAAGACCTGTATGCAGAAAATTATAAGACACTAATGAAAGAAATTAAGGATGATACAAATAGATGGAGAGATATACCATGTTCTTGGATTGGAAGAATCAACATTGTGAAAATGACTATACTACCCAAAAGCAATCTACAGATTCAATATAATCCCTATCAAACTACCTCTGGCATTTTTCACAGAACTAGAACAAAAAATTTCACAATTTGTATGGAAACACAAAAGACCCCGAATAGCCAAAGCAATCTTGAGAAAGAAAAATGGAGCTGGAGGAATCAGGCTCCCTGACTTCAGACTATACTACAAAGATACAGTAATAAAGACAGTATGGTACTGGCACAAAAACAGACATATAGATCAATGGAACAGGATAGCAAGCCCAGAGATAAACACACATACATATGGTCACCTTATCTTTGATAAAGGAGGCAAGCGTATACAGTGGAGAAAAGACAGCCTCTTCAATAAGTGGTGGTGGGAAAACTGGACAGCTACAGGTAAAAGAATGAAATTAGAACACTCCCTAACATCATACACAAAAATAAACTCAAAATGGATGAAAGACCTAAATGTAAGGCCAGACACCATCAAACTCTTAGAGGAAAACATAGGCAGAACACACTATGACATAAATCACAGCAAGATCCTTTTTGACCCACCTCCTAGAGAAATGGAAATAAAAACAAAAGTAAACAAATGGGACCTAATGAAACTTAAAAGCTTTTGCACAGCAAAGGAAACCATAAATAAGACCAAAAGACAACCCTGAGAATGGGAGAAAATATTTGCAAATGAAGAAACTGACAAAGGATTAATCTCCAAAATTTACAAGCAGTTCATGCAGCTCAATATCAAAAAAACAAACAACCCAATCCAAAAATGGGCAGAAGACCTAAATAGACATTTCTCCAAAGAAGATATACAGATTGCCAACAAACACATGAATGAAAGAATGCTCAACATCATTAATCATTAGAGAAATGCAAATCAAAACTACAATGAGATATCATCTCACACCGGTCAGAATGGCCATCATCAAAAATCTACAAACAATAAATGCTGGAGAGGGTGTGGAGAATGCACTGTTGGTGGGAATGTAAATTGATACAGCCATGATGGAGAACAGTATGGAGGTTCCTTAGAAAACTAAAAATAGAACTACCATACAACCCAGCAATCCCACTACTGGGCATATACCCTGAGAAAACCATAATTCAAAAAGAGGCATGTACCAAAATGTTCATTGCAGCTCTGTTTACAATAACCAGGACATGGAAGCAACCTAAGTGTCCATCAACAGATGAATGGATAAAGAAGATGTGGCACATATATACAATGGAATATTACTCAGCCATAAAAAGAAACGAAATTGAGTTTTTTGTCATGAGGTGGATGGACCTATAATCTGTCATAAAGAGTGAAGTAAGTCAGAAAGAGAAAAACAAATACCGTATGCTAACACATATATATGGAATCTAAGAAAAAAAAATGGTCATGAAGAACCTAGGGGCAAGACGGGAATAAAGACACAGACCTACTAGAGAATGGACTTGAGGATATGGGGAGGGGGAAGGGTAAGCTGTGACAAATTGAGAGAGTGGCATGGACATATATACACTACCAAACTTAAAGTAGATAGCTAGTGGGAAGCAGCCGCATAGAACAGGGAGATCAGCTCAGTGCTTTGTGACCACCTAGATGGGTGGGATAGGGAGGGTGGGAGGGAGGGAGACGCAAGAGGGAAGAGATATGGGAACATATGTATATGTATAACTGATTCACTTTGTTATAAAGCAGAAACTAACACACCATTGTAAAGCAATTATACTGCAATAAAGATGTTTAAAAAAAAAACCCAAAACAATGCAGTTTCCTGTGATTCAATCCCTGATTCTGACTCATTAAGATGGGGATGGTCCCAAGAAGCTGAACTTTAATAGCCATCTCTGGTGATTCTGGCTAAAGTTCTCTGGATCACAGTACTCTCTATTTCCTTTAAGACTCCCTTGAAAATTATTTGTGTTGAGGGTTAAGCTAGGATAGTTATCAAGGGGTTTTCTTGTTTGATTTATAATTTTCTACCAATTGAATTTTCATATAATTTACATATGCCTCTGGTTAAAAACTACTACAGTTCATTTTCCTACCAGTCTTTAAACCTTCATCAAAAATCTTAGTAGTCTGACTTTCATGATTAACTTCACTTGTCTTTAATGGCTTTTAAGAGTCTTAATCCACTGTAGGAATTTGATATACACCTCTGTACAGTACGTTTCTTGAGTGAATTTTCTACTTCCCTAACTGGAGAATAAATGTCCCATCCAAAACCACCTGGTACAATGTTGTACATTCTGTGATTGTTCAGCAAATATTAGCACCTGACTACATATCTCAATAAGAATCTGCAACAATTTTAAAGCTCTCTACTGGCGGTTTCAATCCGTTTTTGAGATACATTGTCCAGAAGTTCTTCACATTTCACCTAAATCCACCAAGTAAGTGCCTTCTTTTTATGTAGACAGCAGAAAGGAAGAAAATTCTATCACAACAAAGAAATTATTCGTAGTTCTTAGAACAAATAAATCATCATTCAACTCCTTTCCCCTGGTTTAATTTTAATTTTAGTTCATCAAATTACTCTTTATACTTCATTTGCAAGAAATATTTTCATTGAAAAAGTCTAGTGCCTATGTTCTAATTAGTTACTAAAAGAAATTTATATTCTAATATCTCGTGTTGATAATTTCTGTTGGATTAAATTCATTGTGAACCATTAGAGTACTACAGGACTTCTGGAATGTATTCATAAATACTAGTCTACTCATGATTAATATAATCTGTTGTTAAAACGTACCATGTTTTTTTTTTCTACAACCCCCAAAGTGTGTATCTTTGCCAAAAGCATTTCAAAGCCATAATCTTTTAAAGAAACAAAATTAAAACCGAGTAACACACCTAACTATGACTTAACTATTTCTACTTCAAACAATGGAACACTTCAGTTCAGTATGCAAAGTTACAAAAATCATTTTATAGCTATCTAAGTATCTAGAACTATTGGCAATCAGTTACCTAATTATTAGATGCTTCCCTGATTCTCAGAAATAAAAATGTATTTTGATATAAGCAAAAATTTTCAAGTGCTCTTTCCCAGAAATTCCCCATCTGTGTTTTTACATCACTTAAACACACCTAGAACATCAGTGATTTTCTGGTGTCAACTTTCAAGTCATCAAACATTTGTGTAGTGTTCAGAGTGGTACACACTGAAGCATTTTGAAAATATTTTTTAAACATAAAAACCAAGAAAGAGATCTTTAGAATGAAACAGTCTAGTTACCAAAGGGTACATTAATCAAATCATATAAAATAACATAATTTCCACACTCATGAAAGTAGATTGAGTGCAAAACTTTCTCATTTCACCTGCTAACACAGCCATCTATATGGATCATGAACCGAGTATGAAAATAAAATATGCCTTGTCTTGAAAAACACTGTTTTGTTAATTCTGTATTTTCATGTTTTGAAAATGGAGAACGTATTTGGACTAATTCAAGAATATCGTATAAGGACCTTATACCAAAGGTTTTTAATGAAAGTGTGCAAAACCACCCCTGGCCCCCATATGACTACAGAACATAATTTTAAAGTCGAAGTCCTAAAAGCTTGAAATCTAGACTCAATATCTTGTACCAATTTTCCTCTCACCCACTCTCTTCAAAACAGAGATGGGCGTCATCAATCCCCATGCCAACGGGAACACAGAGCCCCTGGAAGCAGCAATGACATTCTATTGACTTGGAGGATATGTCACCCGTTCTGAGAATTAATCATGCATCATTTCATACGTTTGATTGAATTAATTCCTCTTGTCATTTCAAGGTTCAATAAAGCCTCTTTCAAATAACAAATAAATGAATAAAGAAGATTCATATAAGTATTCTTTTGATGCTTATTAATGGTCTTACAATGATCACAGATAAAAAGATTTCTTCAGAACAACAGTAAAAAAATGATCAGTACCATAGGCACAGAGCTTCTAAATTTAAAATCCATGATGTTGCTTTTTAAAGTCATTTGATAGTGGTCTGGTTTTACTATATCAATAAAATCATTCATGGTATAAAAGAAACAGATCCATAAGTAAACCTAGTGGGACTTGATTAATTTGTACAGATAATGGGCCAACAGTTGCTTAGTAAGGTTAAGGAAAAAGATATAATATTTTTGCAGTCATGACAATGCCAAATGCCAAGCTTTGGGAGACCAAAAAGTTGTAGATATTGCTTACAAATGTAGTCACTCCTGTAGATAAACTGGACATTTACGTTGTTTAATTCAAAATGCATTCTAAGAGTTATTCTCAATCAGGTTTTAAAACATAACCCTGGAACTAGCATTATTACAAAAATAAATACAATTGAATTTTCCAAATTTTCTTGGTTGTTAAATATGGGCTGGCTTCACACTAAGTGCCATATGAAATTCCTAATGGCAGATATCAGGTTAAGGTTCTTTCACTCAACACATACGGAGGATGTGCCCCTCCTGGTTCCTGAAAGAGGAGTGGGAAAAAAAAAATCTTACAAACATGTACCGACTTTAAAAAGCTTGCCATACAATTGCAAATCAAATAAGAACAGCATCACAACTAGTGGGGCTTTTTCCTCCTACCTTTCTCCTCAATCGAAATAAAAAAGTACAGTGAAGTGGGTAAATAAAGACACCTCCACAAAGCTAGTATAACAAAGTGGATTATTCCACGTGGGAAACCACCACAGCAAGTCAACATTAACTTCCCCTGAGGATTTTATGCTTTTGACCTCTATGCATAACATGGCATGTCACATAATCGATCCATAGAAAAGGTGATTAAACAAAAGATCTACTTGTCTCTTAACTAAATGACGACTTGAACTGCCTCAGCAGCTAACACACACCATAAAGACAAGCGTAAGATGTGGTTTAGAAAGGCATGCCTTTCTAAAGAATTTGAAAGAATTTGAAAGGCATGAGGAAAAGGAAACAAAAGCCTCTATGAGCCAATGTCCTCAAATACAGTACAGTGATCCTCACATCTGCATCCCTGGAAAAATGATACAGCAAAAGTGTCCAAAATAAAATGACTTAAGGCATCCTTAACTAAGAAAGATGTGCTCACCACCTCTGTAGGTCCAGGAAATGTGGCTGCTGCTCCTGTATTGCCCTGTCTCCCCATCCACCTAACTGCACAAGGTAAAATCAGAATGATTTTGCAAGTTAGGAACACATTTCCAACAACTGAGCATTCCTTGGAGCAATCTGATGGTTCTCCATTCCTTGGCACAAAAATGGAAATGCAGTCTGCCAAGCTTAATATGTTTGAAAAACAAAGAAACACTGCACAACACTCAAAAGCCAGGTCTTAATTTTTAAATAATGTATTACAAAAACAATAACATGCTCACAGGAGAAAATAAAACACAGACAAGCAAAAAATGGCACATAACAGACATCAAAAAGCAACATGGCTGGAAATAAGCAAAGTAACCAAAACATGATTAAACCACATGTTTGCCATGTAGATTCTTCCTTATTTATATATATTCATAGAGTATTATATTTTTACATGACGGTTTACATACATAATACATTAAGTATCAGACATTTAAGTTGTTCCAATTTTGCAATATGATGAATAATAGTACAGAGAAGACATATGGGCTAAAAGTTACTAAATAGAATAATGCAAAGATGTAGAAAAATATGAAGTGGACAAAAGAAGTTTTGCAAAACATATGACAGTTTAACAAACTGATGAATCAGAAAATATTAGTGATTGAGGAGTCTCACTTTTAACCAAATTGTCATTTAAACCTGCTTATCTACATGCTTTAAGCCCAAATATTTTTGATCAACACATGTGCTACAAAGAGTTTGATATGTATCAGTAGGACTCACAGGCTTTTTACATAGATTCATTACATAAATGGTTGTTAAAGATTAGACTAGATGAGAAGCCCAGTGTACTCATCTACCATGGCTTCTGTAAAAAATTTACCAGAAACTTGGTAGCTTAAAGCAACAGAATGTTATTCTCTCACAGTTCTGGAGGATGGAAATCTGTACTACCCCCAGAAGCTCTAGGGGAGAATCCATCCCTTGCCTTTTCTGCCTTCTGCCAGCATTCCTTGACTTGCGGCCACATCACTCCAATTTCACTGCCTCCTCTGAGAAACCTCAGTTCTACTCTTAAGGACTTTCAACTGATTAGATCAGCCTCCCTTCAGACAAGCCAGGATAATCTCCCCAAGACCCTTAATTTAATCACACCTGCAAATACCCTTTGTTCAAATATGATAACATTTATCAGTTTTAGTTATTAGGATCTGATATCCTGGTGGGGGAACACTTTTCAACCTACTACACCTAGTATTCACAGAAATTCTTCTAAAACTGTCTTGAAACTGACCCACTATTTCTTATTGGAACTATATTAGTCCCCATGTTTCCATGTCTACTCTAAGGATGCAAAGTATAGGCCTCTTATTTGAATGCCTTTGCTATTGTCCCATGTGAAGATATCATAGGATCACCTCCCCAGACGAAATTAATTCTTCTTGCTCTATTTCTTGTTTATTGCTTGGTCTTCCTGTGCCTCCATCCACACAGCAAGACTTTGAGAGTCATCCTTTTTCATGTTACCCACATCCAATCGATCCCTGAGCTCTGCTGATGCTTTTTTAGTTCATTTCAGATCAGTCCCACTCTCCCTCTCCCAACTCTGAATATTCTTGCCTTAGCTGGAGTTGGAGGTGGCAGGGCTCAGCTGACCTGCTGCTGGGCTCTGCCCTCCACCTCTGTCCCCCTTTACCCATTCTCTTTTCTGCTGTCAAGTGACCTCTCTAAAACTTTCTAAATCTGAACACCTCACTTCCCTACTTAGAACCTTTGAATGCCTCCAATTACTCTCAGATTTAAGTCCAAATAGCACAGACATACAAGGCCTTTCTTGATTTGGCCTCTCCCTACCCCTGCAACCTCATCTAGTATTTCTATCTCATCCCCTCCATCTATCCTAAGCAATTTGAACTAATTTCAGTTTTCCCAAAGTATCACGATTTCTTTCATTTCTATATTTTGGAACATGTTACAGGTTCCTGCCTTAGGGGGCAAACAAGAAGACAACTCCTATTTATATTCCACAATTTGGCTAAGAGAACATCTTGTTTAAGAATGTATCCTTATACTTTTTAAATAGGTAAATTTTATACAGTAGTATGTGAATCATATCTCAATAAATGGTTATTAAACAAGAAGAATGCATCCTTTTCAATGATGTCCCAAAACTCATTTAGCATCATATACATCTCCTACAACTTTGCAAGCCTCCCCCACCCCCATCCCGCACCTCCCTCTATAACATTTATACGATGTTTGCATCTATTGGCTCATCTGACTCCTGAGGGCAGGACCGTGACAAATTCATCTACATTTTCTCCTCAATTAATATAATGTCTGGCACAAAGCAGACAGTAAATGCTTGTTGAATGAATGACTAAAAGATTATAATCCTTAAACGCAGTGATACACAGTTGAAACAAATTCTAATAAATCCAGCAAGTGTTAGAACTGAGTTTGTCACCTGGATTGAAGTCAACTGGGTATCATTTGTCACTTAGAATGTAAATTACCCTAAGGACTAAATTACTCTTAGGATTGACCAACACCAGCCTTTAAATTACAAAGCACAGGCATGTACATGTAATTGTACTTTAAAGCAATGTAATCATTTCCCAATGAAATACATCCTTTGTCCTCAATTTGAATTCTAAGAGTTAGTGTTCATATTTATCAATCTGCATGCAGGAATGAATCACCATCTGGCTACTATAAGCTGCGTTTAATTAGCTTTAAAGCATTTTTCTAAGAGTGTTGATCCTTCCAACTTAAGCACCACTAATTTTCTTGGCTGCCACATTATAGAACAAATAAATATATCCTTTTTAGTGGGGCCAAAACATTCATTACAAACACTTAAAACCAGCATGCACACACAACACAAGAGTCTTCATTTCTTTGCATCACCAAATATATAAATTTTCTTTTTTTTTTTCCTGTTTTCAAAGCTTTTTCACAAATGGTAAAGATCAATCTTCATGAGATATATTACTAACAACCAAGTTTTCATTAATTGTCAAAATAACAGAATAACATAATGCTATATGTTCTGAATTGGAAGAGAGTGCAGCCCAGAACAATTATATACAGATAACATGGGCAAACTTTAGACACATAATCTACTAATTACTTTCCTAACAGAGTACATCTCCTGGCACAGCAAACCTGGCTTCCTCTCCACCATTCAGCAGGAAAGACAGAGGAGTCAGAGAAAAAGGAATAAGGGATCCTTTCTTGCCTTCTCTGAGCTGATGGGGTGGGGTGGGAGAGGGGATAAAGTCTCACTCAGTAACTCCCAGTTTTCTATCTGCTGGTTTAGGAGGAGAGATTGTATCTAAATAACCTCCACTATCCTACTGCCATGATTCCTTGCTTCAGCACCGTGCTTGTCTTTTTTTAGAACTTTGTGATTTAGATTCATCACATAAATTTCCTGCTAGCAAAACTCTTCCCAGTTTGTAAAAGAGGATTGAATATTTTAATATTTTACAGTATTCCACAAAGAGCTTCTACAATCCTAGTCTGGAAGTCACTGAACAAGCATAGGGCATCTGGGAAGAGAACTTAAATAGTCAAAGGATTTCATGACAAGAGAAGGACGTCATCCTTTAGAACTGAATTGAGAAGGTACTCACAGGCTCACCCCGTGATCCATCCTGCCCTGGAGCACCTGGAGGTCCTGCTTCTCCCTTTTAATGATAAAAAGAAAGAGAGAATTCCATTTGCACATATGCTCACTAAAATAATAATATGTGACATTACATACTAAAGCATATTAAATATAAACAAAAACAAAAATTACTTCTGTATTATTTTCTTTCCTTTCTTTTTTTAAAAATTGAAGTATAGTTGATTTACAATGTTGTGTTAGTTTCAGGTGTACAGCAAAGTGATTCAGTTATACATATATATTCAGTTTTATGTATATTTTTTTCAGGTTCTTTTCCATTATAGTTTATTACAAGATATTGAATATAGTTCCCTGTGCTATGCAGTAGGTCCTTGTTGTCTGGATTATTGATATCAACTTTTCCTGACATCAGATAACTCATTCTGAAATTCATAAGGTGACTATATAAATATCAAATCTATACATGACAGCAGATAATTGAGTTGTTATAAAATAACTGGGGTACTTGTATACTCCTTCTTATGAGAATAGGATTATGCTTCTCTTCAAAGTAAATGTGACTTATATCACATTTATATCAGTCTTTTTCATATCTATTTTTATTTTTACTTTAAAATTTTTCACCTGTCGGACATAATGTGACCTTGCCTCTCAAGAGTTGCATTTTAAAATCAAAAGAAAACTTTCATTAAGAATGCAGCTATTTATAGGTTATTACTTGAAATTATTTGGCACTGTAATCCAGTATCTATTTAAAATAAACATCTAAAATGTGTATTTTAAGTAGCTGTTCAAATTATAATAGTTTTCAGTTATATATCTTTAAATTACTCTTCTCAAATTATTTATGCACCTTATTTTACACCCATTTTCTGGAACGCTATAAGTTTTTCCCAAATGAATCAATTGCTAGCATGTAAAAACGTATCTGACACTATGCCTACTAAAACAATAAGTATTAGCTGAATTTAATCCTAAAATGTATAATATCCACAGATCAATACAGCTATTAAAATGCCTGGATGAAAATAAAGAGCAGTTGGGGAGAGTCCCTTGAAATAGACACAGACACACACCACACACACATCCTCAAACATTTAGACTTTTTGAAACCTATCAGTCATCAAGAGCCTTGATGCTGTGTGTCTTCTCAGCAAAGTATTACATCTTAACAAGCAAAGTTCTCTGCAAACAATTGTGCCACACTTGGCATTGTACCAGAGAGAACATTTCATCCTACATGAGAGCAAGAGAGAAAGTAAAACAAAAATGAAAATATTTTTCTTGTAAATAACTCAAATACCTGAGTCAAAATAAGTTTAAGGGGGAAAAAGTCTCAGAATACATGTGCTGAAGCATATGCCAACACCATTTTCCATAGTTTCATATTCTAATGAACTCCCCAAATTGTACAAAATGAACCACAGAGGGAAGAACCAATAACACTTGACTAACAAAATCAGCCCTTAGAAAAAAAAAATCCAGCCATATCACATTATATAAACACTGCTTCCCCCACTTTTATGAATTCTTGCAATTCATTGGCACAGTGAAATACCAGCTAAAGCCAAATATTTCATCTGTTCCAATTTTATTTACAAACACTAGATGACAGTTGAGGATAGAAGGGGAAAAGAATAATGTTTTCCTGTAAATCAACCAAACTAGAGGGCAGGGAGGTCCTGCCTACCCAACGGTTCTACAGAAAATCTTATGAAAATATCAGAGAAACAGAGAGGGATGTTAGATTCACAAAAGCCACAAGTTAAAAAGCCTAAACGATTAGAGAAAAGGGCTATGGCAGGTCCTAATGCCAGAGGGAAATTATACAATAACAATCCTGAACTCGACACTCACAGCAATAGTCAGTGTAAGCAGCTTTGGGCAGGAAAAAACTCTTTGCAGGAAAGAGCTTTCTGCAAGGGGCACCCCTTTGTCTTGACACTAACCTTACACCAGGCACCCCTGTGCTTTACTCATCTCTGGCCCTAGCACACCTTTCAAATCTTTAGATCACATAATACTTTGCCTAACTTGTTGGTTCTTTCCGTAGAGCAAAGAAGTAGAAATGAAGAATAAGTAATTAACAGATGACCAGAACTTTTCCCTAGCTTCCCATTCAGTAATCTCACACACTGTGTGAACAAGATAGGATCTAAAGAAAGATCACGAGGAGTTGACAAGTCTGCACTCAAGCTGGCATACAGTGGGGGCTGGCAACCACTCTGACCCCCTAGCCCAATGATTAACTGAGATTACTTCCTGTTTCCCTTTAAAAGCTTTTATGGCTGAGCAGAATCTTCAGAGGTGGTTTTTGGGAGGACACTGAGTCCATCATCTCCCCAGATTGCTGGCATTCTGATTAAAGGCAACTTTCCTCTCTACCAACATTTTATGAGTATTGACTTTGTAAGTGGTGAACAGCGGGACCAATTTGATAACATCAGGTGGAATCACCCGTGTCAGTGGTTCTCAAGGATGGTCCCCACCCCAGCCAGATCAGCTTCGCCTCACTTGGGAACTTCAAAATGCAAACTTTCAGGCCTTGCTGCAGACCTATTGAGTCAGAAACTCTGGATGGCGGGGCCCAGAAATTTATGTGAACAGCTAATTCTGATGATTTGAGAACGATGGCAGAGTTGTAAGTCATTAGGTTGCTTAACTTCTCTCACCTCCAGGTACTGTCATATGTGACTGTCATACTTAAGCAGATCTGTAGTTTAGATCATCTGTATATAAATTAAAGGCGGGAGGAGACTTGTCCAACAGCAGAAACAACTAATTTGGGATTACATAGCTACTTTGGTTGGTAAAGATCTCTCCTTTTACTTTTGTGACCATTAACCCAGTCTTAATATTTTATTCTAATTAGGAGGTTTTTTTTAAAAAAAGTAACCATCAGCAACATATATCAATAATGGAGTTCCACAATTATTTGAGAATTTAATTTCTTCTTATTCTTTCTGCTTCTTGTTAGGACAGATAATCAGAATGATACAGAATCGTATGAATAAAACAGCATCTACTCTTTATAATATACAGCAGTGATTCTCCAACTCTAGCTGCATCAGAATCACCTGGAGTGTTTGGTAAACTGCAGATGGCGGACCCCATTTCAGACTTTCTAATTCAGTATTCTGGGGTGAATTCCAAGAATATTCATTTCTAACAAGTTGCCAGGAGGTGCTGATACTGCTGGTCTTGCAACGACACTTTGAGAACCACTGATCTAGCCCATATCTTAAGAAAGAGACTCCACACCCTTTCTGCCCTCACCCACCCCTTTCTGTGGAACCACAGTGGTTTTGTATGGCTTTACACTTGGTACTGAGTTTTACAATGGCCAGATTGTTCAGCAGGTGTCTCTATGTAGGAACTGTTTTCCTGGCTTGCACATTCTTTAAAGGCAAGAAACACATCCTATATGAGGTTTGTTTGTTTGTTTTTTAATCTCCCAGAATACTTAAAATAGTGCTGAACACAATATACGACTATAGGTAAGACTATGTTCCCTGCTTTACAACCATTGGAGCACATCAAGGAGGGAGGAATGGATGATTTATTCTTAAATACTCGATTTTGAGAAGATAAAGGAAATGGGAAAAACATTTGCGGATAGGGCTATTGCATATGCTGTTGGAAGATTATGCAGTGTAATTACAACAAGATGATGGCCAGTAATCTTTACCTAGGAATGTTCTCTTCATTCTTTTAATAATGTTTCATTGGGACACGAAAGGATGATTTCTGCTTAGTCATTTTCCACAAAATTATCCAGTGTGATAGACAACTAGTATATGAAATTCAATACTGTAACCAGAATTTAATCTGATCACTTGATTGCTTTTATGACCTGGAGATCCTGGTATAAACCAGTATGTTTGGCTGGTGGAAAAAAAGGCATATAGCTTGTCTCTACCTCTAATTTATCATTTTGCTATTCTATTATTAATTCCTTCTTGATATAAGATAATTGAGAAAATGTCATGCTAACATTATTCGTCAATCCCATCTCTGCAGCTAATGTCAAAGATGATTTATTCCACAAGAAACCAGTTATTTTTAAAAAGCAAATTTAACCCGAAACAGAGATGTGAAACTTGCATTGCTTGTGTATTTCCTTTCATGTGGTGGTCTTTGGTACTCACCCACAAAAAAATAAAAGAATGGGGATGGGGATTAATTTAGTTTGTGGCCATTGCAATCCTCAAAATCTGGTGGAAGGTGTGTGACCATTAAAATATAATTTAATTTGGAAGAAGATCCTTACTTTGTTATTAAATACTTTAATTTGACTTTGCTCTTACTGCATGGTTTATTCTTAGTATGTAAACACATCTCTAGCATGCCAGAGAATATATTGAAGATGTAAGACTGGGGAAGCTTCTCCTGGCTGACCAAATAAACAGACAAGAAGTTTGGAAAGCATCATGCATAAAGGGAATCACACAAACCAGGCCCGGAATTCAGGCTCTGCCATGTAACTGACTGTGCACTTTGGGGTAAATTCTTTAATTGCTCTTAATCTGATCTTAATGTCAAAATGACATTGATATTCCCAACTTCATAGATTTCTTTTTTAGGAAAATAAAATAAGAGCCTTTGCGAAAGTGCCTTGCACAGCTCTAGAAACAGAAGGAGAGATCCAGAAAAGTTAGCTAGTCTGCTGCCACCAAAGAATGGGAGTTTTAATGGTTCTTTACTCTTACGATTTGTTTCAGGATACACTATTTTCAAATAATGTTATTTTTTAATTTGTACTGCTATGGTTTGGCATTATAATTTAGGCAGAGTGAATTATTTTTTAACTGCTTGAAACAACACATATTGATTATTTCATAATTTCTGGGGCCAGAAGTCTGGGCATGGCTTTACTGAGTTCTCTGTGTAGGGTCTTATAAGGTGCTAATTGGGAGGTCTGCTGGGCTGTGTTCTCATCTAGAGGCTTGACTGCAGAAGTATCTTCGTCCACATTCACTCACTTTGTTGGCAGAATTTGTTTCATTGCCACCAATGGCTACTTACTTCATCAAGACAGCAAGGAAATTCCCCAGAGCAAGCAGGCTCTAAGTGGAGCTTTTCATAATGTAACATCATTATAGGAGTGACATCTGTTGATTAGAAGCAAGTCATAGGTCCTGGGCACACTCAAAGGTAGGGGTTTATGAAAAAGCTGGAGCACCAGGAGGTGGTGGCCACTTTCAGTTCTGCCTGGCACAATTATTGTCACATATCCCTGTAAGGGTTGTACTATTTTGCTTTGCTTCCAGCAATGTATGAAAATGCCTGTTTACTCACAGCCTTGCCAAGCAGACTGTACTATCAAGCTTTTGAACTTTTGCCAACCTAATGGGTAGGTAATTGTATCTTGGCATGGTTTCAATTTGTATTTCTCTTATTATGAGTGAAGTTGAACATCTTCATACATTCAAGAGCCATTTTACATCTTTTTGGTTTTGAGAATTATATATTCATGTCTTTTTCCTTCTCATCTATGTATTTATTTTTATTGAAATATAGTTGATTTACAATATTATATTAGTTTCAAGTGTACAGCATAGTGATTCAATATTTTTATAGTTTATACTCTCTTTAAAGTTATTACAAAATAACAGCTATATTTTCCTGTGCTGTACAATATATCCTTGTTGCTTGTCTACACAGAGTACTTTGCATCTATTAATCCCTTACCCCTATCTTGCCCCTCCTCTCTTCCTTCTTCCCACTGGTAACCACTAGTTTGTTCTCTATGTCTGTGAGTCTGTTTCTGTTTTGTTATATAAATGCTTTTATTTTATTTTTTTGGATTCCACATAAAAGTGATAACATATAGTGTTTGTCTTCCTCTGTCTGACTTATTTCACTAAGCATAATGCACTCTAGGTCCACCTACATTGTTGCAAATGGCAGAATTTCATTCTTTTTTATGACTGAGTAATATTCCATTGTGTATATACACCACATCTTCTTTATTCATTCATCTGTTGATGGACACTTGGGTTGCTTCTATATCTTAGCTATTGTAAATAGTGCTGCTATGAACACCGGCATGCATGTATCTTTTTGAATTAGTGTTTTAATTTATTCAGATATATACCCAGGAGTAGAACTGCTGGGTCACACGGTAGTTTTATTTTTAGTTTTTTGAGAAGCCTCCGTACTGTTTTCCAAAGTGGCTGCATCAATTTACATTCCCACCAACAGTGTACAAGTGTTCCTTTTTCTCCACATCCTCTCCAACATTTGTTATTTCTGTTCTTTTTGATGATAGCCATTCTGACAGATATGAGGTGATATCTCATTGTGATTTTGATCTGCATTTGTCTAACAGTGATGTTGAGCATTTTTCATGTGTCTGCTGTCCATCTGTATGTCTTCTTTGGAAAAATGTCTATTCAGATCTTCTGTCCATTTTTTAACTGGGTTTTTTTTTTGATATTGAGTTGTATGAGCTATTTATATATTTGAGATATTAATGCCTTGTACATCATATCATTTATAAATATTTTCTCTCACTCAATAGGTTGTCTTTTTGTTTTGTTGAGGGTTTCCTGTGCTGTGCAATAGCTTTTAAGTTTAATTAGTTCCCATTTGTTTATTTTTGCTTTTGTTTTTTTTGCCTTAGAAGACAGGTCCAAAAAATATTGCTATGATTTATGTCAAAGAGAGTTCTGCCTATGTTCTCTTCTAGAAGTTTTATGGTTTCAGGTCTTACATTTAGGTCTTTAATTCATTCTGAGTTAATTTTGTATATGGTGTTAGAGAGTGGTCTAATTATATTCTGTTACATGCAGCTGTCTAGTTATCCCAGCACCATTTATTGAAGAGACTCTCTTTTCTCCATTGTAAATTCTTGATTCCTTTGACCATAGGAGTGTGGGTTTATTTATGGGCTCTCAGTTCTGTTCCATTGATCTGTATGTCTGTTTTTGTGGCAGTGTTGATTACAGTAGCTTTGTAGTGTAGTCTGAAGTCAGGGAGTGTGATACCTCCAGCTTTGTTCTTTTTTCTCAAGGTAACCTTGGCAATTCAAGGAACTTTGTGGTTCCATATAAATTTTAGGATTATTTGTTCTGCTTCTGTGAAAAATCTCATGGGTATTTTGATAGGGATTGCATTAAATTTGTAGATTGCTTTGTGTAGTATGGGTATTTTAATAATATTCACACTTCCAATCCAAGAACATGGAACGTCTTTCCATTTCTTTGTGTTATCTTCAATTTCTTTCATCAATGTTTTATAGTTTTTGGAGTACAGTTCTTTCACCTCCTTGGATAAGTTTACTCCTAGGTATTTTATTCTTTTTGGTATAACTTTAAATGGGATTTTTGTTTGGTTTCTCTTTCTGCTAGTTCATTATTAGTACATAGAAAAGCAACAGAATTCTTATGTATCAATCCTGAATCCTGCAACTTTACTGAATTTATTAGTTCTAATAGCTTTTCGGTGGAGACTTGTGGGTTTTCTCTATATAGTATCATGTCATCTGGAAATAGTGACAGTTTTACTTCTTCCCTTCCAATTTGGATGACTTTTATTTCTTTTTTTTTTTTTTTTTTCTGATTGCTGTGGCTAGGACTTCCAATACTATGTTGAATAGAAGTGGTGTGAGTGGGTATCCTTGTCTTGTTTCTGATTTTAGTGGGAAGGCTTTCAGCTTTCCACTGTTAGTATTATTTTGGCTGTGGGTTTGTCATAATTGTCCTTTATTATGTTGAGATATATTCCCTCTATATTCATGTTGATGAGGGGTTTTTTTATTATGAATGGATGTTGAATTTTGTCAAATGCTTTTTCTGCATCTATTGAGATGATCATATGATTTTTGTCTTTCCTTTTGTTAAGGTGATATATCATATTGATTGATATGTATATGTTGAAGCTTCCTGTGACCTTGGAATACATCCAACTTGACCATAGTGTATGATCCTTTTTATGTATTGTTGAATACAGTTTACTAATATTTTGTTGAGGATATGTGCATCTACATTCATCAAAGATATTAGCCTGTAAATTTTTTTTTTTTTTTTTGGAGTGACTTTGTCTGATTTTAGCATTAGGGTAATGGTGGCCTCATAGAATGAATTTGGGAATGTTACCTCCTCTTCAACTTTCTGGAATAGTTTGAGAAGGATAGGTATAAATTCTTCTGTATATGTTTGCTAAAATTCCCTAAGGAAGTCATCCAGTCCTAGGCTTTTGTTTACTGGAAGTTTCTTTTTTTTTTATTACAGATTCAATTTCACTTCTAGTGATCAGTCTGTTCAAATCATTTGCTTCTTCTGACTCAGTCTTGAGACACTGTACATTTTAGAAATTTATCCATTTCTTCTACGTTGTCCAATTTATTGGTGTATAATTGTTCATAGTATTGTATTATGATTTTTTCTCTCTCTGCAGTATCAGTTGTTATTTCTCCTTTCCTTTCTTATTTTGTTTATTTGGATCCTCTCCTTGTTGGTGAGGCTGGCTAAAGATTTATCAATTTTCTTTATCTTGTTTCCATTGATGTTTTCTGGGATTTTCTCTTTCTTTCTTCTTCTTCGTTTTTTTTTTTGTCTCTATTTTATTTGTTTCCTCTTGATCTTTTTTATTTCCTTCTTTTTGCTGACTTTGGGCTTTATTTGTCCTTCTTTTTCTTATCCTTCTAGGTGGTAGATTAGGTTGCTTATTTGACATTTTTCTTGTTTATTGAGGAAGGCCTATATAGCTATGAACTTCCCCCTCAGCTGCTTTTGCTGCATCCCATATCTTTTGGAAAATTTTATTTCCATTTTCATTTGTCTCAAGATAAATATTTTCTGATTTTCTCTTTGATTTATTCATTGATCCATTGGTTTTTTAGTAGAAAGTTTAGTCTCTCTGTGTTTGTGTTTCTCCCATTTTCTTTCTGTAATTGATTTCTCATTTCATACTATTGTGGACAGAAAAATTGCTTGATGCAATTTCTATCCTCTTAAATTCGTTGAGATTTGTTCTGTGGCCTAGCATGTGATCTACCCTAGAGAACATTCCATGTGCACTTGAAAACAGTGTGTATTCTGATGTTTTTAGATGGAATGTCCTATAGATATCTATTAAGTATAAGTGGTTTATGGTGTCACTTAAGAACAGTGTTGTCTTATTGATTTTCTGTCTGAATGATCTTACATTGATGCAATTGGTGTGTTAAAGTCCCCTAATATTATTGTATTATTGTCACTTTCTCCCTTAGAAGACATTCAAAGAAGTCTTAACATGTCTATAATTGGAGTTCTTAGATATAAACAAAAACAATGTAATAGAATGTCTATTTAAAACTATAATCCAAGAGAATAGTCCAGAATTAATAGTCCTGAATCTACTTATTGACAGGATTTGGGATAACTGAAATTCTTAATTCTGAGACGCAACTTATACTATTAAACTTTAAACATAAAGTATTTTTTTAACACTGTGGGCTTTCATACAAAAAGACAAAGCCACTTACAAGGGAAAGACAATTACATTGGTCTCAGCAACATACAGGACAGCAATGAAGCAACATTTCAAAGAAATTCAGAGAAAAGCAGTGAAAATCAGCAGATAAGTGTTTAAAAGGATAATGGCAATGGCAAAACAGTGACAGTCAGGCTGTTATTAAAGTAACAAGAATATAGAAAAACATGTTAAAATACAAGAATTCAGAGAATACTGTATTCACAAGCCCTTCCTAAGGAACATACCAGAGAAGTTTCATCCAGCCCAAATGATGACTATGGGATATTGGTGAAGGGGCTGGTGATGAACACTGAATATATTAATTGCAAATTTGAAACAAAGGTGGGGAAAGAGTGGAAAAATAGTTTATAAATATTATATGATCTGACAAAGTAAAAGTATGATTAAACAATTAAGAAGAAAAGGAAAAGGGAAAGAAGAAAATAGAATAAATTGATTAATTGCCACATAGATGATAGGGTATCATTTAAAGTTAACAAAACAAATAATATATGCCTAAGTCAGGCAAAGGGGGCATAAAGGAACTCTAAAATGCATTTTTTATAGACTGCTAAAGGTATTGGTATAAAGATCATTAGTAGTTAACACTGCTATATAGTATATTTGAAAGTTGTTGAGAGTAGATCTTAAGAGTTCTCATCACAAGAAAAAAATTTTTTCTATATTTTTGTATCTATATGAGTTGATGCATGTTCACCAAACTTATTGTGGTAAACATCTCACAATATGTAACTTAGACAGTGCTGTATGTCAATTATCTCAATAAAACTGGAAGAAAAAAAAGACCACTGAGAAAAATATACAAATTTTCCTAAATCCCAAAGAAAATAAAAGCAAAAAGGAAAATATAACAGATCACATTAAGAAAGAAGTATAGTAAATACAGCATAATGCACATAGTAAGTATAACAAAATTATAACATAATCATTATGACAGAGATAAGACCAATCCTATCAGTCAATAATAAAAATATTTCAGATTGCTTTAGAAAGGAAAGACCAATTCTATGCTTGATAGAAGAGAAACAACTAGAACAAAGTGATTCAAAAAGCTTAAAGCTACACAACTGCAGGACGGGCAAAGTTTCTGCAAACAATACAAATAATCAGAAAGGATGAATGTAATCCTGGTAAAGACAAGGCAGAATTCAAGCTAAAAATTATTAAAGGAGACAAAAATGACATTTTATAATGCTAAAGCCACAATTCAAAATGAAGTTCTAACAGTTGCGAATAACTATGCAACAAACAACATAAAAACCACCTTCATGAAACAGAAGATAGAAGGAGAAGTTGATGGAAATGCATTAAGAGGGACACTAACAAATCACACTCTGTCCAAAGCATGTCAAACAAACCAGAAATTAAGTATATAGATGATCTCAAAAAGATAGTCAGTGAAATAGATCTAATGAATGGATACTGAGTTTCACATCTCAAAATAGAATTCACCTTCTCATATTCACAGGGAACACTCCTGAAAACTGAACATATAATAGTTCAAAGACTAAAATTCAATAAATCCCATAAAGAAGAAATTATACAAATAATATTCTCTGATGCAGTGTAAGAAGACCAGAAATTGATAACAGAATCAAAATTAAACACCTCTCAACCTAAAAAAAACCCTTTTTTTAACTTTTAAATAACTCTTGGAAAAACAAAAATAAAACCAAAATTGCAAAAATTCTAAAAAACAATATTAATGACAACATTACACATTAAAATCAAGGGGGTTTAATTGCAGAATGATCAGAAAAAAATTTATAATTTAAATACTAAGAGCAAAAAATAGTGAAAGAATGAAAATAAATAAATTTAATTCCCAATTATGAAATATAGAAAAAATATAAGAAAAAAAGATAGAAAGAATATAGATTAACAAGTTTAAAAAACTGGAAATATCAATGAAGTTAATAATTAAATTACAATGTTAGATCTTTAAATAAAAACCAACATAGTAGAGAAACCAAAAGCTTACATAATCTCACAAAAAAGAGTAGAAAGGGAAAGTATAAATATTCAAAGAAACAACAGAATAATCATTGAAACAGAAAACTTTTTAAAAATCATGAGAAGAATTTGCATAATTTGATAGAAGTCACTTGAAAAATCTGGATGGAATGGTTAATTTTCTAAGAAAATGAAGTTTACTATCGTTGCTTAAGCCAAGCAATTTTCACGTAAGAAATAAGAGGAAGTTATCAAGGAAAAAACTCAACAAAAAAGCACCAGGCCCAGATGAAGGAAAAACCCTGTGGTGTTTGATTTCAACTGTAACTACCAATAATAAGTCATTATTATAAAATATATAATATCAGGAATGAAAGATAGGACATTACAAATCTTACATCAAAAGGACAAGAATAATGCAATCTTATAAACAAAATATGTCAACAAATTTGAAAACTGAATGAAATGGACTATATCCTTGAAAGGTACAAATTACCAAAACTTAATTGAGAAGAAAGAGAAGCTCTAAATAGCCCAATATTTAGCAATGGAATTGAATTAGTAATTAAAATCTTCCTCACACCCACAAAGCCCGGGTCCAAATGGCTTCACTAATGAATTGTACCAAATAAGGAAGAAATGATACCAATTCTATAAAAACTCTTTCAGAAAATAGAAGACAGTATTATTTTGATATCAAAGCCATAGAAAATATGACAAGAAAACTACTGACCATATATCTCATGAACATAGACACAAAAGTCTTTTAAAACAATATTTCCAAATTGAATCCAACAATATGTAAGAATAATAATATAAGATGAACAATTGGGGTTTATCCCAATAATGAAAGTTTGACATAACATACAAAAATCAATGTTATACATCATATTAAGGAAATAAGGGAGGAAAACAATATAATCAACTCAATAAATGTAAACAAGGTTTTTGATGAATTTCAACACCTAGTCATAATTAAAAAGAGAAAAAATGCTCAAGAGAGTAGTAATAAAAAGGAATTTCAACTTGATGTAGGGTTTCTATGTAAAACCAGCAAGTAACACTGGTGAAAGACTGAAGGTTCTCCACCTTGTCAGAAACCAAGGCAAGAAAGTACATTCTCACCACTTCTACTCAATATTGTATTGGAGGGCTGGGTCAGTGCAATAAAACTATTAAAATAGAGTCATATCAATATAAATTGGTATAGTAGAAGAAAACTCTCTTGATTTGCAGACAGTATGATCATCTATGCAGAAAAGCATAAGGAATTTACAAAGAAAGTTGCAGGAACTGATAAACAGATTTAGCAGTATTGCAGGGTATATGATCAATATGCCAAAACAAATTGTATTTTCATATGCTAAGCAACAAACAAAAATAAATTAAAAATAAACTATTCGTAAGAGTATAAAAAATAAAATACTCGGGTATTAATTTAACAAAAGACATACAAGACATGTACACTGAAAACCACATAACATTGTTGAGATAAATTAAAGAAAACCAACATAAGCGGAATGATATGCTGTGTTGATACTTCCCCATCTTGAATAGGGGCTGGATTTGTGGACTCGCTTCCAAATGGAATGTGGAAAGGAAAAAGCAGTAACTTCACAGTGGAGAAACCTGACAAATATATTTGGGCCTTGAACAACACAGGTTTGAACTACAGGGATCCACTTATATGCGGTTTTTTTTCAACAATAAATAGTATAGTACCGCGTGATCCCTGGTTGGTTGAATCCACAAATTCGGATCCATGGATACAGAGGAACCACATATACAGAGGGCCAACTTTAAATTATACTAGGATTTTCAACTGTGGGGAGGGTCAGTGGCCCTGACCCCCACGTTGATCATGGGTAAACTGAACATGGATAATACCATAACCAAGGGACCAAGGTTAACATACCAATGATCAGACATGTGGATAGTATTTACTCTCTAATATGATGAGAAGGGCACTGACCTTTGTGTTATCCTTCTCTGCCACTCCCAAAATAATTCCAGTCTAATCAGACAAACCCAAATTGAGTGACATTCTACAGAAAACCTAACTAACGCTCTGCAAAACTAAGTCATAAAAAGTAAGAAAAGACTGATAAATCATCACGGATTAGAGGAGACTAAGGAGGCATGACAAAAATAAATGCGATGTGGTATATCCTGGATTGGATCCTGGAACTGCAAAAGGGCATTAGAGGAAAAACTGATGAAATCCAAATAAAGTATGGAGTTCCATTAACAACAATTTGACAATACTGATTTCTTACTTTTGACAAATGCATCATACTAATATAAGATGTTAACATCAGGAGAAACTGGGTAAGGTGTATAAGGAAACGTCTCTGTACTATTTACAACTTTATTTATCTACAACTTTTCAGTAAATCTAAAAGTATTCCAAACTAAAATGTTTCTTTAACAAGTTTCAGAAGGCTTTTTTTGTAAGAAAATTTCAAGCTGATACTAAAGCTTATATGAAATTTATATCGACCTAGACTATTACAATTTTAAAAAGAAAAACAAATTTAGATGCTTATACTAACTGATTCCCAGACTTAATTTAAAGTTATGATAATCAGGACAGCGTGTTGTTGACAAAACGATAGAGGTATAGATGAGTAGAACAAAATCAAGAGTCCAAAAATAGGTTCACACGTATATTGATTAATTGATACTTGGCAAAAATGCTCATGTAATTCAATGGGAAATGATACTCTCTTCAATAAATTGTGTTGGAAAAACCAGGTCTCCAAATGGGGAAAAAAAAGAACCTTAACTTTTACCTCACACCATACATAGAAATTAAAATCATCAAAATGGATCATAGAGCTAAATTTGTAAGCTAAGATGATACAGTTTTAGAAAATATGATGTTCTATATGTGCGTTTAGAAACTTTGATAATATTTTCTTTTAGAAGAAAAGATACGAGCAAATCTCTGCCCCTAAGTTAGGTAAAGATTAAATAGAACACAGAAGGCATGAACCGAAAAATATTTTAAGAAGTTAGACTTCATCCAGAAGAAACACTTCTTCCCATCAAAAGACACCATTAAGGAAGAAAGGCAATCCAAAGATCGGGAGATAATATTCACAAATACATATCTGATAAAGGACCAATATCCAGAATATACAAAGAACTCTTACAATTCATCAATAAGAAAACAAACCACCCAAAGTTTTTTTAAGTGGTCAAATATTTTGAATAGATACTTCACAAAAGAAGATATACAAATGGCCAACAAGCCCATAAGAAGATGTCAACACTGTCAGTCATCAGAAAAATGCAAACTAAAACCACATGAGATGCCATGATGTACCAACTAAAATAGCTAAAATACAAAATATTAAGTGTTGGCAGGATGTGGTAAAACTGGAATTCTCTTGAATTGCTGATGGCAATAGAGAAGAATGAAACCACTTTGGAAAATAGTTAGGAATTTTCTTAGGAAGTTAAATATACACTCACCATACAATCCAGCAATTCTACTAGGTATCAACCCAAGAGAAATGAAAACTTGTTCAACTCAGATGTGCATAAGAATATTCATATCAACATTATTCATAAGTGCCAAATATAGGAAACAATTCAAATGTTCATCAGTTGATAGATGAAGAAACCAACTGTCATATATCCATACGACTAAATACAGTATGATTATATTTAACTGACATTGCGAGAATGGTAAAACTATAGTGACAGAAAGCAGAGTCCCCAGAATTGCATGAGACAATTCCTTTGAATGAATGAATAAATTAATCAATCCCCATCCCTCCCTGTCCCTCGCCCTTTCCCTCACCAACACCCCCTTACCCTTCTCTCTCTATATAAAATATATATATATACACACGAAAAGATATTTATTTTGATATATATGGTATAAAAATATACATTTATATATTGACAAATACATTATAAATAATGTAAATACACACACACATACACACATCCTATCGGTTTTGTTTCTCTGGAGCAACCCTGACTAATACACAACCAAATGCAAGGCACAAATCTTGATTGTATCAGGTGAAAAAAATAGCTATTTAGAACAATTTTTAAGCAATTAGAAAAATTTGAATATGGGCTCATATTAGAAAATAGTATTGTATTGATATTAAATCTCTTGGGCATCATAATGGAATTAAAGTATTCTTAGGAGATATAAGCTAAAGTGTTTAGGAGAGAAATGCACGGTGTCTCATTTACTTTCCACTGGCTCAACAAAAAAAAATTATAGAAATAAATATTCATATATTTATGAGGTTCAATTTTCTGTAGGACTGAAAAATTCCAAAACAAAAATCTGGGTGGGAGGAAGAAAATAGATATTAATACAGTCAGAGAAATTTAGGTATGATTCATTATCCAAAGATTCCAAAAAGGAAATATGAACCGTGGACTATCCAGACAAGAATATTACTCAGTACTAAGAAATGAGCTATCAAGTCATGAAAAGACATGGAGAAGGCTTCCCTGGTGGCACAGTGGTTAAGAATCCGCCTGCCAACACAGGGGACACGGGTTCGAGCCCTGGTCCGGGAAGATCCCACATGCAGCGTAGCAACTAAGCCCGTGCGCCACAGCTACTGAGCCCACGTGCCGCAACTACTAAAGCCTGCACACCTAGAGCCCATGCTCCACAACAAGAGAAGCTACCGCATTGAGAAGCCAGTGCACCGCAACGAAGAGTAGCCCCCACTCGACACAACTAGAGAAAGCCCACACACAGCAACAAAGACCCAACACAGCCAAAAATAAATAAATAAATAAATTTATTTTTTTTTAATATAATAATAATAATAAGAGGGAGGAAGGAAATTTTTGGAGGTGACAGATATGTTTATGGCATTGATTGCAGTGATGGCTCACTGCGTATACTTACATACAAACTCACCAAATTGCCTACATTAAATATGTACAGGTTTTTGTATGTCAATCATACCTCAATAAAGTGTTTTTTTTTAAAAAAGCTCAAAAAGGCACCTTAAGGCTATGTTCAAATCAAAAAATTGGCAGTAAATGAATTCCTTATTGAACACTTATTCCTTTATCTTACTCTGTCTCTACCACACCATCCTAAGTAGGTAACATTTACTCCATTTTTGAAATGGAGAAAACTGAAGGTCAAAGAATTTGACATACAACATACAGTTAGTTAGAAAAAGTCATTGAGAGGTGGAACTCCAACTCGCTTCTATTCTCTAAACTCTACCACCCCCCAAAAAGTATAATCTCATTTCTTGGGGCACAGGGTCTTTTGATAACAGAAGACAAAGAAAAATTAAATTAGATGAATCCCTAATCTGCAGGTAAGGAGAAGAATCTGTGTTCTCTAACCTAGAGAAACTAGATTATAAACTCCATGAGAGTTTTGTTTTCTTCTATTTGTCCAGCACCTAATAAATAACAATAAATATCTGCTTAATCAACAAACAAGTGGGAAATAAAATACAAAACCAGTGAAATATAATTAACAACACATGACTGAGCTCTTGAAAATGGACCCCCATATTTTACATTCAGGAAGTACTATCTATAATCTTTAAGGAATCATTGATATTTGGAGAACTTTCATAACCTTTAAGTGAAAAAATGGACAATGTTTCCAAAGGAAGGGAAAATATCTATAGACCAAGAAAATTTGGACTGAATTTCTGAGCAAGTTTGGCCTTCAAAGTGCTGACCATTAGGAAAAATGATGACATCTCTAAATCCAACGCTTGATCAAGTGGTCTCGGTGGTTGATGGATTTACACAAATTCTCTCCTTCGGGATCAAAAAACACAAAAACAAAACCAAAACAATGTACAGTAGGACAATGAGGTGGATTGTTGGCTCATTCCAGATACACTGACTTGAATACATATACCTACCTGATGTCTTTTTATTTAATAAGCCACACTATAGAAAGCCTGTTTCTATTTGATAATTGACCCAAAGAAGTTTTTTATGTAAGAATAAGATGATGTTAACCCACCATCGTAAGGGCATGTGCCTTTGAGTTTTTTCAGGACTGGTGAGTGATTGGCACTTTTGCTGTTCTTCTTACTCTAATTCTCCCATATTCATACCACACAAGTTGTCAGGGTTAAGGTTGAAATTGTTAGGGTTAAGGGTTCCGTCCCTACTCTCTGAAAAAAAACTGAATCCCTTGGGAGACACAGCTAAGTACTTCTGCCTCTAATCCACCAAACAAACCCATCTGAATGACTCATCAAAGAAGCTCAACCTTTTAATATCCTGGGATTTTATTTCCAACACAGAAGAATTCATGATAGACTCAAAATAAATTTAGAATCATTTTAAAATTACACTAAAACAACTTTTAGTTCATTCATTTTATACCAATGTGATACATTAAAAAAGTCTAATATCTGTACATTTTTCTCATATTCACTCACAAGTTACAGAAATCTTTTTTTTTTTTGTAAATACCTTGTAACCAGGGCTACCCATTAATCCATCCTTTCCATGTCTTCCTGGTTCTCCCTGAAAAAATAAATGCAAGTATTTTAATATGTTTTTTGCACTAATTTTTCTTTTTAAAAGAAGATAGTAGAGGTTACATTTTATTTAAAGTAAAATACTTAAGAACTTTTTCTGTCAAACTCACAGCACGTCCAGGAAGGCCAGGAAAACCATCATTCCCCTTTTCACCTTTTGCACCCTGTATTAAAAATAAACACTTAAAAACAATCCTTACAATAAGGCTTTAAAATTCCAACTTGAACTTAAATAGGAAAGTAAGCTAACTTCCTTATGGAGTGACAGAATTCATGGAACCACAGCTTGTGTTGGCCCTGCAGCTTTCAGCAAAGCATTATTTTACCAGGACACAACATGACATTGAGGATAAGATGGATGCAGAATTACAAGCATCTAAACACAGAAACCACTACTTGGCAAAAGTAAAAAGCAATGAGCATCTTAAATATAAAGAGACTAAACATTTCCTTCAATGTGAAAAAATAGGATTCTCAATGGACACTGTTAAACAGCTATCACTTCCAAGGAATCTCTCTGTAAATATTTTTAAAGTTCAGAAGGCTCAATAACACAAAGTATTCTTATAGAATACCATGCATAACAGTCAACAGTTATTTTTCCATTGTTCTGAATAAATCCCCTGAGAAAGGTGAACAAAGCTAATTGCTACAACAGTGGGCTGGGACTGAAATTCAAATTTTCTATTTCCATTGTATTGAAAGTTCAATATGGATACTTTGTTTTGGGATCTATACTTCCCTTTTTGCCATAAAATCCAGGTGATCCTTTATCTCCTTTGGGACCCATTTCACCCTAAAAGATAAAAATATAAATCCTGAATTTTAGAGAAATATTAATATTTCGCTTATATATTAAAGAAAAAACAATTCCAATTATAAACAACAGAGTTTAATATGTCCACATCAAAATAAAATAGAAATAAATTATTTAAAGTTTGTTTACAAAAGTCCTATTTCCCAGGCTTTATAACCAAAAGCAAGGAAAAATCAGGGCATTTGTTACTATAACAGGGCCTTATAGTAAAAGGTTTATAGTTAAGACAATTTCTATATAATGAAAACTACTCACCAATTTTTAAATACTATAAGATTTATGGCTGAAAATTTTAAAGGAAATTTGTAAAAGCTTTATGTAAACTATGATTATTAATCTTAACCCAGTCATTTACTTTAATATATTTTAATTTATATATCAACATTTATTTATAACCCATTTATAACATAAAGTACTTTAAATTTGAAATAAAATATGGCATTGCTTAATTTTAAGAAGAACAGATTTCTTCAACCTTTGATCCTGGCATTCCATGAAGCCCAGGAAAACCAGGAAGTCCACGGTCACCCTGAAAATAAAACAAATTAATTAAAGAAAACACTTTTCAGCCAAAAAAAAATCAACATATATTCTTCCACCTCATTCTTGTCAAAATTCATTGGAAATAAATCTGCAAACTGTTCAGTGCACATCTACATTAAAACCCTATCTCTATGAAAGACCAATCCTCATTTATCAGGGTTTCATTTATAATCAGAGAAGGAAAGTATTTGGGGCCAGGGGAATCTCATCAGCAATGCTGACTCCAACCTTAGAGAGTAGCCACCTATTCTAAAAATATTTAGGCTCTTACAGTGGCAAGGCCTAGGAGTTAATAGAAATGATCAAGTGCCAAGACTCTGTGAAGAGAGCCAGCCTCTTGAGGTCCCAGCTCAGTGAGGACAAACCCTGAGCCAAAGGTTTCAAAACACTCTAGGATTCTGTGGAATTTTTTTCCAATTGCTGATCTTAGGAAATTGTTCATAGTAGGTATCTATCCAGATGAGTTTATGAAGAGGAAAGGCCATCTCTCCAAAGGAGGAGAGATGGAGAAAATCACAACAGCTTGATATTTAGTGGACATCGTTTTAAGACTTATTTCTGTGGGACATACTGGGTGCTATTGCCCTAGCTTCAAAAATCTTAATTGTCAAGACACAGTTAAGAGAAGCCCAATGGCTGGCACAGCAAGATTTGGGTCAATTCACTTTTTTTTTTTTAATTAATTAATTTATTTATTTATGGCTGTGTTGAGTCTTTGTTTCTATGCGAGGGCTTTCTCTAGTTGCGGCGAGCGGGGGCCACTCTTCATCGTGGTGCATGGGCCTCTCACTATCGCAGCCTCTCTCGTTGCAGAGCACAGGCTCCAGACGCGCAGGCTGAGTAATTGTGGCTCACGGGCCCAGTTGCTCCGCGACATGTGGGATCTTCCCAGACCAGGGCTCAAACCTGTGTCCCCTGCATTGGCAGGCAGATTCTCAACCACTGCGCCACCAGGGAAGCCCCTCAATTCACTTTTATTTAGGCAAATTAAGATCATTGCCTACAAACAATTCATGATCTTCTTAGCTTGTCTGGTAGGGAGAGAAGAGGATGTGACCAGTTATCTATGATGGATGTAATTCTTAGAAATCTTAATTTAATGAAGGTTATTTATCCCCATGTTTTAAAGAGTGACACAGTTATTCAAGGCATAGAACCCTTCAAAGGCAATATTACTACTCCATTTTCAGTTTCCAGCACTATCTAATAAATTAATGGTGAGAGAACCACCTGCGCTAACTCAGGCTGAAATGAGATGAGCAGTTGAAGGCCAGGTAGACTAAGATACACTCTTGATAAGATGGAACTTAGCTGGGCAATGAGTACTTAATAAAAGTACAGAAGAAAGGGGCAAAGCAGGATTCCCTTTAAGGATGAACCAAGTCCCAGCTAAGACTTCCCTTCTCTGGCTACAGTTTATAGAAGACACCATCTTCAAACTTTATTTTCCTGGAGATAAGACAAACTCATCTCAGATGAACTGAAAAGACCAGGAGCATTAACCCACATTGGAACCAAAAAAATATATAATCTGGACAAAGCTACCCACATGGGCATAAGCAAGACTTTTAAGTAAAATAAAAGGCAGAGCATCCATGTTAACATACAGCAATGAAATGGGGGAAGGGCAGAGAAATTTAGCAAAATGCTTGGGGAATACTAAGACAATACCTACAAAATACAAAACATGAGAAAATGTGACCCAAACACAATATACTCAGTCAAGTTGTGTCCAAGGTTTAAAAGTAATGGGTAGCAATAAGTGGTAAGAAAAGATACTGAGCTTTATCTGCAAAAATAAACATGTAAGAATAGCCAGGAAAATTTTGATCATAAAGAATAATGAGGAAGGACTAGGCCTGCCAGTATTAAATCATATTATGAAGAGACAATAATTAAAACTGTTTGGCAGTGGAGAAGGTGTAGACAGGTAAATGGAACAGAACGGAAAGCCAAAAACAGCAGACCCAAATGAGAAAGGAAATTCAGTGATAATGATGGTTTTACAAATAAATGAGAAAAAAAGTGAAATTTCAAAAATACTGTTTAGCAACTGGCTATCCTTTTAGGAAAAGAAAGGGGAAAATATGAATACTCATCTAACTTTACTCCAAATATTGAAAATTTTAAGATTAAAATATAAAATAATAAAAATTCCAAAAATCAAAGCAGGAGTAATTATATTCAAAACGTTAGAATGCTGAATCTTTCTATACAGATATAAACATAGGAGAAAAGAAGTAAAACTTTATATATATAAATAGTTAAAATTTCTGTATGTCTAAAATTCCAAAACCCAAATCAAAACACATAAGCCAGAAAAAATATTTTCACACAATTTATGACATGCATATAAAAATCAATTTTTAAAAAGATGAACAGCCCAGTAGGAAAAAATAAAGGATATAAATACAAAGCAAATTACAGAGAAGTAACAATATGACCAAAAATCATATGACAGGTACTTTACCTTATTCACTAATAAAGGATTGCAAATCAAACCAATACCATTTTTAACATATATTGATGAAAATCAGAAATTTAATGAAATTCAGTGCTGATAAGGGTGTGAAGAAAGATATTTCACACACTTGTTGGGGGAGTACACATTTTCTGGAAGGTAAATAGGCAATTTGTCTCAAAATTTAATTATGAACTTAACCCTTTGATTCTCTAATCAGTTCCACTTCCGGGAAATTTTCCTATGGATACACTCAGAAAAAGTTATTGAGAAATATATACAAAGATGTTCATACAGTCTTGTTGATAATACACACACACACACGCACACACACACACACACACACAAAGTACAGTAAGGAACCACAGTCTCCCTAAGTTAGAGGTTTCTTAAATTAGGTAAGAACAGCCCCTATAAGTCTGTATCTATGATTAACCTTCGGTTTACAGTTTCTTTCACGAAGCCTTTTTGAATTTTCAACTTTCCTCTCAACTCCTAGAGTTTTATTCAACTCTCATCTTTGGCACTTAACATTTACTCTCTTAAAATAGTTACTTTGTATGTGTTGTGTGCTTTATTAGACACCAATCTCTTTGAAAATAATCCGTTCTTGATGCATTCTTATTTCGTCTTAGTAGACATGATTATTATTTATCAATATTCAGATTCTCTCTACTTCTAAGCATATGGGGGGGGGGGGGAAATCACACTTTCCTGACTCTTGAAGTTGGTGTGGTTTACAAAATTTGCTCTAGCTAATTAAAGATGAATGGAAGTGGTTTATGAGCCACTCTTTGACTCTCTAGGGACCTGCTACTGTAATTAGTTATAATCTAGAGGGTGAAACTTTTGTTAGCCTGAGTCTGCTAATAATTGTGCAATTTGATGAGCAATAAACCTTTTTTGTTTTAAGGCATTGGCATTTGGCATTTGTGTGTTATTGCAACATAACCTACTCTATCCTAGCTGATGTCTTGCTTGGGATTAATGATAATTTACTGAATATGCAAATACTTTCATTTTCTAAAATATAGTAAACACTCTTGAGTCCTCCAAGAAAATTCCAATAAAAAAATTATTTTGAGGAGTCACACTCTTGATTCCCACTGAGTTTACAAGAGATTAGAATCAAAGAGAATCCAAGATTTGCAGTAAGTTGGTTCCATTTTCCCCAGGTTGCCTCGAAGCTTCCTGACTGATAACAAGCCTTTGAAAAGCCTGCCAATCTCACAGGTTGATCTAGAGTCTCAGTCTCCAAAGTTACGTCAAGATTATTTATTTGAGTAGCAAGAGAATATGAAAACTAATATTTTAAAAATCTCATTCTTTCAAAATTTCTCAGTGTGTCTGTGTTTTCAATGCACATAATCCTTTATTCAGTAGCATAGCATATAATTCATACATATATATGGGACTACATGCCCCAAAGACTTTCACTGCAAAGATTTTGCAGTTTAAAAGTTTGATGATCTACAATATACAGGGAACTATCCCTCCTCCCTTGAGAGAGTTTTTTTTTCTTTCTTAAAGCCTTTATTTTTGAGACAAGGAGGAAACATCTCACAGGTACACATGCAAAAGTAAGACCATGAATCCACTGTCATGGCACAATCAGTGCAAACTATCACTCATCTAGCCAACCTCCTCCTCCCTCCCCTCCTCCCCCGCCTTCTTCCCCCCTCTCCTCCCCCTCCTCAGCTGCTCACAGGCATTGGGCCTTCTCATGGTGCAGGCATAGAGCAAAAGAGGAAGAAATCACATTGTTAAAAATAATTCTGGCCAAAGCAGAAAAATATGGTGAAAAGAAAAGAAAAGTAAGCCAGACTGAGATCCAGACATTTTATTTCAACCCCTGATCCTTGAGTAACTTCAGGCAGACGATTGAAGTTCCTCATTTCTCAGTTTCAAAACTGTACAATAGGGTTCATTTACTTTACAATTAATGTAAAACAGGCAGAGCATGACTTACTCTACTAACCTCATAGGACTTTTTGCAAGGACAGCATGTGATAGGCAATGCATGTGGATAATATCCACACAAGACATGTCTAAAAATAAAACAGAAAAATGTACACACAACAGGAAACACCTTCAGCACCCAACATGTCAAAAGCCTTACACATCTTCCTGTTCCTTCTCTTCTCAGTTAAAAACCACTAAGTGTCACACAGGACCAGGACAAATAATGATTTCCTGAGAAGTGTTTAAATCTACTAAAATGTTCCCTCTCTAACGTGCAATGGGCCTTCCCCTTGGGTTTGGGCATCACCATTGGACTACTCAGGTCTAGGAAAAAAGTAGATTCCTAAGCTCCTAATATGCGATCCCTGCCACAGTTTATCAATGACCATAAAACAGAGCACACCCAAAATGAAGATGAGAAATAAGAGTTTAGAACCAAGATGAAGCATCCTGTAAAAATTCAATAAAAGTTGTAAGTTTCCCAATGATGCCAGTGGAGAAAAAGGAAACAGGACAGAAAGCAGCAGAGCAGCCAAGAAATGAGGCAGGACATAGAATGAATGGTTCATCACCATAAACTGAGATGCTGAATCCATTATAGGGCCCTAAAAGAAAAGAGGCTGAAAGATCAGGAAACAATCAAAACTTTGCAAAAACGTCCACAGAAGTAGTGAAAACCTGAGCACACACAGGTCAGCACCACATGGACAGACAGAGGGATGCTCAACCAAGCCTGACTTTAGAGAACGTTTTGGGAGGCCCTGCTGCTTTGGAAGAAAAGCCTCTGAGGAAAGGAGGTAGGAAAGAAGGAAAATGTGGTACCACTCCTTCCATAAGAAGGAGGGAAAGTTTTCTGAAAAATCCCTGCTTGTAACAATTTCACAATTTCTCCAGATTCTGATGAAACAAAATATTTTATTAGAAAAAAAGAGTGTATAGATATGTATTTAATAATATTTTATTATTTATTATGTGAATTATACCATTAATTATACCAATATATCAATTATTGCTATGCTTATCACAAATATGTAAATATATTTGACATACATTTAAACTCATATACATCTATATTTAATAATATTACAATAAAAAACTCTATTAAGGGAGGAGAGGAAGATGTGGTACATATACAATGGAATACTACTTAGCCATAAAAAAGAATGAAATAATGCCATTTCAGCAACACTAGAGATGATCATACTAAGTGAAGTAAGAAAGAGAAAGACAGATATCATATGATATCACTTATATGTGGAATCTAAAATATGACACAAATGAACTTATCTATGAAACAGAAACAGACTCACAGACATAGAGTGCAGACTTGTGGTTGCCAAGGGCGGTGGGGCAGGAAGGGGTTGGGAGTTTGGGATTAGCAGATGCAAACTATTAAGCAGAGAATGGATAAACAACAAGGTCCTACTGTAGAGCATAGGGAACTATATTGAATATCTTGTGATAAATCATAATGGAAAAGAATATGAGAAAGACTATGTGTGTATATATATGTGTGTGTGTGTGTGTGTGTGTGTGTGTGTGTATAACTGAGTCACTTTGCTGTACAGCAAAAATTAACACAGTGTAAATCAACTATATTTCAATAAAATAAAAATTTTAACATCTTTATTAGAGTATAATTGCTTTACCATGGTGTGTTAGTTTCTGCTGTATAACAAAGTGAATCAGCTATATGTATACATATATCTCCGTATCTCCTCCCTCTTGTGTCTCCCTCCAATTCTCCCTATCCCACCCCTCTAGGTGGTCACAAAGCACCGAGTTGATCTCCCTGTGCTATGCGGCTGCTTCCCACTAGCTATCTATTCTACATTGGTAGTGTATATATGTCCATGCCACTCTCTCACTTCATCCCAGCTTACCCTTCCCCCTCCCCGTGTCCTCAAGTCCATTCTCTACATCTGCGTCTTTAGGACAGGAATAAAATAAATTTTTTAAAATGGAAAGAAAAAACTAGTGACACAGAAGAGAGGGGCTAATGAATAACACAAAGTAATGGAGAAGGATGAGACCCAGAGCACAGAGGAGGGCTGGACATTATACATGGACAGTTCATCCATATTAACAGAAGAGAGGGTGGAATATAGGTACACACACAGCAAAGAGGGTAAGTGGGGTGGGAAGAGGTTTAGGGAATTCCTGTCTGATTGCTTCATAAGGGGCACTTCAACACTGCGAGAAACAATAAGGGATAAACTAAAGATATTTTCGGAAACATTTACAAATCGCCATCATCATCATCGTCATCATCACTAACAGTGTTTAATTTTGGCTAGGTACATGCATGATTTTATTTAGTCTTTACAGCAAGGCTATGAAGAAATACTTATAGTCCCACTTTCTAGATTTGGGAAACCAGGTTTAAAGAGATTAAGAAGTATGACTAGGAAGGTGAAGCAGTCTGAAATCAGGGCACGGCCTGGAACCTGTCACTGCATTAAGCCTCTCCATCTTGCAAAACACACACACATAACCCCGTGTTTGGGTCATGGTGCTATCAGAAAGCTACACGGGTAGATTACTCTCCCTATTTGAGAAATAAGAGAAAGATGGCCACTTCCCTAAGTTAGTTCTGTCTCTCCCTCTTATGTCATTACTGGCTTTGTTTTAATTTTTTAAACTTTTTTTTTGTCTTCAGGAACTCTGCAAGAAATAAAGGCACTAGCATGTTAAATTTTTTACATATTATTCTCTAATAACTCTTTTCAGCTTGGTCCTTTATTACTGTTCTCTCAACATATATATTGGAGTTCCTTGATTATGACCAACTATGTAATAGATATCACTATAACATCACTTCAGCTTTTGCCTTTCAAAGTGCAGATAATGGGGTTTATTCATGTAAGAAAGGCTCGCTCATTACATGATACTCTGTTCTGGATGCTGAGAGCAACGGGACAGTGAGATCTTGAAAGGACAATTCAAATGTTTAACACTGTAATGAAGAAACTAAACAAAATGTATCTTAGATAGAATTAATATATTTTATTTCTTAAACCCAGAGAAACCAAGTGATGAGTTGGTACAAATCTGGCTAGATTAAAAAAATTATTAATACTTCCTGTGTCTCCAGAATTGCATTGCCATAGAACGTTTCATACTCAATTACAAAACCTATATAACCAATTAGAAATACTCAATTAGAAAACCCATAAAACCCAACCAACCCACCTTAATGTAAGTTTTAACAAAATATATTTCTCCACACGATTTAAATATATTAGGTTTCCTTAAAGCTGAGGAAGTTCTTTGAAGTACTTAAAGTATTTCTTAGAGTGCAAGGAATATCTTTAAAGCATGTTATAAAATGAGTTACCAGTTGAAGACAATTTGGTGGATAAAGGGTCCTTTCAATTTTGTAAATTCAGGGGAAAAAACCCTATGCAAAATCTATACACATTCTATTTCCTGATATGTGAGGAACAAATGTTACAGTCAGCAAGAAAGTGCATATAATTTTAATTATCTTAAGTGGAAACTCCTATGGGAGTTTCAGTGGAAATCCACAAAATGGAAATTATTCTGGGAAAATATCTTAACAGAGAACATTACCGTGTGGAACAATCCCCTAAAGGCCATGGGTGATGCCTGGAAAAAATGCCCTGAGCGATCACAAGTCAAGGCCATCTCCAGGGTATGTTTTCAACCTTCCCATTTCTGAAAGTTAACAAATTGTATTCTAGAGGAACACCCAAGGAAACGCCTTTAACTAACTCACTAAATTATTGTAGCTCTAAATAAAGAAATCCCTGCATCCAGAAGGAATATAAGGAGGGAATTTAGAGGCAGCACGTGGTGATTTTAGGACCACAATGACCATGTCAATCAGAGCTGACACCCAAACAATGAACTTCAGAGAACAACACTGAATGAAATCACTACTGGACTGAAAACAAAGAACTTTACATAAACATACGTCTTATTCATCTTATCTTCTTTAATAGAATGTGTGGCTTTGTAAAAGTCACCCACTTCTATTTTAAACACAGTGCAATGACCCAAAACGATAGAGCAGTTACCTTAAGATGTGACGAATAGAAGTATTGTTCTTTTTAAAAAAATTTTTGTTTTATTGAAGTATAGTTGATTTACAATGTTGTGTTAGTTTCTGGTGTATGTCAAAGTGATTTTATATATATATATACATAATTCTTTTTCATATTCTTTTCAGTTTGGTTTATCACAGGATATTGAATATAGTTCCCTGTGCTATTCAGTAGGACCTTGTTGTTTATCCATCCTATATGTAATAGTTTGCATCTGCTAATCCCAAACTCCCAATCCATCCCTCTCTCCCTTGGCAACCACAAGTCTGTTCTCTATGTCTATGAGTCTGCTTCTATTTCATAGATTATTGTTCTTTACTTTTAAATAAAGTATTTTACTCCAATTCTTTTAAGATAAACGAATAAAAAGCCTCCTTTTTATTTTGGGTCTCTAAAACCCAAGTCAACACAAAAACAAATAAATGTATCCATCCATCCATTCCTAAATACACTTATTCATACAAGCATACTTTTATATATTCCTCACATCCCCAAATCAGGCTACTTGTGAGAATGTTAAAGCAACAGCAACAATCTTGTAGACTAGAATGTGGGTGAGGTGCCTGACATGTGGTCTCCTAGGAACAGGTATCCACACCTTCCTAGTGGAATCCCCCATTCTCCTAGAGGAGGTTGGAGGTCTCTCATGATACCCCCAGAGCATAAAAATATAAGACTTCTCCATTCCTGTGGGCCTGGCCTGCTCTCCAGCACCTCTTAAGATGCACCTCCATCATTTTAAATAGGCAGAGATTGCCAGTGGCTAAAAAGATTCATAGAGGCCCAGGGCCACTGAGGAGACAAGAGGATTTTGTACCACTTCTTCCAGAGTTCTATCAATTATTGCTGTTGTTCTGCCTTCCCTGGCTCTCCCCACATTACAGAGCTGCCCTGACCTATTCCATCTTCTCTGTTTCTTTTCCAGACACTAACCCTTCTGTTTGCTCTAACATTTCTTGCCCATGACACATGCCAGCCCACCCCATGTGACATACCAACCACAACCTCGCTCCTTGATAAGTAAAACAGAACAAAACAACAGGCATTTATTTAAGGAAAACCCTGTGCCAGGGACCACACTAAGTATTTTTCATATATTATCGCATTTAATCCTTACAACAAAGCTATAAAGAAATCCCCAGAGTCAACGTAGAAAATAAGATTCAAAGACATCAAGTCATGTGCCAAGATCAAACAGTTTGAAAGCAGCAGACCCATCATGAGATCTGCCAGGGGTCCATCCAGAGATGATACTTGAGCAGCTACAATTTTCTATAACCAGCATAAGCAACCATAAAAACATAAAATAGATGGAGTCAAGATCAGTGTTTCTCAGGTGTGAATGCTGTGCACACTATTTTTAAAAGGCAATCATTTTGCAAGGATTGGAGCTAGAAAATTAGTACAGGTTTTTATCAAGAGCAAACAGAAGGTCTTCAAAGAACGTAGAAATAAGACTGTGCTTTAGGAATTAAGCTAACAAATCATCATGGGGATTCGAGCAAATTCCAATGGGCATCTTGGACGTGGACCAGCTACCTGGATGCAGGACTAGATCCCTGGGGAGGTACTAAAATATTGAACATATTTAAAGAACATGGCAAATCTCAGAGCTGTAAAAAAGGAAATCAGACAAATGTTGTCTGTACCCACTGAATCCCTACAAGAGAAAGAAGTCCAGTAAGGCTAAGATAGATTTCTGCTGTGGAGATGGACACATGGCTGTCTGCGGCTAACACGGGAACACACTCCATTCACATAATGCTCTTCCCTCTAAGAAGGTAGCTCCCTATAGAGCTTAATCACAGAGAAGGAACATGGTACCAGGACAATACCAATACCTGTACCATCTGACAGTGGTCATCTAGTGATAACCACTTTGATCTGGTGGTAAAAGCCTCCTGTGAGCTTGATCAGCCAACGACCACTGACACATTTCTGAGCTGACATCTTGGAATTCACCAAGACGAACACTATTGAATGGGAGTCATCACAGATTGCATCCTTTGTCTTTGAGTGACTAAAACAACTGAACACACCTTTGCTTGTATGTATTTACCTTTTCTCCATCTCTCCCCAATTCTCCTTTATAACCTGGCAGTCCTCGTGCTCCCTAAATTAACCACAAAATAAAATTCTGTTAGTTAGGTGTTTTGGTTCACTAGAAATGGTATTTCTAAAATATGTATATACAGATCACATACTTGTACTCCTGGGGATCCTGGAACACCTGGTGATCCTGCCATTCCCTGATATCCCTGAAGAAGAGGAAACAAGAAGTAATTAATATTTCATCATATTTACACAGAGCAGCCCTCCATTTCAGAATTCATTCCTTCTCACATTTCTCACACCTTACGACTTCACTTCGTGACTGTTTAAGAAACCAAAATAACAAAGTGGCAAAATGCTTAATAAGGAATTCACATCCTTCAGTCTTTAGGAAAAAAGGTCTGAAATATCTCTAGCTCAATAAAATTATCCAGAAATGCTTTGATTAAAAGGCAGGCTCTGGGAGGGAAATAGAGAGCCAATGTTCACAGTTCCTGGATAAATGTTCTGCACATTAGAAACATATTCAATGTATTCAAAAGAAAAACATCTAGGATTGGAGGATTAAACAAATGTAATACATTTTTAAACTACCTTATGGCAATCCGAGTTAAGCTCTGGAATAAACTACACCTGAATGAATATTATTCTTCAAGGTAAGTCTATAACAGCCTTTGGTTTGCCCATTTTAGAAAGTTTACCCCCCGAACATGGCTGTGACATGTCCCCACACCTTCCAAGGCTGAACCATCTGCTGAGGTCACTTTCATCTCCACTTCTTCCTACGCATCCCACCAGAATCTGGAGCTTTGGTAAAACAGCACAACTTTTTCAGACAGAGGCAAAGTATTCAATCTTCACTCAGCACACGGCAACTAAACTCCAAAACAAACTTGCAGTCCCTCAACATTTATCTAGGTTTACCAGGGTCAATGTCGGGTTGACTTGGACCACTTGGCACCGGCAAACATTTACCTCTCTTATTCACATCCCATCTTCCTCGGATCTTACTGTTTGGGTACAGTATTCTGTTGTCAAGAGTTATTTACACAAATCTCATTAATGTTTCCAATAACATCTTCATTCTTGAATCTAAAACCTTCGTTTCCATGTGGCTATTCATGGGTGTCTGCATGGATCTTTGTATTCACCCACTCACTTGTCAGTACATTTTTAGCTGTAATTTCAGTTAAACATCAGAAACATCAGAATGCCCTGCTTTTCCAGTCCCATTTTCAAATATTCCTCTTACTATTCTTTGCTAGCTGTACTAACAATAATAGCAATACTAATGGTTGTCCCAGAAAGATCAGTCTTAGATTATTGTTTTTCTCCTTTTATATGTACTTGCATTTCTCATTTTGTAAAATGCTCTCAGCTACTCCCAGAATGAGGATGACTATATAAATTCCATAACCAACCATCAGCCTTTCCCCATTCAGTTGTTCACAGAATTATGTTTTCTCCTATATTCCTCAAACTCAAATATTTCTCGAGTCCATTGGTCCCATCCTAAAACATTTTACTTCACTGTGAACGAGTCTCATAACCAACCTCTTCATACTCCATACAAAACAACCTGCAATTTTCAAACTCATCATCTGCTCTCTGGGCTGGCACTGTCTCTGTGTCACTGGATTATGTTCCCTTGAGATTAGGGACCAGGTATCATTTATTTCTATATCTCTATAGAGGTATAGAGAGCATTGAACAGAGCATCTGCTACATATTTTGTTAATCAAACGTTGGAAGAATTCACTTCCAAGTCATCCATGCTGCACGCAAGTGTGAAAAAACTCTCCCCAAGGAACCACGTTTGCTTGAGCTGCTTCCGGTTGCAAATTGAAACTGTTAGTAATACCGTGTGGCTCACGTTCTCAGGATCAGTGAGGAGAAAGAAGAAAATCAAGCTACACAGTTTGTTCAGCCTGGTATCTCTGCCAGTCTAGTTATCACTGAATCTCCTTCACTCTGGAATCAGATGGGCCTAGAATTGTATTTCAGCTGTCACTGCTAGCAGATGCCTACACAGAACCAGGTTACCTATAAATGCCACCTCCTAGGATGTTCTTTAGGTCCTTCAAAACCCATGTGCACTCTCTGGATAGTCTGACATGACTTGCAACATGCTATTGTAACTGGAATAAATAATAGTAACAATGATTTATATAGTATTTATCATGTTCCAGACTACATATTTCATATATGTTAATTCACTTAATCCTCATAGCCACCCTTTAATGTAGGTTCTACATTATCCCAATTTTCAGATGAGGAAACTGAGAACTTGCCAAAAGTTGCATAACAAGTAAGTTGACAGAGCAGATGGAAATACCCTCTTATCAGAAAATGCATCATGGCACATCCAATCTTAGGATTCTAGAACAATTCATTGGATTCAAGGGAGTCCGTTTGCCAGACTAGTTTTAAATTGGTTAGAATTCTGAAGACCCAGAGGAAAGGAATGTTCATAAAATTACTCAAAAGAAAGTTACTATGTATCAAAATGGTTGGTCATCAGAAAAGTTCACATTTAATGAATTATTTGCTTTCACAGTTTTTTCAAAAGTTAAGCCAAATGTCATATCTGCTTTATTAATTTTTTTTCAGAAAGTTAATCTTTTGTAGAGGATCAAAAGCTGCCATGCCATCTCTCCCCTTCGAAGAAGAAATAAGTGAACGTGTTGCATTTGTTAGAGAGGACACATCATATTTTAATGGATTAAAGCAATGTGGAGATGCCCCAAACAATGTCCCCAGCTCACCTCTGACTTATAATGTGACCTCAGGCAGACTCATCACATCCCCAAATCCTGGGAGGCAACACAGTGAAGTGGAAAGGCAATGAATTTTGAAATTGGAAAAGACCTGGGGCTGAATTTTTCCTCCTCCCTTGACTTTCTGTGGGACTTGGGCTAAGTCATTTTGCCTAGCTAAGCCTCAGTTTCTCACCATAAACTAGGATAATAATACCCACTTTGCTTCTGAAAAGAAACAAATGGACTCACAGGTGAAAAAGTCTGGCAGGCGTAAGGAACTCAGTAAAGGTGAGCTTCTTTCTTGTCTTCAGACTCAGTGACTATTGTGCAAAGCCATGAGAACACTTCTGCAGAATGTTATTTTGTAGTCTTAATGGCCACCGTTAGAGCATGAAGAATGGCATGGCTGGGCATCACATCATGACAACCTTTCTTCAGCATGCATACAGATCTAATGCTGAACGTGTGAACAAGGTCTCTGTGTATTTTTTAATGGCCCTGTTTATTTTGTCTTTAGAAGAACTGCAATACAGGAATAATCAATGCTTCCCACACTATAAGAACCAGCTTGTTGTTGTTTTCTTAACGTACAATGAGATGCATTCTTGAAAACTTAGTTGTATCAAGATATTCAATGATTATTTTAGAAGCTAGAGGAAGCGTGATTAGCAACAAAATAAAGAAAAACCAAAACCACATTCAAGCTGGGAAATCCCAGGGCAAATCACCAGAAGAAATTGGATGAAATTCAGAACAACAAATTTTGGACTAAAAATCAGGAAAATAAAGGTTAATGGGGAGGAATATTACAACACAGAACACTTTCCGAGAGGAGCAAAAAATAAAACATTGGTTGACTCATAGCAGGGTACATTAAAACAAGAAAAATGCCCTGAAACAGGAAAAATGATAAGCTTTTTATATAGCTTACTGAGTTTTTCTTTTTCTGAATATACAAGTGTCTGTCTTTTCTTGTAGAACTGTAGCTTTCACAGGATCAGTGACCAACTAATACTGTTCAACATTAATTTTGCCATTTTGCAATTATTAGCAGGCCCAAATACCCACCCTACCCCCAACTGCAAGATTTCTGAGAGTATGTAAGTCTTTTCCATGTTCACACAAAGTCTTTTTGTAAATGAGTCATTTTTAGGAAAAAAATATTCTCGCTGCCAAATTGTAGGGTTGAAGAATACAGAATCAATTTACTTTCTTCCATGATTCAGAGTTCCGATGCTCCAGGAAAGATGTATAGCTTTGAAAAGGAAATTAAGAAAATAAAATCATCAAATGTGCAAGGGTCACAATCTCTTCTGAGCCCAGTTCTAACCATACCATAAAATATTCTGCCAATCTAAATGTACAGATTTGTTTCAGTAGTGAGGATAGAGTCGTTGGTTTCCTTTAAATATTCTAAACTTAAAAACGAGAATGAAATCTAGAGAAATCTCTTTGGATGTCACTCTCCTTTTTAAAATATAAGAAGGTGATTTAAATTTTATACTATTACATAATTTTCTTCAATGTTTCCCAGAGTTCCAACAGAGGCTCTTATGTACCCAGCCAGGGTAATTAGGTAACCAAAATTAAGTGTATACTTTTAATGTGCACTGTGGATTCCTCTAGGCATTGGCAGAGTTTATAAGTCTACACAACTAAATTCTAAGAATATTCATAAATCTGTCTTTCCAGGTATATCTACTATAGAAACTAGTTTGTTTGTCACCTAACCCAACTATGAGTCAAGGAGTTTATAGGCTTTAACTGATTGCTCAAATTACTTGAGTAATAGATCACATGAATATCTGTAAGATTTCACCTGCGCTGAGATCTAAGGAAGAACTGTGATGCCATAAGGGTCAAAGGGTAGCAGTTAGGGGAAGCTTCCAGAAGACACAGGCTCAAAGGAACAGTCAAGGAAGCACAGTGCAGCAGAGGGAGCCCTTCAACGTGTCCTGCAGTGTGACGGGATGAGACACATCCATGGAGAAGAAAGAAGAGAGAGAGCATGAGGAAGCAGCCTGCAAAACAGGACCAAAATGGGAGGATGGAGGCTATGCACACAGCATTGTGGGTCTGATGAAGGACTTTGATCTCTATCCAAGCCACTCAATCAGGGGGTCACACAATCAGACTTGAGCTTTGCACATGAAAGGAAAACACTGCCTGCCTTTGACAAGTAATCTCTGCAGATACGGTTCTGTTCTCAGATTCACAGATGCAATTAAACTTAGCTAAACTGCCTCATTCCCTGAGTGAGGTTACACTTAAAGTTATACTAAGCTTATTTCAAAAGGAGAATGCTCAGCTTTTTAAGGTAACTGATACCTTCTTAGTAATTCTTATTTCCCACCCTAAATCTCTATAGTTATGCTTTATGTTCAAAGGACGATGACCAATAGCTAAACCTCATTCCCTCTCTTGCTGTCCTATCTTTTTCATAGTACTTCCCACCATCTGATATTATTTACGTATTTATTATTTTATAATTATGAATTTATTACCTGTCTCTCCCCAGTGGAATGTGATATTCAAAACAGCAGGATATATTTTCTGTTTTCTTCACTGCTATATTCCCTTAGCCTAGAAGAACACCCAACAAATATCTAGTATGTGAGTGGATGAATGAAATAATAGATAAATAAGCAAATATATAAATATTGAGTCCAACCAGTCACCAGTACCTAGGGCTCTAAAAATAATAGTAGAAACAGCCCTGCATTCATATAGATTACAATCAAAAGAAGACACAATGGGGCTTCCCTGGTGGCACAGTGGTTGAGAATCTGCCTGCCAATGCAGGGGACGCGGGTTCGAGCCCTGGTCTGGGAAGATCCCACATGCCGCGGAGCAACTCGGCCCATGAGCCACAATTACTGAGCCTGCGCGTCTGGAGCCTGTGCTCGGCAACGAGAGGCCGCGATATTGAGAGGCCCGTGCACCGCGATGAAGAGTGGCCCCCGCACCGCGATGAAGAGTGGCCCCCGCTTGCCACAACTAGAGAAAGCCCTCACACAGAAACGAAGACCCAACAAAGCCATACATACATACATACATACATAAATAAAAAGAATGTAAGCAGACAAGAATAGAATTAAAAAAAAAGAAAAAGAAGACACAATGTCGGCATGAATTGACCTTTAAAATCACAAGTGCTAGATGTGCCACCAAACAATTCCTTGAATAATTTAATTAAATATACAGATAGCATTCATATACATGTAATGATTATGCACATATTATTATTATTGTATATACTACCTATATAAAATATAATGTAATCTATTTAAGAGACGCATGACATAAACATGGAAAGATCCATATATGAGATTTACATAAGGGATGTGTTGAAGGAAAATGAAGTAGCTAATCCACTAAGCTTCGTCTAGGAAAACTTTATAGAAGAGATGAGTTTTAAATAACGTTTTATTAGAAAAAAGGAAGATAAACTGCCCAAGCAGTGGATACTTCATTTGACGCAAATGGTCCACATTTTAATCTATCAGTGAGACGTTCAGAAGGTGTGTGTGGCGGGGGGGGGGGGGGGGGGGGGGGGGGGCGGGGTTGTTTAATGGCAGCGGGAGACAGGGAGACCATAAGCAGTTTTGGTAAGGAACCAAGACTGAAGGGAAGTGAGTTCAGGTGGAAACTGTTCTCTCTAGAAGGATGTTTCATATACTTCATAATGAGGCCACTTCCTGTTATTCTTTATTCCAAGCTACATCATAGCCATTTCTTTGGCCTGCATCCTAATGTATCCCATTTTCCAGGTCCTTCATCTTCATGGCACTTGGCCCCCAAACCCCCACAGCTCTTAAAAGATTGAGTCCACAGTTGATACCATATTCAATTCAGAGTCTGAAAAGAGGAAAGCATAAGAAGCTTGTCTGCTGGGTCCTATTGTTCTATTACTAATTATCCACCCCCCGTCAAACTTACTCTGCAAGCCTAGTTCTCCTCCCTTTCCTCCTTCTCTCTACCACCATTCTGGAGGATTTTAGAATTTGAGAAGAGCATCTTTGCTGGGATAACACCTGAAGCTCAGTAACTGCGCCCCCCCTCCCCACCCGGCTGTCTTCTGAGTTTACTCTCTTCTTCTGAATGAATTCCAGATCCTACATACTCCTAAAGTGTAGTATCCCAAACCAAATCCAACACTGCAAAAGCAGGACTGTAGTCTTCCATAATACATACATCACATATTACTAAGAAGACCAAAAATTGCATTAGCCTTTGAGGCCACACATTACATATGTTAATTCCTCTTTCGACAAGGTTAAATTTAAATACTGTCTCACAGACAAATATTCTGGTTGAATTTCAGTTTGTTAGAATGGCCATTCTCCAAGTTGACCAGAGCTTTTTGGATCGTCATGTCACCCCAAATGCCAAAATAAATTCCCAAAATGAAATCAAGAATCAAAAATTCTTGAAAATCATATTAAATCAATGAACATAGAGTATCGAATGCTCAAAAAAAGAACACTGGAAGAAACAGCAAGAGAAAATATTTAATTGTGGGGAAATTTTACTTTTCTAAAAATTAAAACCAAATTAAGAGAAGAACTATTGACAACATCTATAGCAAAAGATTCATTATCTTAATGTATAAGAAGTGCATTAATTGAGATGCAAAATACAAGAAAGGACAGTTCACAAAGAGAACTCCCTCTGAATGCCAGACTTCTATCCTCAATCACCCACTTACAATTTCTACTTGAACATCTAACATAAAATTCTGATCTATCCAAAGGCAAACTCCTCCCCTTCCCCGATTTTCTCTACCACATCTCACTGGAGTCACCCTTGACTGCTCTCTTGCAAACTCACATCTGATACATCAGTAAATCCTGGGGGCTCTAACTTCAAAATATCCCCAGAGTGTAGGCAATTCCCTTCCCCTCGCTCCTACCATCCTGACGCCAGTCACCTTCATCTCATTCCTGGATTATTTCAAGAGCCTCCTGTCCTCATCTCCCTGTTTTTGCCCTCATCGCCCTAACATCTATTTTCAACTCAGAAGTCAGAGTCATTTCTTTTACAAATAAGTTATGTCACATCACAGCTTTATTCAAGACCCTCCCATGGCTCCTGAGTTCACTCCAATTGAAACCAAAGTCAAGTGGTCACAAGGGCCTGAAGGCTCTAGGAGGCCCCTCCTTCCTCCCACCTACCTTACACCTTCATCTCGAGTACCTGCCCCACCCCTCTATGTGTGGTTTGAGAAGGCCCTGTAACTTTGAAATTCCCCACCTGTGCTGACTACCACTTCTACAAGGTTTAATCCCACAGAGAAAGCGGGCCCCTTCTGGCATCTCTGGACCATCCAGGGGCACGCTGATGGGTGTGGGGATGGAGGGGGGGCACTGCATCACTGAGGTTGACCTGTTGACCAGTGCACTCTTGTCTATTGGAAGTAGACATGAGTCAGTCTTCAGTCTTCAGCATGGTCAGTCTTCCTGAATCAGTTCTTAAGGCCAATAAGGAAAATCATCTCCAAAATGCTGAAGCTTGGTCTAGCCCACCTTTCTCTCTTAACAAATATGACTTTAATGAAATCTTAGAAAATCAGCATTGGAGAGAACCTTCTTATTTTCCAGATGAAAAAACTGAGGCCCATAAAAGCAAACCAACTTTCAAAAGCAAAGAAGAGGGCAAAACAGCCCCAGATCTCTCCAACAACTAGCTGGGGCTTTGGGTTCAGGGAAGTACTTTCCTTCATGAAGAGTAATTAATGACGACAGAAAACAGATGGAAATGAGCACCATAAAAATACAAACTTCTACAAAATCATAAAATAGTCCTATTATGTTTCCATAAATGGCCTTCTTTAAAAAAAAAAATCAATGTCATAGCAGTGCAGTGCCTTTAATAGCTGTACTACTCTGAAGTACCTAACAGGATATATAAATATTTCCTCTGCCTCTTTTTTGATAATGATAAAATAGTAAAATAGTAATATGCTCAGACACTGTGCTGAGAGAAGTTATTTAACTGATAGAGAAATTAGAAAGCAGTGGAAGGATTTGAAAATAGTTCTTTAATTTTGGTTGAAGGCATTTTCCTTATGAAAATTAGTATTTCTCCAGAGTGGAATAATTTCCTATTTAAAGCTTCAGTTGACTTGGCTTGGTTATGTGAAAAAGATTCAAATTACTGATTGAGGGGGGTTGCACAGAGCCAAATCCAAACAAAGCAGAATTCCCTTAGAATTGTTCCATCCAAGTTTCCTTGGCCAGATGGCTTCAATCACCAGCCAGAGGCCCCACCCACACTGCCCCACTCCCGCTGCACTGGCCCTGGACACACACTAATGACCCTCAGCTGTTCTGGCTCCCAGGCTCACTTTCTCTTCCTGCCTGGTCACCTAACCTCTTATCTCCTGCAGAGGGAAAAAGACAGGGGAAAGGGGAGATATTTAAGAAAAAAGTCATCCCTTTAGGTAAACAGGATTGGGGTAGTGTATCAGTTGCCCACTGCTGATGTAACAAATTACCTCAAACAGAGTGGCTTAACACAGCACATACTTATGTTTCCGGAGGTCAGAAGTTCATAATGGGTCTTAGGGAGCTAAATTCTTGGTGTCACTGGGAGGTTGAATTCCTTCCAGAGGCTCCAGGGGAGAATCTGTCCCTTCCCTTTCCCAGCTTCTAGAAGCTGCCTGCATTCCTTGGCTCGCAGCTGCTTCCCTCTCATCTCTGCTTCCATCACCCACCACATCTCCTTCTCTGACTGATACTACTGCCTCCCTCTGATCTCTGCTTCCATCACCCACCACACCTCCTTCTCTGACTGATACTCCTGCCTCCCTCTTATAAGAACCCTTGTGATGACACTGGGCCACTCAGATTAACCAAGAAAATGTCTTCATCTCAAAGTACCTTTTGCCATGTAAGGTACCATACATATTCACAGGGCTTGGAGTTAGGATGTGGACATTATTCTGTCTACTACAGTAGGTTTCTTCTTTCTCTAACATCAGATATTACCTAATAGCATCTAACATCTAATGTCAGATACTACAGAGCTATATCTATACATACACACACACAAAAACACAAATATACATGTACTGAATGAGATGAGACAATGAGCCTACTATAGCTTAAATGAGAGTCACAGAGTATAATATCCATGATTATTGTATCAAGCTAATTATAACTAATTTCCAGTACTTCATTCATGGCAAAAAGGGCAAACTAGAGCTGATAGCCTGTGGAAGGCACTCAGCTCTCAATATTGCCTAGGACTTTGCGCCACTAGAAAGACAAAAGCCTAAATAATTTGGCAGTGCTGTCAGGGGAGCTCCATGTCATCACCAGAGGCCAGCAGGTGACAAGTCGAAATGTGAAGTGTCTCTGCTTTGGAGTTGAGACAGCACTGCAGCTGCCAGCAACAGAGAGAGCATGTCTCATGGAAGGGGTCTCCAGGCAGAGGGCTCATCTTCATAAAACCCATCCCCCTCAGTATGATCAGGGCAGAATTCCCCCAGGCCCTCGGGCAGTATCTTCAGCGGGATGAAGGGGTTGCAGTGAGGGAATTCACCAAGGTCACATGACACCTGCAGTTATCGCAAGAAAGGGATGGGTTATAAGAGAAACGACAAGGCAAGTGTTGGCACATAATGGGAGTTGAGGATAAAGGCAAAAGGGGGAGATGCTAGGTTTGGAATCTATTCATTTCATTCAACTCAAATAGAATCAGTCTGATGATAAACTTCTTATCCTTGCACCTAACAATTTCTGTACTTTTTGGCTTGGCCCTCTAACCCCCATTTGAAGCTTTAACTGCCTAGACTCTTATCCAGGCCACAGTTTTCCTCTTGTGACTGGAACCAATGCCCTCTTACCTACCCAAGGATTTTCTTCCTGTAAATATCCCTTATCTCCCAAATCACCGAATTTTCCCCTTCTGCCTCATTTTCATCATCATAAAAACATGTTCTAACATCTCCTATTGTTTCAAAAACCCCTTTATCCCACACTCTCCCCATGCTACTGCTCCAGTTCTCTGTTCCCCGTTACACCCCTCAGAAGTATCTATGTTCACTGTTACCATTTTATCTCCCACTGTCTCTCTTGAACCCATTGTTTAATCCTGCTTTTCCCTGAAACCCCATTTATCAAGGTCCCTAATGACCTCTATCAAGGAAATCCAATGATCTAGGCACAGAGCTCATTTTTATCAACCTCATGGCAGCAGTGACACAATGAATGGCTCCCTTCTTCAAATGCATTCTGCACTTGGCTTCTGGGATTCCACACCCTCCCTGTGGTCCTCCTACTTCACTGACTATTCTTTCCCAAATTCCTCAGCTGGATCCTCCTCCTATTTTTCTCTGTAACAGAGCTCTAAGCTCAACTCCCTGCCCCCTTCTCTTCTCCTGTTATCTGTACTTACTCCCTGAATGATCTCATCGGCTCTGGCAGGCTTACATACATCCACATGCTACAGAGTCCTAACTGTGTGTTTTCATTCTCCAACACATTCCTGACTCAAGATTCCTGTTTCTAATATCCTAGGAGACACCTTCAGCAGGTCCACAAATGCATTCTCGATGTCTCCCCAAAAAACTTACATCTCTGCCAGTGTCGCCCAGCTCAGGAAATGGCACCACAATTCACTTGGCTGCCCAAGCTAAGATCCTCTGAGGCTTCCTTGGCACTTTCTCTCATGCCTCACATCTAACTTGACAGTGATTCTTCTCAGCTTCACATTAAAAAATACTCCAGACTCTGACCACTTCTCCCCTCTTCCAGCACATCGCCCTAATCCAGGCCACCCTTACTTCTCACTCAGAATGTTGAAATAACCTCCTCCATGGTCTCCTGCTCCCACTCTTGCCCCATGTGAATGAAAAATGCCACCTGCCCTATCAGTAAACAAAGGATGTTGCATCCATCAAGCCGTCACATTACAACCACCCAGACTGTAATCCCTGAAGGAACTCAGGATAGAAACAGGATGCCCACCATCAAGCCCTCAGCCACTGCAGCCACCCCCAATGATGTACCCTGAGGAGACTCAGGGTGGGAAAACACAGGACACTGACCCCAGATAGCTGAGGGGCATATCAAAGGAATGATTTCAATGAGCCTGGACTCTTGCATTTTCCCATACATAGAAAAGCACTAAATCCCTTAACTTGAGATGTCTGGTTTTCTTTAATTAACGGTAATCTTTTGATGTTTGGACTCCCTGATCTTTGTTGCAAAAACCCCTATATATCCTGGCCCCTCCCTCACCTCTTCAGAGCAGTCCCTTAGAGCTCTCTGAGAGGCTGCCTTCCAGGCTTGAAGTCCTCAGAAAGTCCGCCAAATAAAACATAATTCTCAACTTTTAGGTTGTGCATTTTTTCAGTTGACACATATAATCTGCTGTCCACAGAATATTCATATTTATCTTTCTAAATAGTAAGTCAGACCACGTCACTTCCTTTCTGCAGGCCCCCTCATGGATCCATCACACTTGGAGTGAATCCCACTGAGTCGGCTCAACAGCACCATCCCCATCTCCTGGCAGCTCCTCAGCTCCAAGCTGGCCACCACTTTGTCACCTCTTCAGACTCCTTTCTTTGACATCTCTCTCAGAGAGGCTCACCTGTATATTTAACCCCTTTCCCATGCAACACGGGTGTGAAAGGCGCCAACACACTGTCACTTCGAAAGTTGGCTGTATTTTTTGTATTAAAGTTGTCAGCAAACCTCTCTCAGGGACTGAACAAGCTCCCTTCTATCCTGATGGTTGGGGTGTTGGTGGTTTAACATGAGGCCTGTGGTTCTTTCGTGCCTTGAAAATTATTGACACACAGTATATAAATCTTCCCGTGCTTCATGGAAAGAGCTAACATGTTGTGATAAAGTCTCCCAGGAGATACCTTTTTTTGGCGACAATTATTTAACATTCAAAAGCTATTACCTCATGTTTATTTACTGTGATAAACAAGCTGACTTACCTGTAAAAATTTGCCTACGTTGCTTTAAAGTGGTTTTGCTTTGTTTCCTTAATTCATAAATATCCCTAAAATTCTCTTGAACCTTAGAGGATATTTGTTTAAGTCAGATTATAAGTATACTCCAGTGCATATATTCTTAGGAAAATAACATCACCTTTGGAAAGATTTTTAACTTGAAAACTTTAAGACACAAAGGGAAAAAAATAAAAGGATTTCTGAGCCCGTATATTCATTGATATTGAGAACTCACTGGGCAATTTTTTAATGTAGCAAAGATGTATGCAGTTGTGAAGATACCTAAAAGGAGACTAGAACACTACTTCCATTGACCAAGCTAGCCTTAACGTGGCCCTCAGCTTGACTAAACTTTAGCGGCCTTCATCCCAAGTCTACACCCCTAATCTCCCTTTTCCTACAGCATTTACTTTAGAAAACTGAAAATCAATCGTAAATTCTTTATCTGCCCCTTTGAGATGTAAATCTTTTAAAAAGCTTCTTGCCAGTTTTACAACCCAGGTCTTTCTCCAGGACCTGAGAGCCATCCCGTTGAAATGGAACCATTAAGGAAACAGCACCACAACACCCATTAAGGAAACAGAGGAGATGACCCTAACTTGGACAGGTGCCAAGTAGCAAACACAGATGGCCTAACCTTGAGGAAGACATTTGTCATGCTCAGGAATAACTCCATTTGCTCATCCCATTGATCAATCTCCCCTCAAAGTCCTCCAGTACTTTTCTCCCAGCTCACCCAGCCCTCAGGAGCCCTCCCTCCCCCTGTTTCAGCTGCGTGGAGTTGAGCCTCTCTCCCCTATTACAATAGTCTTGAGTAAAGTCTTCCCTGCCTGTTGAATTTCTCCCAGTGCAATGTTACATTGACCCTATAATCCCAGTACTGGAGATGACTAAGCTTTCAGTACTCACAGGCTTACCATCTTGACCAGGTTGTCCAGGGTATCCAGGGTTCCCAGGCTGTCCAGGGTCACCCTAGAGAGGAAAAAAAGTTCTCAGTCCAAAACAACCAACCACACTGATTCATCCAGAGCCCATCAAGGTTCAAAGCCAATTCCATTATTTGCAGCTTTTTGTATATTGAAAAACAAACAAACAAAAAATAAACAAACAAAGATGGAAATCCCAAAATAGGGTTAGAAAAATGATATCATATCTACCTTAAAAATTAAAGGCTTTTTATTATGTAAAACTTTCAGGGATTTAATTCTGTGAGCACAACAGGTATAACAAGGGAAGTACTTTTCACTGATATAAAACATCAGTATTTATAGCAAGAGACATTTTTAGAATTCTGAACAAACTGTGCAATGTCAGAACAACTATGGTTTCAACAACAGTAGTATTTCACTCAGAAATCTATAGATTTAATTCTATTCTAGATGTTACACTACAGATATCCATGACCTATGATATAATAATTCAATTGATAATTATTTTTTAATATGATATCGCTTATAGGTGGAATCTAAAATATGACACCAATGAACTTATCTATGAAACAGAAACAGACTCACAGATATAGATAGAGGACAGACTTGTGGTTGCCAAGGGGAAGGCGGGTGGGGGAGGGATGGATTGGGAGTTTGGAATTAGCAGATGCAAACTATTAGATATAGAATGCATAAACAACAAGGTCCTACTGTATAGCACAGGGAACTATATTCAATATCCTGTAATAAACCATAATGGAAAAGAATATGAGTAAGAATGTGTATATATATGTGTGTGTGTGTATATATATATGTTTAATTGAATCAGTTTGCTGTACAGCAGTAATTAACACAAAATTATAAATCAGCTATACTTCAATAAAAAACAAGAATTTCTACCTTAAAAAAAGTATTTTTTTAAAAAAACAGCCCATAGGCTATGTGATCTTCCATGTGGGACTCAAGTTTACAGCTGCACAACAGTTATTTCTTTCAGTCCAGTCAGTGTGTCTCTGCCTACATTTATAATCTCATTTTAACATAATGATAAACTTCTAGATTTGAATATTTTCATGAAAGCAAGGCCCAAGCCAAAGAACTCTGCACAACCCCCAGAGTCCCTGAGTACATTTCACACCTAAAAAAGGACCTTTGCCCTCACAAACCAGAGACCTTCAAGGAACATTATTCCATACAGCCTGGCAACGAGCCCAGGCCCAACGGTCAGTACTGATCAGTCAGATGGTCACCACCCATGAAAAAAGGCAATGAAAGCAACATTTTTTGTGAAGTGAGGGTGTTTTATCATTTAATTCTAAGAAATACTTCAAAAAATAATATGAGGGAATTCCCTGGTGGTCCAGTGGTTAGGATTCTGTGCTTTCACTGCCGAGGGTGCAGGTTCGATCCCTGGTCGGGGAACTAAGATCCCACAAGCTGCGGGGTGTAGCCAAAATAATAATAATAGTAGTAGTAATAATAAAAATAATAATAATATCATATCCATATATTATAGAGTCCATGAGGTCCACATGGGGTATTTCCCCAAAAAACATCATGTCTCGGCCATCAGTATTGGTAAACTACTACAGACAGACAACTGATTTCAATTCAACAGTGCTTCATATCTACATCAAGAAATCATTCACACATACCACAGTGATTATACATTAACTGAACACCAGTGCTAAGGGTATTTGCACAGAGCCAAATATGCTGATCTGAAATTCTACTTCAGGCTACTGGCGAGGGAGGTTTGTTCCTGAAACATAACAGGAAAAATGGAAAGAACTGTGTGAACTCTATCAAGGAATCAATGAAGAAAGGATGGGTTTTTCACCTACGATTGCCCAAGAGGTTTAGCTTGTGGAAGGGCTGAGAAGAAGGGAAATGCCATTTTTAAAAGAGATAGAAAAAGAATAGCTGTAAATCCAGGGAGAAAAATAACACAGGAACATGTAATTTCTTGCTGAAGAGGTACAATTTGTAATTCTAATCCAAAGGCACCCAGTGTCAGCCAGACATTAAGGGAGCAGCATTCCTGTTCTCTAGGGTGTTAGATTTTTTTCTTCTTATTTTGAGAGGTTCCACACTAATTTCTGGCCTCCCTGCCATCTCTCTTTAAACATGTTCAGATTGGCCTCACTGCCTTTCAACAGATTCGATCTTTTTTTTCTCCTGGGAAGACTCTTCCTTTTCCATTTGAGTTAATATAACAAAATTTCCAATCACTGCACCTTCCTTGTTATTGCATTTTCTCCTGATGTCTTTTTCTACTGAAATGCTACAGCAGCTCCCATATCACTGATCATTTATTCATAACAAGAGTTTTCTCAAAATTTTCCCTTGATGGGTCTTCATTTATCATTTGGATTGAGACTCCTTGAAAACATGGTCAATATTTTCGCCTTTTTTGGACAATGCTGGGTACCAAGTAGAAGTACAATAACTATTTGCTGACTATTTCCAATCAGATCCAACCTCCTGTTAATGACCTCTTTACTTGCAGAATATTAATTATCAGCAAAATCTAGGACATCAAAAGGATCTGAGAGGCTTTAACTTCTACGATGATGAGGCTGAAATAAAGTTTTGGCATGAGAAGAAACCGGATTTGTGTTTTTATGCTGCATAAAAGTACAAAATATACTTACCAATAATATTTTAAATGAATCAAAACTAAGTTTCCAAGAGAAAAAAATCACCCACAAGATAAATCCAATGTGACTTCTTAAGGAACAGGTCAACAGCCCCAAGAGGGAAAATAATCTCTTTTGCAGGTTCTATTATTTCTGGTAGGTTTTACTGGTTATTTTGACTATTGTCTTACTGGTTTATTTGCAAAAACTCGGGTAGGTTTGCCGTTGTTTCCATAAAATTGGAAGAATAAAGTAAAACCCTAACTGATTTTCGAAGAGAAGCCCAATTAGAATAAAAATTCAATTTTATTACTGTAATAAAATCTGACACCCAACTTTTACTGACTGTTTATTATATGCTAAGCACTGCTCTAAGAAATTTACATGTATTAAATTACTTAATCCTCACAATAACCCCACGAGGCAGGTAATTTTACTGTTCCCATTTTACATATAAGAAAACTGAGACCCAGGAAGGTTAGGTAACTTGCCCAAGGTCACAAAGCAGCAGTAGAGGTGAGAACTCAGCCAGTTCAGCTCCAGACTCCATGCTCCTAAATACTGCTCTCTCTGCCCAAATCAAAATGCATACACTGATCAGAACCCTACCCAGGGAGAGCTAGCAAATTTAACATGGAAAAAATTTTCCAAATACATCAAATTAGACATATGACCTATAATTATATAACTGTGACTAAATTCTCAATCTGCTTTCTTCTAATTTAGTTCAAACATTTGCAATTTTAAAAAATAAGTATTCAGCTGAAAAGCAGTTCTTACTTATGATGAATTGATTTTGTGCCACAGGATTTCTGAGTTGCTGACAGGAATGGAAACATCATGGACTAAGTTAAAACATCCCTGCACATGGCCTTGCAAGTGTGCAAATATGAATAATTAAAGTGAGAAACAGTAATGCTTGCAAAAGTAAGCTAATATTTTAAGTTGCTCATCTAAAACAAATGCCTCCTAGGTCCAAATCCCATGTTTCCAAGCTCTCTTCTCAAAACCCTTGTGCCTTCAGACTAACTACTGGCCTCCACAAAAGTATCTGGCCTAAGACCTATTCCTTTCTCGAAAACCAACCTCTTCCCTCCCTCAAAACTCAAACATTCTCTTCAGCTAGAAGGAATCCACTTGGTTTGGGAAAATTAACATAAAAATGTGAATGCCCAGTGGCTCCTGAAATTTCCCAAATGCTTTTGTATTTTAGACAGAAGCTACTTTGATAAGCCAAAGGAGTCTCTAATCAGAAGAATTATCAGGGTGAAACAAAGGGCATCAATACAGTTGTAGAAAGAATGTTATTTCAGAGAAAATAAGTTATTAAGAAATTGCTCCTTCCTAAAAAAGGGGAAAAAAATGCTTTCTTTCCACTTCTGCACTCATAGATCTAACATTTAAGATTAGATCAAATGTGGGGAGTTTGTCCCCATAAATGTTCCTCCAGCTATGAAGTGGGAGAAGAAGCTGCCACTTGCATGGATAGGTCTTTTGGATGGGAGCTGTTTGTAAATTGAGAATTGCCTGGATCTTTCACATAGAACAAAGGCATTCCACATAGGTTAATCAGGAGGAGGGGTGAATCTTTTTTTTTCAATGTTAAATAAAAAATACATTATTATTAAGCACTGTGCTAGACAGTGGAATTCCAAAGGAGAATTTAGTTTGTATTAACCTTCATTGTGAAGTGTTTGCATATAAAAATCATTCCCAGAGAGTCATTAATTTAATCACTCCCTTTGACATTAAGGACACAGAATAAATAAGCCAGCCTCATACAGGGGCTCACAGCCCCGTGACAAATATATTTTTCTATGAATACTGAAGAGTTATAATGCCATGAAAAGTCCAAGTATGGGATACCATAGTTAATTTAACCTGGTTTTGCAATAGGCATGTCATATTTGTTGGAAATTGAGAGAACTTGAAGCAGATCACCGACTTTATCTTAGAATAAGCACTTACCCACCTATCCACACACAAATTTTTCCTCTGTTTCAGTTTTATAACCAAACTCTCAGCTCCAAGAACCCGATTTCTGGCTAATGGGAAGACTAGATTCTCTTGCACAGGTAAGTCTGCTTGATGGAAATCTGTAAAACTTTCCAGAGAGCATCTCACAAAAACAGCCAATACGTCTCAGTTAGATGTATAGTAAAATCGATTCATCTGTTTTAGTTCTGATTCCGTTGAACTAATTAAAACTCTATCAATTTCCCAGGCCAGAAATTCTCTAAAGGAAGAACAATTCAGGGTGTTGTTAGGGATTCTGTTTTTCACTTGCAGGTCCCTGATGTGAATAAGGAACCACCTCCAGGGGAAAGAGCCCTAAAAGGATGGAAGAGTGTGTGTGTGTCCTGTCCTCCTGCCAGATTTTCTGAAGAAAATGGAAAGCAGATTCAGAAGGCACGCCAACTGGAAGATCTGTGGAAAACTGCAATTTCACTTAAAGTAGTAGGTGGCAGTGGGGCTAGATGATGACTAAGAAAAGAGAATGAAAATGAGGAACACATGAAACTTGGAAATACTGAAAATCAGAGGCTTTCCCAGATAAGACAAAGGGTGTGCTAAAAATTTGCTATGGAAACATACAGGCATAAAAATTGGTGTCACTTCAAGATGCCTAATGGACCACTAATGATGAATCAGGAAACATGAAAGGCATCAGGTGCCCCCCCACCCAGAAGTGGACAGCCCCTTAGAGCCCCTGGGGGTGGCCTGAGGGGCTGGAAGTTCCTCTGGGCTTAGAGAAGTCAGATGTCATGGGACTCTGATCTCTTGTAGATCAAATCATTTCTATGTATAACAACCCAAGTTGAATAAGCTGTATAACTATGTTTCAAAAGATAGTCTGCTGGTAGGTCACACCATGCTGCCTTGCAAAGTAAATTCTCCCAGAAACATCTTATAGGTATTTTTCCTTTGTATCAGGCATCCTAAATAACACGATTACTTTAACAGAAGAACACTTGGATTAACTTTCCTAAAGGCAATCTAAAATTTGTTCACAGTAGTAAATTGATTATAATGGAATGAAGTCAAGTTCCAAGCCAGACAGATTTACTTTGAATGAAGTATTGAATGTATTCTTTTATTTCTTTTTTTTTTTTTAAGATTTGTTTTTTGATGTGGACCATTTTTTTTTTTTTGAAGTCTTTATTGAATTTGTTACAATAGTGCTTCTGTTTTATGTTTTTGGTTTTTTGGCCCCAAGGCATGTGGGATCTTAGCTCCCTGACCAGGGATCAAACCTACACCCCCATACTGGAAGGCGAAGTCTCAACCACTGGACCGCCAGGGAAATCCCATTCTTTTATTTCTTAAATTGCATTTCTTTCTTGATTTTAACAGCTAGGTTTGAAGTAGGTCATGAACTATCACCTGAAAATAGATGGGGAAACATGCACAAAAGTCAGGAAGAATCCGACTCTCAGATTATCAGTCTAAAAACTATAAATTTTTAGTTGTGATGATTAAAACTCTCAGAAAATTCCATCTAAATGAACATTATAACTCATATTTAACAAAATTTATTATGGTCACTTCAAGTAATAGATGATCAATACACGAAACATTCTTTCTGGCTAGGAAGTCATACTTGCTTTCAAGTTAGACATTATTTTTATCTAGATGATATTTTTAAATAATATTAAATAAACAAGATTTATCTATAGTGGACAAACCACTTAACATCTCAGTATCTTAGGCTGTGTCTAAGTGATGCCACGATTAGTATCAACTTACTTTAAAAATATTAGTCATTCATATTTAATAACACAGAAACATATTCAGAGTATTTGTTATGTTAAAAAGTGACTAGTTATAAAATAGTATGCACATCATGGTGACAATCATATACAAATGTGTACACAGATGAATATGTAAGTTTTCTTATATATACACACACAAATAACACATATACACACAAATAATATATATACAGATACACACACAAATAAATATGTAAATGTAACTGGGAGATATGCATGTATGAATATGACTAAAAGTAATTATTACATGATTAAGTAAAATAAATCAATATACATGTACACACATATACACACTTGCCTCTCTTTGTAGAATTGGACATCAAACACAACATTCAAACCAATTTAAAATTGTTTACTTCATTTTTCTATCTGAAAATCATTTTGACAGAATAAGCATTTAGACATTTAAGAATTTAGAACATATTTAAACAAATGACCTTTCTTCATTTTTTACCAGGTTGTAAGGAGGTATCATTCTTGGGATACAGTAGTGGTATTAGGGGAAAAAACAAACAGACAAACAAGCAAACAAACTAATAACACTCCCTCACTTTACGTGGTATCAGTTTTAGGTTCAAAGGCAATTACAGATTAGAATCACTTTTTTAAAAAATCACTAAAACTCACATTTTAAACTATTCTAAGGTATTAGGCAGAAATTTCACAACAGAGTCAATGGTGATTAGGAATTCAGTGTCTACTCAGCTCTTATTTGTGTGTTTTATCAAAAGTAGCATGTTAGGTATTACTCACTTTGGGGCCTTGTAGTCCTGGTTTTCCTGGAGGACAAATACAGGGAGCTGCCGTTGAACCTACATCACTGGGACCATTGAGGCACTAAAAGACAAAAATGGAGATAAAGGCACACGGCAAGACACATACATATGTGCACATGCGCCTGTGTATGTCTGTATGTGTGTGTGAAATGGTAAAGATATCTTATATTTACTGTCCAATTTTATTTAGCCCAATCCAATAAGAAATTCAGAATCACAAAAAAGCTATGAATACTAGATACATTCAAACTACATAAAAATGGGTTCTATTTATCTAACATACTTACAGTTGTTGGAAGGAAGCTAAACAGTCCTACAATGCAAATATTACCTTAAGGAGAATAATAGTATCCAAGCCTACCTCACCGTTCTGAAAGAAAAACAACAACAAATGTGTTTTAAGACATGTTTCTAATTAAATTTCTAAATTATCTTCCTAATTTACAGATATTTCCTTGTCCAGGGTAGAGATAAATGAAGTATCAAAACCAGCAAGAGCTAAAACATTTGCTTGCAACGATCCTAAAAAATTACCTATTTATGCTATTCCTACATTTATGATAGGATAAAGGAAGGAAATTAGCAATGATGGAGAGCGTGCTTGGTATAACGGCCACACAGGAACAAAAATACCTCAAGGTGGGGTTTATACGCTCTCTTGAACTTTCTGGGAATCACTTAACCAGAGAAAAAGCCAAAACACATCTAAGCAAGTCACAAACTGCATGCATTCAATTTTATGCAATTTACTTTAGAAAAGCTTCTTACTAAGCAATCTATTTCTTACTGAATGACACACAATTTTAAAATAGGTTAATAATCTTTCCAAACAATAACAGATTAGATCAGAAAATGAGAAGGTGGGAATGAAGATGAAAAGGGTAAACAAGCCTGAAGAAGTCATACCTGAGAGTGAGGAAGGAGCCATAAAAACACAGAAAAGTGGATGTGAGAACACAGAATCTAGACTCTCACTCTGTGCTTCTATTATATGGGGGGTCATAGTCATGGCATAACATCAATGGAGAAATAGCAATAAATCAGGTATGTACAATGGACTCCCAAAATGAAATAACTTTTAATGCTTTTAGGAGAGATTTATATTCCAAGTTATAAGTACCTAAAATAAACATTATAGTGTTAAAAGAGATTTATTTTCCAAATTATAAGTATATAAAATAAATGTTACAGTGTTTAAACAATTACTTAAGTAGAAAATCCAGAATGAATCATTTCTAGAAGCTTCCATCTTTGATTTTATTACAGATCCTTCAAATGTGCTGCTCTACATCCTCAAATTTTCAGAATATGGATCCATAATTTATTCAGTTTGATAGGAAATAAGAAAATGATGACAGCATGACTATACAAATGAAAAGAACCACGTAAGGCTCAAATATGACTGGAAATCCACATTGTCAAAAAGTTTTACAACATTTTACCTTATTTTCACTAGCAACAATATACTGTTTCTTGCCCAGGGGAAAAGGGATTGATCTCACACACACACACACACACACACACACACTCACACATGTATATGATCAGACTCTATAACATTTTAGCTTATAATCTTTTTCTTCCTAACGCATTAATGAAGATAGCTAAATAAATAGAAATTTGCTTATATCCTAGAATTATAAGAAAATCCTGCTTGGGTGGCAACAACAACTAAAAGAAAAATTTATATTCATTATGGTTTGAGAAAACGTGCTAGTAAACAGGAAAATGAATAATTTTCCACTCTTCAGAATTGTGTCACATGAGGTATTTCACCCACACATTTAATAAAGTATAGAAATGTATTTTATATACTGGACATTCAGACAACGAATTCTATGTTTTTGTAGAGCAGATCTATCCCTGCTTCACTTGCATAGTGGAACAATCAATCTGAGATGAGAAAATATTTCCCGTGGTCTTCCATTTACACTTGTACAAGCATATATTATAATTTTATTTCAATTATGAACCTCAAAATATGTTTTAATCAGTGTCATTTTATTTGCATTGACAATGAAAAAACAAATTAACTCTATATGTTAAATTAAAGCTCGTATATTATTTGCGTTTTATTTCTTGCTTTGAAAGTACTGAAGCAACACTTAGGAGAAGATAACCCATCTACTCACAAATCCAGGAATCTCACATGCTGTCTCCCGGTTGTTCTGCTCTGGGTCACAGTAGATTCGTAACTTCTGGACATCAAACTAGAAACATAAAACCAATCAAGTTAAAGTTGAGGCCCAAGCAAATTGTTTTATAAAAGCAACTCAGATACACAGAAGCAGCCAGTGTAGTTAGCAATCATGTAAGATATAGATCGAAACACTTAGCTTCATTAACAATAAAAATACAATAAGCAATAAACATACAAAATGTAAATACTTAACATACAGTATAAAGACGTGACGCAACAAAACTCCTAAGAAAAACTTCCCTAGCACCAAAAACAAACCTCTGACTTCTTTGGGAAACCCAGTGGAGCTTTTGTAGTATCCTTCTATTAAGAGCTCATCTAGACAGCATTTCCTAGACAACTTAAAAGCTTTCCCAGGCTTTCTGTGTTTACCCTACATCTCTTCACATCCCTGACTGCATAGAGTCAGCTCAAGAAACCATCTTTAGTTTCAGAGATTTAGTTCTTGGCATGGAGTATTGTGTGATGAGTAAGCCCAGCACCTGTCACTATTTAAATATTTACTACAATTTGACGTGTGACATTAATACATAGAGACCATATGTGTAATCCTACATTTGAATATGACACGGTCTTCCCTTAATAGAAACAGAGTAAGAAAGACATACCTTTTCAGATAAAGGATTTTTCAAGAAATGGCTATCTTTTACATACACACTTCTCAACCCGCACACAGATACTCTAGTTTAAAGAGATACCAAAAAAGTCTTTGTTTATGAAGAACACTGACATGCATTAATCTAATTTTATCCTCACAGCTGCAAAGTAATTTTTATAACCCCCACTCACAGCTCTAATCCTTTCCCAAATTCATGATATATTCTATGCTTCTCCTGGGAAATATGAAATTGATGGTTCATAAGAACATAGAATTCTACCCTGCACCCTAGGGAACAAATTTCTAAGAATTATTATATTAAGTTTGATTTTTCATTTTCATACACACACACAAACACACAATTTCACTAATGAACTGACCACATTTTCATTAAGTCTCTTAAAGGAATTAAGTTAAATACAGTTAAATGGAGTAAATACTATCACCAAAGCTCCATTTTATATAATATGAAAAGCAGATCATTTTTATCCACCTGAACGGTTTCTTCTTTCCCAGAGTATTTTCCAATTTGGGTTTGCCCACTGATGAACATCCCTAAAACTGGATGTAAGGGCTTGCTTTCAATTTGTTGATCATCAATATACAGAGTTACATCTTGTTCGGTTACTAAGAGACGAATTTGATGCCAGCCTTCGTCAAATAATGTCTGTAGGAAGAAAATACAGCAGATTCATAAATAGAGCTCCAAACAATCTTTTCGTTTCTTTGTTTCTATTCTGTTGTCATCAAGTGTAAATCCACACCACACAGATTGATCGTACCATATTCTAACTCACCCTGACCCAAGCTGGGTCTCAAAGGCCAACCAGCAATTATTTTAATCCCTAGCTGCATTTCCATTTCACATCCCAAAGTGGCTGTAGCAAAGTATTTACTGAAACAACTCCCTCAAGGTCACAGATAAGTTCCTAATGTCCCAATCCAAGTGGCTTCTTTCATTCCCTCATTTTATTTACTTCATGGCAACTGTGGACCCTGTAACTAGTCCGTCCGCATTGATGGTCTCACTCAGCTTCCGTGATTCAAACCATCTTGGTCACCTTCATTCCTTCTTCTCCAACTGTCCATTCTCTATCTCTTTGAGGGCTCATCTTCCTCAATCTGCCTTTTAATGAGGGCATTCCCCACAGGCCTGTCCTTGACCTTTTCCATTCTCCCCTTGATGATCTCATTCATTCCGACAGTTCAGTTATAACTTTTATGGAATATCTCCCATATCCACATTGACAGCCTGGACCTCTTTCTCACATATGGTACCTATAATTCTAACATTGGCTAGAATAATTTTGCCAGGAGTTTCACAATCTGTCTGACAGAGTATGTAACAAAATGAACTTGAACTATCCCCCAAACTTTCTTCCTCTCCCGATTTCCCTGGGATAATAGTATCCTCAGCTTCTAAACCATACAAGTGCCTTTACCTCTTTCCCCTTCCCTCAGTTGCCATAACAAATAGATGCAAAATTCTATCAAGGATGTGTCTGAAACACGACTCAAATTCACTTCTCCATTGCCATTCTCATTGCCATAATTTAGGCTCATAGATGTCCTGCTTTATTTGAATAATGTTCAAACACATCTCAATCCCTACCACTTCCCTCTCCAAGCCAACCTTCTTACCTCTACTAGAATTAATATTATTAATTTCTGTATTCCTAGGACTTAGCCCAATTCCAGGAAAGAGTCAAAAGTATTCTTTACGAAAGAAGAAGGGAAAGAAGGAGAGGAGAGAGCTACTTTCACCATGACACGCCTGTGATCAAGACCTTTTGATGGAATCCCGTCATCCACTGATTGAAATGCAAAACCCTTTGTATGGTTCCCACGTCCATGCAAACTGACCTTATACCTTTCTAGCTTTTGCTTTCATGTATCTTATACTCCAAACACAGGGGGCACCACGTTCTATTCTCTAAATAAAAACCTGCATTTCACTACACATGACTACTCAATAATGAACCATTGACTTCCGTGTCCTTCTCTCTCTCCATCAAAATCCTGTACATCCTTCAAAGTCCATTCCAAAAACCGTCTCATTTATGAAGACTGGCCTACATTTTGTATTAGAATCCACTTTTCCTTACACAGTCCACTAACTTTTCGTACTTCTATTAGATACCAGAAGCACTGAATATCCCATTATAAATAAATTCCTTGAAGATTAGAAACATGCCTTATTCATTTGTCATTTCTTACACACAATGTGTCGTTTCTAGCACATTGCTTTTAATGAAAAGGGTAGACAACAATTTTTTTTAATTTATTCTGCTTACCAAATGAAGAAATTGAATAAATGCATAATTTCATGTACAGCCTTGTATATTTCCTAAATTATATAATGTATGGTTTGACTATCATAATTACAGTAATAATCAAAATGTAACTGTTTTTATCATGGCATCTATATTCTGAACACATTTGACTTGAAAAATACACTTTTAGTTTATGAATTTTATTAAATATATGCTCCTTTTGGGAATATAAACTGTCCTCCAAATAAATGTGAATTCTGTACATATTTCCTACCTGTATTTAATGTTCTGGCAAATATGAATTTATCTCAATATTCTGTAGGACATGGCAGTACAAAATAGACCAACACAGACTTTGAAAGTGACCAGATCTCAATTAAATTCCTGATGTCACCACTTACTAGCCATGTTACTTGGAAAGAGAATTTAACATCCTTGAACTTTGGTTTTTTGTCTTTGAAATGAGAGCAATAGCTTCTTCCCTGGGTGATTATTATAATTAAATGTTCCTGGCACCTAGAAGCAGGCACTCAAAAATGTTAGTTCCTGCACCCCTTAATCTCATATGAATTAAAAAACAAATTTTCACTAAAAATAGAGTTGCCATATATGATCCAGCAATCCCACTCCTGGACATATATCTGGACAAAACTATAATTCAAAAAGATACATGCAACCCTATGTTCCTAGCAGCACTATTTACAATAGCCAAGACATGGATGCAACCTAAATATCCATCGACAGATGAATGATAAAGAAGATATGGTACATATATACAATAGAATATTACTCAGCCATAAAAAAGAACAAAATAATGCCATTTGCAGCAACATGGATGGACCTAGAGATAGAGATTATCATACTAAGTGAACTAAATAAGACAGAAAAGGACAAATATCATTCGATATCACTCATATGTGGAATCTAAAATATGACACAAATGAACTTATCTATGAAACAGAAACAGACTCACAGACACAGAACAGAACTGTGGTTGCCAACGGGAAAGGGGGGTGGGAGAGGGATGGGCTGTGTGTTTGGGATTAGTAAATACAAACTATTATGTATAGAATGGATAAACAACAAGGTCCTACTGTATAGCACAGGGAACTGTATTCAATATCCTGTGATAAACCACAATGGAAAAGAATATGAAAAAGAATACGTATATATATGTATAACTGAATCAGTTTTCTGTACAGCAGAAATTAACACCACATTGTAAATCAACTCTACTTCAATTAAAAAAGAAACAAATATTCTTCCTTTGTTCCTTTTAGTCAGTGAGGCAAAATTAAAATATGAAATCAATATTTTTTGTCAGGTTCAAATTATGACTCTCCTCTCCCAAAACACACAAGACTGATGGTCATTCCCCATGAATACCATAATCATACCCAAGTATCTTTACCTTAACTCGAGGGTCAGCAAAGTTGACCAGTTGTGAGCCATTAATGATGCTGGTTGTTGTAAATAATAAAGTTTTATCCACTCCATTTAAGGTAACTGCTATTTGTGGCCTTCCATCAATGGTTAAAATTCTCCATAAATCCCACACTTTCTTGACCTTAAATCTCTGAGTGGAGACAAATACATATGATGGAGGAAGACCTTCTGGGAAAACGTTGCTGGAAAAAGAAGAACATGTATGAGCTTAAAGAATTCTCAACATGTCTACAGAAACATCAAGAAAACGCTGTATCAACACATAACGTTTACCTTGTGAGTTCTGATAAATCAACTTTTGATGTCACTTCATATCCTTTTATCTTTGTTGGTGAAAGCTGAATTCTTTTCTTAGCCTTTTTCTTTACACCCAAGCCTAAAAGAATATCAAACCCCTTCTCATCACGAGCTGCCACTGGAATTCGTGTTGGACAGACAGATTCTATAAAGCAAAAGCAAAAGGGGTAGAAGTTGATTAATCATGCGTTACTTCAACAAAAAGAAAATCAAGGGAGGAATATTAAAGAACATAGAATTATAAAATTTCTATATGCACACAAATGTATGTAAATGTATTTCTGAGAAAACATGCGGGAGTGTATTTGGTATTTGAGAATGAAGTCTCAATTGCCTTCTTTCTCCCAAAAGGGGGATGAAAGAAAACAGAAATGTAAAAGGCACATTTGTTCATGGATTGTTTTAAGGGCAACACTATGCTGAAATTTACACTTCACTATTTTGAATATGAGGCAACCTAACACCTGGCCAGTAGGAGAGGGCTGGAGCAGGATTCGTGATTCTCATCCAAGATTTGCTGGTAGTCACGCACACTTGGATAATGCTCTTAAATTTCTTGGATCTAGGAGATGAATTCTGATTGCTTTCTTGCATTCCCAGGATTTGAGGGGTAAAAAATGTGTGTTGTTCCCAATATCCTTTCCAGTTCTAGCAGTTTATAATCCTACAGTTCAAATATCTTGGTTCTCTCACTGTGGAAAAAACTTAACTGTAGGTCTTTTCTGTTCATGGAAATTCTTCAAATGGGCCTATTATCTCATCTATGATTAATCAGATTATATATTATATTAATCACATTTATAAATGAATAAAGACTTTTTCCTTAAGAAGAATCATTAAGGTTTGCATTATACAGTCATTGTTTTAAATTTAATTTTATTTTTTTGTACAGCAGGTTCTTATTAGTTATACAGTCATTTATATAAATTATAAAAATGTGATATTCTTTTCAATTCTCTGGGAAATCAGTGTCTCAAATTATGTGGAAAATTTTATTTGGTTGCAATGCTATTAAACTGTTATACTGTAAGAATGTTGCAATATTTTCAGATTCTTCCAAAGCCATCGTATAACATACACATTGAGCCTGACTGCTTATATTTTATAGAGCAGCTAAGAGAATAAAACAACAAACTCCACTAAATGTACTTTAAGATAATCACTCTCTTACAAAACATTAAGAAAAGGGAAAAGTATCATATTTATAAAACAGTAAAAAGTAAGGAGATGAATTTTATTAGCCCAATAATACTGTCATAACTTGTACCATAGAATATTAGAAATTAAATAAATGTTTGATATAAATAAAATTAGCTGTATTCCTGGGAAGGGAGGGGCATTTTCCTCTTCAGGTCTGAGGATGCTGAGTTTTTGTTTGTTTGTTTGTTTTTTAAGTAGCTTTACTGAGGTAAATTGATACTCAGTAAACTAAAGTTTACCATCTGATTAGTTTTGACATATGTATACACCTGTAAAACCATCACCACCGACAAGATAACAAACATATGCATCACCCCCAAAAGTTTCCTCATGTTCATTGCAATCTCTGTCTGTCACCATTCACTACCCCACTCCCATCCCCATTCTCAGGCACCACTGATATGCCTTCTGTCACTACAAATAAGTTTGAATTTTGTATAGTTCTATAAAAATGGACGCATATTGTATGTACTCCTTCTTGTCTGGCTTCTTTCATTCAGCATGATTATTTTAGATCCACTCTGGTTGTGTGTTTCAGTAGTTCATTCTTTTTTGCTGCTGATTGTAAGTCTATTGTATGAATACATCACAATTTATCTGCATACTTATTGATGGACATTTGGAACATTAATACTGGAAATAAAATAAAGGTTTGATATAAATAAAAGTAGATGTGTTCCTGGGAAAGGAGGGGTATTTTCATCTTCAGGTCTGAGGATGCTGAATTTTGAAGGGACCTATTCAATCACATTCTTCTTCCTCTGGGAAGCTTAGAGCTAACTGATGGGAAGATACAGGAACCAGGCAAACAGAAGATGCTGGTTAGAGGTGTCATCCAGTGAGTCTGATGAGACTGTACACTGTAATTAACCACCCCTGCCTGGCAGCCCAGCAGGGCTGATTCAATCCCCACCCACCTCAGGAGCAGGACTGCCTGTTAAGTTCACATATGATCTAAAGAGGAAACGGAACACCAGCTCCACAGACCTGCTGATCCAAAGGGAAGAACGTCTAAGGCACTTTGCCAGCTAGGACCAGCTTCTTTTATCAAACTCCCTTATCCGAAAATGCATCTTCTCATCAGTGGTGAAGAGTGAAAGAAGGTGGGGAGAGATCAGAAAAGTCAATCTACATACTCATTGCAGCATTGGTTTTAATTTTGAAGAATGAGAACCAAAAAGAAATTGCCTGAGTCAAGAAAAAAGCCAATTCAGGTGAATTTTGAGCAGAAGAGTGTCAAATCAGACTTCGCTATTAAACCATCTTTGCATTTTGAAATAATCCTTATTCTGACAAATATTATTCCTTTACTACATTACTGAACTAGTGTTTTATTTAGCAAACCTTTTCACCTCTACTTAAAACTGAGATTTGTTATAATTTTAAAACTTTTTAATATAAAATCAAGATGACTTATTTAAAAAAAGTCAGTCTGGCTGAAGTCCCTCCACGTGAAAACATAAGAAGCAGGGAATAAGTGTCCCAATAATACTGTATGACTGAGTTGAAATCACAAATCAATAAACTAAATTAAATTTTTCCTGTCATTATGATGCAGGGTTTGTTTCTAGCAGGGGGCAGGGTAATATAGAACAATAGGAAGCCTCACTTCAAATGCACTTGACTTAAAACTGCAAAAGAAAGAAGTTCAGCTGAAAAGAAAATGTGTTAAACATTACATCATACGAATATTCAGATTTGAATTGCTCCTCTGATTTGCTTTACAAAAGAGAAGTTATAAGATGTTAAAGAGCTCCAACTGAAGACCAGAGCCTGAGGTTTAGACCTCAGCCTCTCTCTTAACCTCTCATGAACCTCTGGCTTCTCATCTGTGAAGTGAGAATAATGATCTCCTTCACAGGGTTTTTTGGGGATCAAATGTGATGATGTATGTAAAAATGCTCTGTAACTTCAAAATAGCATGCAAGTGGGAGGGATAAAGCAAGTATTGTGTTCATCCTTTTTCTTTAATCAAATTTTTGCACGGTATTCTAATCCCCAGAATTGTATAGGAAACAGTGTGGCATGGTTCATGAAATCAGGAATGTAAATTAACAATCATGATACAGCCACATTTTCATTACCACCTAGCACATCTCATTAGGAGAAATGTATTTAGATAATTATATTTTCTTTTTTTTTGGCTTTCAATTTTTTTAAATTGTAAAATATACGTAAAATAAAATTTACCATTTTGACTATTTTTAAGTGTACAATTCATTGCCATTAACTACATTCAAATGTTGTATAACCATCACCACTATTTCCAGAAAAGTTTTATTATTCAGAAATAGAAACTTTGTACCCATTAGACCCTAACTCCCCATTCCTCTCTCCTCTCAGCCCCTGGTACACCCATATTTTTTTTAAGAAATAATTTTTCTTCCAAATTTGCTCACCTACAAGAATAATAAAATACCCTTACACATGGAAACTGAAAAGTAAAATGTAGATAAAATGCTCAAATACAGTTTGTATGTTTGCATATACCTAGCTATAGGAAACAGATAAAAGAAAGTTTCCATATATAAAAAGCTACTTTGGGGCTTCCCTGGTGACGCAGTGGTTGAGAATCTGCCTGCTAATGCAGGGGACATGGATTTGAGCCCTGGTCTGGGAAGATCCCACATGCCGCGGGGCAACTGGGCCCGTGAGCCACAGTTACTGAGCCTGCGCGTCTGGAGCCGCAACAAGAGAGGCTGCGATAGTGAAGAGGCGATAGTGAAGAGGCCCGCGCACTGCGATGAAGAGTGGCCCCCGCTTGTCGCAACTAGAGGAAGCCCTCGCACAGAAACGAAGACCCAACACAGCCAAAAATAAATATAAAAATAAATAAATAAATAAAATATTTTTTTTAAAAAGTTAAAAAAAAAGAAAAAGCTACTTTGATTACCAACCAACAATTCTTCCACAAACTTCTAGGGAAACAGAGGTCAATAATTAACTTCCCTATTGTGTAGAAAAAAAGAAATCTATGTATAACTATACAAACACATACAAAGAGGGGAATGGAAACTGGAATTAAAAACTGGAACTTGGAAGCTGTCATTTTAAGTACCAGGAAAATCAAATGCTAAGAGAGAGTCAGTTGGGACTTGCTATAACACATATAACAGGTAAGTAGAACAATCTAGATAAAGCAAGTTAGTTTAAAGGAGTGCCTTCAGAAGCAAGAACCAAAAAAAACCTCAAAGCCCTAAGTTCACAAATGGTTTCCTACACAGACTACACAGTTATAATTTTATTTGACTCTAATATGTTCAGAGAGTATTCAGAAAAGGAACACTTTCTGGGGTGGAGCACACATTAGTCCACTTATTTTAAACACTGGGGTCCAGTAATAATTTCCTTTGTGTTAAATCCCAGGGCTTAATAGTATAAGTAATTCAGTCTTATTAGGATCATAAAAATGTGTTTTATTTAAAATCCTGCCATGGACAAGAACACAAAAACTGTGTATCTCTTGAGTCTAACCAGGGAAATCACATGTGTCTAGCTACAGCTTTCTACTTGTAAGTTAATATGATAGGGGGACTATCATATTAATTAATAATGAACACATTATTCCAGATCACACCTAGCCTAGTTTGTAAGTGCCTACTTAATCCAATTGCAAGATTGTTTGTAAGTCAGCCCTCTGCAGAAGTCACATATTTTACTGACAACTGGGAATTTTATAAGGAGATTTGTGGTCAGAGACCAAAAGTAATTTTAGTGATCCAGACCCGATAATCCAATAAAACATAGTTGTCTACGGTGCCCCTGGTACAGTTTAGGTCTGTGCAAGCTAGCTTCTTTAAACTTTCCTGGATTGAACTTCGTTTTAATGGTAAGGCAAACATGAGTATAGGTGCCAAAGATACACAACCCTCAATGGCGTGCAGTGGCAATTTAAAACATTTGCCTTCCTGAAGGTCTATTATATCACCATGGACTTTAACATCATGTACAAATTCATAAAGAAGGAGGCACATTCACCAAGATTGTGATAACTTAGATTCCATCCCATCATATTGGAAATACACTAAAATAACAATAGCAAATCTGAAATAAATTATCCAAGCAGAAATTCTCTTACTAAAGCCCAACTTCACAAAGTTTCTTTTCTCATCACATGACTGAATGATCTCATTCTCTTTTACCAGCAAGTAATCCCACTGTCTTGAAATATAGGTTGATTTAGAATCCTTCATCAGAGGAAGGTGTCTGCCAAACGCATGGCTGACAGTAGGACATAGTAAGTGCAGATTTTTATAACACTCCTTTCAGTGGTGAGTCAATGGGATCAATAAACTCCAATTAGCCTTAAGTACAACTTATGCACAAACCAGAAAAGTCAAAATCTTTTTCACCAGTAAGTAGCCTCACTAACATAGAATATATTATTTTCCAACACTAAGAAAAAAATATAAGAAATGGAAACCCATCCTTGTCTTAAAAAATAGCTAAGGAGAATACAATTTTAAAGGCTTACAAAATTACAGAATAACTCATCTGGTTTTGCCATTTTTCATTGTAAAACCATTGATTATGTAATGAAATGCTTTTTTTTTTTTTTTTTTTTTTTTTTTTGGCTGCATTGGGTCTTTGTTGCTGCTCGTGGGCTTTCTCTAGTTGCGGTGAGCGAGGGCTACTCTTCATTGTGGTGTGCGGGCTTCTCATTGCAGTGGCTTCTCTTATTGTGGAGCATGGGCTCTAGGCACATGGGCTTCAGTAGTTGCGGCACGCGGGCTCAGTAGTGTGGCACACGGGCTTAGTTGCTCTGTGGCATGTGGGATCTTCACAGACTAGGGCTCGAACCCATGTCCTATGCACTGGCAGGTGGATTCTTAACCACTGTGCCACCAGGGAAGTCTGAAATGTTTCTAAGTTATTCTTTACTCTGACTACATACTATAGATGGAGAAAGGTAGTGTGTCTTGCCTTTACACTTTTCCAGACAATAGTCTGTGTCCAATTCCTGAAACTCATTCTTTACTCCTTTTCTGTTCCATTTTTAATTTGAATGGGAAGAATTTTTGTCAGATATTACATTTATGCATCATTTTAACATACAAACTCTATTTTTTTAAACAAACATCCATGCATCTTAACATGTCCCTCTGCTGCTCTAACATCTAGCATACTGATATTAACGTTCATGAGATGCGGTCTCTCTCACTGACAGGGCTGGCCCTCATAAGCAATAGGATATTGTAGAAATGAAGGGGTGTGGCTTCCAAGTCTAGACCATGAAAGACGCTGCAGCTCCCCCTTGCTCTCTTGGACCACTCACTTCGGGGGAAGCCAGCTGCCATGTTGCAAGGATGCTCCAGCAGCTCCTTGGAGACGTCCATGTGACCAGGAACTGAAGCCTCCTGCCAATAGCCAGCACTGACTCGCCAATCTTGTGAGTGAGTCACCTTAAAAGCAGACCCTCTAGCCCCAGTCATGCCTTCAGCGGCCTGCCACCTCAGCTGACATCTTGACTGCAATTCCTTGGGAGAACCTGAATCAGGACCATTCAGCCCAGCTTCACCCATGTCCCTGATCCACAGGAACTGTATGAGATAATAAATGTTACTATTATTTATACTGCAAAAAAATAAAATGAGATAAAATAAGGTCTCTATCACCAAGGTTGGAGTCAGCCACTTAGCCTAAGATTTCACTTCAAGAAAGTGACGTTGACAAAGTCAGGAACCAAACCCGGATCTCATTCTGACTCCAGAGATTGGGCTGGGCCACCATATTCATATGGCCCCAGGTTTAAAGAAAAAACATTCAAGTGCTTTACTTTAGTAGACATTGTGCTTACTGAATTTTTTTAAACTTTTTTATTAAGATACAACCTACATTCAGTAAAATGACTTAATCTCAAGTATACAATAGTTCAATTGCCACACATGCCTACACTCACATAGCTAGCCCCAGACAAGACACAGAATCTGTCTAACACCTTGAAAGCAACCTCATGATCCTTCACAGAGGATAACCACCACCACCAGGAGCCACCACTGTTATGATTTCTGTCCCCATTGATTAATTTAGTTTTGTCTGTTCTTGAACTTAATATAAATGAACAATGCAGTATCTTTTTTTTAAATTTGACTTCTCTTGCTCAACATAATGCCTGTGGATTTATCCATGGTTTTGCACATAAGAGTGATGTGGTTTTTGTTGATGGTATTGCTCTGTAGTATTCTACTATATGAATTATACTATGATGTACTTATATCCATTTTTCTGTGGGCAATCATTTGAGTTGTTTCCAGTTTGGGGTTATTTTAAATAAAGCTGCTATAAACATTCTTGAATAGTCTTTTGGTGAACATATGAACTTATTTCTCATAGTTAAATATCTAGGATAGAATTACTGTTTCATAAGATAGCAGTACATTTGCCCTAATAGATAATGTCAAAGACTTTCACAAAGTGGTTGTACCAATTTTCACTCCTACTGGCATGCCACCTGTCACTTAAAAAGGATGAAGCTCTTGTGAGCATAAAATAGGTAATTAGGTGATAGCTATTATACATCATATTTTAGAGAGAGAGAAAGGATGGGAGAATGAGCATTTTATACAAGCTTTACATATTCCTAAGAAAATTATTGTGAATGTTTTCTTGTTTGTTCCTTTCCTAGAAATAATTAACTTATACAGCTGCATCTAGATCCAATCATAAACACTGAGAGAAAAGTCTGTATGCTATAATTTGTATATTTTCTGAATCATGCCATAGTCATCCTACTTTTTCCAATTTAATACCCAAACATTGCTTTTCACATAAAATATAAACATATCATATTCCTTTATTTGAAACATAGCTCTAGCCTCTCTAATTAAATGAATGGAAAATTCATATTTTGGGATATACTACAAGCCCTTGACAATGTAGGTTTTCACCAATTCAGATTAGATTTAAATTCTTTTAATCTACAGATAGAATACAAAGCTATTGAATATTCTATGAGGTTTAATGAAATATTATACTCCATCATATCCCATCTGCCAAACTTCACCCCACCTCCCACCTGTCATTTTTCAATGTCCCATCTCTGTGGTTGTGAATTCAAGCATATGTGTACCAATAGTGGAGAGGCAGAAGGGAAGAATATGAGTTTCATGTGAGGGCAGACAAATTAATCACATACATGTTATGAAATCATGTAAGCTAAAATACTCACTACCTCCAAAAACAACTCAGTTGTCCTGGCCATGGCACCTGATATGTGTACCTTTACCTTTTATGTCTTCTACTGAAATGCAAGTTAAACTGAGTAGGGTAGAGTAATATACCAGGCCATTATTACAAAGTATTATAAGACTTAAATTAGATAATCAAATTATCCAGCAATCACCAAGCAAAGAGTCATAGAAAATATGAGTAATTTTCGGTGAGAGAAAAAGAAATTCAGAAGTCCTGAACATCATTCCAAGTTAAAGTGCATCATGGTGGAAAGCACTGGAGGGAAAAATGTCCCTAAGTTTTTTGGAATGAAAGACACCAAAGTTCCACTTGGGCAAGTGGTATCCCTCTCTCTCTCCCTCTCTCTCTCTCTCTCTCTCTCTCTCTCTCTCTATCTATCTCTATCTCTTCATCTTTCTATCTCTCTGTCTCTCAAGATATGGCTACATTTGCACAGCTAATTGCTAATTCTGACCTCTGGTCCCTCTTGGGTCAACACCTATACTCTTTTAAGAAATAGATAAGTTTCCTGCTTCATCCAAAAGTCAAGATAGTGGAAAATGGAACAGTAAGAATACACAGGCAGTTTTCTAGGGCCTGCTCTTTTAACTACCCACACCTGTGCACAGGCACGTTCAGCTCACCTGAATCAAAATATGGGCCTTGAAACCCCATCATTCAAGCCACAAGCTGTTGGAAGCCCTTGAAGACACCTAAGGAAGGTATCTTCCAGAGAACAAGGGGAAATTACTTTCTTTTCCCTCCTCATTCTGTTGCACCAAGCCCATGCCTGGTTGACTCATAAAAGAACAGAGAAGTGAAGTCAGCAAGATGGCAGAATAGAAAGTCCCAACCCACATTCCCCCACTGAAACACAGATTGGACCAAAATACCTTTGTGAGATTCTGGTTAGGAAGCTGAAGTTCCCCAGGTGAGCACAAAGCCAAGAACAGCCTCAATGAAACAGGTAATTAAGAATAATTTCACCTTACCCACATCAGTCCCTCTCCAAGCTGACACAAATAAGTGCCAGGAGAGATGCCCTAGCTTGTAATGACTCCCACAGGAGGGAAAAAGAAAAGGGGAGCATGCATCCAGTGCTCCAGCTTTCAGCTTGTCTTGCCTCATTTGCAGCACTGAAGGAACCAGAATCATTTGGATACTGGACTGCTGAGAACAAATAAGAGTGGGAGGGTGGCTTGTTGTGGCTGGCATGGCTCAGCATGATCAAGAGAAGACACACAACCTGAGACTTCTCCCTCAGAAAGAGAAAAGAGTGGAGCATGTATTCAGCATTCTAGATTTTCAAAGGGCTGCCTGAAGGAATGATACTGGTCTTGCCTGACTAAGGGTGGTGACAGGGAACCAGCATACCTGGACACATGGTGGTCACTGAGAACAAAGGAGTGGGAAACTTGTGGTTAGAGAACTAGAGAACTTGAAGTATTACAGACAGACACCAAAGGGACAGACACCAAAAGGAGTGAAAGATTATGAGCTCCTGAAAAAGAAACCAGTCTCTCTAATTAATGAATTGCTCACACAATTACAGAGAAATCACATCTCTCCAAAAAAGGTTTCAGAATCTCTAGCCAGAGTGATTGCTGAGGGATTTCCCCTGTGCAAAGCCAGTTGGTAAAGACTGGGAGACATAACGGTTTTTTCAAATGTGTGAATCTTGAAACAAACTATGAGACACATGACCCAATCAAAGGAACAAAATAACTCTCCAGATACTGACCCTAAAGAAAGGGAGGTATATTATCTGACAAAGAATTCAAAATAGACATCATAGGATGTTCTATGAGCTCAAGAAAATGATGCATCAACAAAGTGAGAAAAAAGACAGAAAATGTAAAGGAGAACCAAACAAATTTTTGGAGCAGAAAATAATAATTGAACTGGAAAATTGACTAGAGGGGTTCAAAATCAGCCTTGATCAAGTAGAAGAAAGAATCAGCAGACTTGAAGACAGGTCCTTTGAAATTATCCAGGCAAAATTTTAAAGAATGACAAAGATTGAAGAAAGCCTAAATGTCTTATGCCCACCATCAAGTAGACCAATATATAGATTATGGGAGCTGCAGAAGAAGAAGAAAGAAAGAAGCAAGCTTGTTTAAAGAAATAATAGCCAAAAACTTTTCAAATCTAGGAAAGGAAATGGACATGCAGATTAAAGAACTCAAAGATATCCACATCAAGACACATTATAATCAAATTGTCGAAAACCAAAGACAAAGAGAGAACTTTGAAAGCAGCAAGACAAAAGCAACTCACTATGTACAGGGCACCCCATGACACAATCACCAGATTTCTGAGTAGAAATCTCACAGGTCACAAGGGAACAGGATAATATATTCAAAGTGCTCAAAGAAAAAAAACTGCCACCCAAAGATACTATATCTGGCAAAACTGTCCTTCAAAATAGAAAGAGAAATAAACACTTTCCCAGATTTAAAAAAGCTGAGGAAGTTTATTACCACTAGACCTGCCTTATAAGAAATACTAAGGAAGTCCTTCAAATTGAAAGGAAAGAATATTAAACAGCAACACAGAAGCACTGGAAAGTATAAAACTTGCTGATAAAAGTAAATATAGAGACAAACTCAAGAATACTGTAATACTGTAACAGTGGTATTTAAATCACTTTTAATTCTGATACAGAATTTAAAAGACTAAAGTATAAACTACAACTGTGAAATTGTATTAATGGATACACAATATAAAAGGATGTGATTTGTGGCATCAATTAGAAAGTGTAAAGAGGACAGGAATAAGCAAAAATACAGAGCATTTGAAGTTATCAACTTAAAATAGATTGATATAACTATATGATGTTTTATGTAACCCCCATAGTAACCACAAAGAAAATACCTATAGAAGATATGCAAAAGTATATTTAAAAGGAAACAAAACATGTCACTCCAAAAAAAATCAATGAAACACAGAAGACAGCAAGAGAGAAAAGAGTGACAAAAAAAAGCTGTCAGAAAACAATAAATGACAGTATTAAATCCTTCCTTATCAGAAATTACTTCAGATGTGAATTGATTAAAATCCCCAATAAAAGGCATAGAGTAGCTAAATGGATTTAAAAAAAACGACAAGATCTACACTATCTGCAAGAAATTTACTTTAGAATTAAGGACACACACAGGATAAAAGCAAAGGGATGGAATAAGATACTCCATACAAATGCTAACCAAAAGAGAGCAAAGGTGGTGACACTTATATTAGTCAAAAACTGTCAAAAGAGACAAAGAAGGACATTAAACAATGAAAAATGGTCAATTCACCAGCAAAACATAACAATTATAAATACATATGCACTCTACATTACAGCATCCAAATATATGAGGCAAACGTTGACAAAACTGAAAGGATAAATAGACAACAACACAATAATAGTAAGGGACTTCAATGCTCCACTTTTAATAATGGATAGAACATCCAGACAGAAGATCTGTCAGGAAACAGATCTGGAAACAGAGAATTTGAACAACACTATGGACCAAATGGATCTAACAGACATATAGAACAGCGACCCACCGCCACTCCCCACCACCACAGCAGCAGAATACATATTCTTCTCAAGCACAAATGAAACTTCTCCAGGATAGATAACATGTTAGGTAAAAAAAAAAAACAAGTCTTAACAAATTTAAGAAGATTGAAATCGTACCAGGTATATGTTCCAACCAAAATGGAATGAAACTAGAAATTAATGTCAGGAAGAAAACTGGAAAATTCACAAATATGTGGAAATTAAACAATATGCTCTTGAACAATCATTATGTCAAAGGGGATATTAGAAATTATCTTGAGATAAATAAAAACTAAAACACAACATACCAAAACTTATGGGATGCTGCAAAAGCAGCACTAAAAAGGAAATTCATAGCAATAAAAATCTACATTAAAAAATAATAAAGATCTCAAATAAACAGCCTAACTTTACAAGTCAAAGAACTAAGAAAGAACAAACTAAGCCCAAATTAGAAGAAAGACTCTCAGATAAACAAAGAAATCATTGCGCATCACTCTTAAGTGGTCCTGAAATAAGGAGTGTATTGCAGAATACACCTCCGAGGAAACAGTAGGTCCATGAAGATGGAATAATCCATGTGGGAACAAAGAGGTGGATAATATTTTGTACATCATGGATCAACCACAGTACAGTATAAAAGGGAACGATATTAGGAAATAGTAATCCTATATGCTAAACACCTCAAAGTAGAAGTTAACTATTTGTCCAAAAAAAAAAAAATGAATTTGTTAAATAATCAAACACAAATTACATGATTTGAAGCAGCTGCAATACAGCAATGCATTAATTTAGTGCATTAATCATAATCTAATACAGTACAAAAAGTCAAGTGCAAAAAAGCCCATATCTTCCACAAGTACAATTTCAAAAAGTACATTTTAAAAGATGTCTATTGTACAGTGAATATGCGAACTGAATAGACACAGACATTACTTACATTCTTTTTCTGAGTGTAGATGAAGAAATATTTGGCAAGATTTCGAATTTGATTTTTTTTTTTTTTACAGATCATACATTTTAGCTGAAAGAATTTATACCCGTTTTCACACAGCAACTCTTTCATGTGTATTTTAAAATTTTTATATAGAGAGAATGCATTTACCAAAATACAGATCTACAGGAAAAGTCTCTGAAGCAAATACTAAACATATTTAATCAAATTTATATTTTAGGATTAAGATGAATGGTAAGTGGGACTTCCCTGGTGGCTCAGTGTTTAAGAATCCGCCTGCCAATGCAGGGGACACAGGTTCGAGCCCTGGCCCCAGAAGATCCCACATGCCACGGAGCAACTAAGCCCGTGCGCCACACTACTGAGCCTGTGCTCTAGAGCCTGCAAGCCACAACTACTGAGCCCATGAGCCACAACTACTGAAGCCCGCACGCCTGGAGCCCATGCTCCTCAACAAGAGAAGCTACCACAACGCAACGAAGAGTAGCCCCTGCTCACCGCAACCTGAGAAAGCCCGTGCGCAGCAACAAAGACTCAACGCAGCCATAAATAAATAAATAAATTTATAAAAAAAGAAAAAAGATGAATGGTAAGTGAAATTTCACCATGAAAAGTCTATTTTAATAATGAAATATACCTAGCTTCAAAACCAAAGAATTCTAACAACATATTAAAAATATAAATCCCTTTGACCTGTTCAACACAACAAAAGTCAACACAGTCTTCCTGTTAGAGATTCATAAAATGAATAACTGTAATGACCATTTGTACTTACTTGTTAGTACCTTTTTTAAAGTTTTATTAAAGAAATGCTTAATAATCTTCTATGCTTTTTTTTCTCTTTGTTTTGAAGTAGTTGTTTAATATTTCCATGTTTTTTAAAAGAAATAATCCAAAAAGCTTTAAAATGTTTTTCTCTACCATACCCCCCAAATATGAAGAAAATGAAGGAATTGATTTTTTTTCTAAGCCACAATCATTTAGAAATTTTTCTATCAAATGTGAACCAAACTATTTGTGTATTATTTTGTAGGTAAACTGGGACAAAAGCATTTCCATCTACATGAACATTATTTTTAGGTATACAGTATATTAAATGCCTATAATATTAAAAATAAAAGATATGAATAAATTATTCTTCCCCAAAAATAATGTGAACACAAGCAAGTCTATACACTAACAGGATTAATGTTTACCAAAAACTGGAACTTTCCCATGGGAACCTATCATACACATGAAGTCAGATTTTATGAAATGATATAAACATAATTAATAGACTGGTAAGTACTGTATTTTCAAATGTTCCCTCACTGCTGGTGGGAGTTTAAGTTTTTCTCAAGTGGAATTTTTAACATTCTTCCAAAGTTTTAAAAATGTTAGTAATTTGATCTTTGTTTTCTGAAGAAATGATGAGAGATTCCCATTCAGAATTAGATAGAGGAATATTCACTGTTATTTGTATTAGAAAAACTTAGAAATAAACCAAACATACAAAAATGGAGAAATTATTAAATAGATTATCTTAAAAGATTGTCCACTCATATTAATAGAGTATTAAAATTATATACACAATAAGAGTATAAATAATATGAAAATAGAGTATGAAATTATATATACAATATTATCTTTATTTAGGCACATGAATAAACTCTCAGACACACTGAAATCAAAAAAGGAAAAGATTAGGATGAAAAAGACAAAAACTTGTCAACAGGAGCGATGTGATCATGTGTGGTTTACATATATTTTTATTATTTAGGTGTTTTATTTTCTACCATCTCCACAATAAACATATTGTAATTGAAAGGAAAACACAAAATATTATATTTTCCAACTGTAGATTTTATAAGAAAACAATTGTTTCTAAAAACAAAATTTATCCAGAAAAATATAACACAAAAATGTATGCTCACCTCATTTCTAACTTAAATAATTTGACATTAAATATAACCATCTTCCCCAGTTCCCAAATGAACAGGTTATACCAAAATGTAAGAAAGCATCATTATTACTTGTTTCCACATTATATTAAGGCTTACCTTCACAAAGTTTCTGCTTCATCACCTCCCTTATTTTGGATATTGCAATATAGTCTTCCACATAAAACACATAAGTAGATGAAGGCTTGTTGGCAATAGCTCTAAGTTCTGCCTCTTCTGTTTCTGAACCAACACCGATGGCAAATAATGTTATTTTACTGTCTCTTGCTGCTTCTGCCACATCCTTGACTTCATCTTGGGATTTACCATCTGTAAGGACTACTGCTATCTTAGTCAGCAATCGTGAAGACTTGGCAAAAAGGTAATCAAGGGCAAACTGGATGGCCTTTCCAGTCTTTGTGTTTCCTCCCAAGTAGTGTATGGACTCCACGGCTGCCATCAAATTCTCTCCTGATTCATGGCTCCCAAGGGGAATCTCCAGGATGGGGTAGTCACTATACTGAACCACTCCAACCTGAATAAACTTCGGTCCTATGTCAAAGTTTTTTGTGATATTGACAAGCCACTTTTTCACTATTTCAAAGTTTTCTGGGCCCACACTGTAAGAGCCATCCAAGATGAAAACTAAATCTGTTGGAGCAGTACGACAACCTAAGTGAAAAAGAAAACCATCAGAGTATATGTGTTACATAAAAAACAAAAATTAGAGGCTTTAAATGCATGAATTTTTAATTAACCAGACAGGGGGAATCCTTTCACATGTATATACATAAAGTTGCCACAATGTATAGTTCAACTATCTTATAATTTTATATGTCAATTATACCTCAATAATGCTCAATTTTTTAAAAAAAGATAATAGTAACCAGTTCATAAGAGCTTTGTAAAGATTAACTATGATACACTGCCTAGCTTATGAAAATACTTTATAAATGAGGGCTATGATTTTTGTTGATATTTTTTAATTAGCTTGTCTTAATTTAAATATTAATGATTCAGCTTTAAAAATAGGGAATAGGGACTTCCCTGGTGGTCCAGTGGTTAAGACTCTGCACTTCCACTGCAGGGGGTACGGGTTTGACCCCTGGTCTGGGAACTAAGGTCCCACATGCTGCACCATGTGGCCAAATAAAAAATAAATAAAAATAGGGAATAAAAAATGGATGCTGTATATGAATATGATATCTAGATACCTCTTTGTAGGGGCAGGTATTACTATAAAGCAACATTTTATTGTATTTCTCCACTGAATAAATGAAAACACAAAAAATTTTAATAAATGAATGATTTTCAGCTATAGACTAACATCATTGTTTTAAGTTATCAGTGAAATATGTTTAGTTTAATGCTAACCTGAAATATTTACAAAAATTTATATAAACCAATGAATGGGGGGAAGAAATTAAAAACAAACTTTCTGCCATCTTCAGGACTGAAGTAACCAGCAAAGATCCACGTTCTTGATATAGTTGAGAAAATGTAAATGAACCAAGATTACGAAAGCAGTCACTCTTGCACTACATGCAAGATGAATGTTTAAAGGTCTGATTGCTCATCTTCAGTCACAAATGTAGCCAAAACAATAGCTCGTGTGAAGTGAATCTATGTTCAAGGGCATAAAGCTATTCCTTTCTCTGTAAAGATTCTTGTTTCAAGATACCAGGAAACATGTGATCAGCACATCTTAGAGTTCTACCAGGAAAAAAAAAAAAGACTATCTGTGGTGTAAGTTATACCCAGGCAAGTTTTAAGCACGTGTGAAAAGAAAAAAATATCTTCTTTGTAGCCACTATGGAAAACAGTAAGGAGGTTCCTCAAAAAACTTAAAATAGTGTTGCCATATGATCTAGCAATCCCACTGGGCATATATCTGGACAAAACTATAATTCAAAAAGATACATGCACCCTTATGTTCATAGCAGTACTATTCACAATAGCCAAGACATGGAAAAAAACCTAAATGTCCATCAACAGATGAATGGATAAAGAAGATGTGGTTCATACATACAATGGAATATTACTCAGCCATTAAAAAGAATAAAATAATGCCATTTGCAGCAACATGCATGGACCTAGAGATTATCACACTAAGTGAAGTAAGTCAGAAGGAGAAAGACAAATACCATATGATATCAGTTATATGTGGAATCTAAAATATGGCACAAATGAGCTTATCTATGAAACAGAAACAGACTCACAGACATAGAGAACAGACCTGTGGTTGCAAAGGGGAAAGGGGGGTGGGGGAGGGATGGGCTGGGAGTTTGTGATTAGTAAATACAAACTATTATGTATAGAATGGATAAACAACATGGTCCTACTGTATCACACAGAGAACTATATTCAATATCCTATGATAAACTATAATGGAAAAGAATATAAAAAAGAATGTATACATATTTATAGCTGAATCATTTTGCTGTACAGCAGAAACTATCACAACATTGTAAATCAACTATACTTCAATTAAAAAAAAGATTTCCTTAACTCTCTTTTCCACAGTACACAACGTGCTTCTAACCCTATCTCATTCTTTCAGTATGTATATATTGAATACCTGTTCTGTCCTTGATATCATGCTAGGTACTGGCTTCAAACATACTTGAGATATCTCAAAAAGCTCCCAGCCTAGTTAAGATGGACAACTGGCTGGTTAGAGAAAGTACAAATAACTATGAGAACATTGAGGAGAGGGTGGCAACCTAACTATGTCAAGCCAGGGGCAGTTTTGTTGGAAGGCTGAGATCAGAAAGCAGAGTTTTAACCAGGTCAAGAGGACGACATTCTAATCAGAGGGAGCAGCAAGTGCAAAGGTCCAGAGGTGAGAGACAGACACAGCCCCAAAGACAAACTGGTTTGTTTGGGTAATTCCAATGGTTTTGAAACTGCACTCCTTCTCTGGTAGGACTTGAACCCACCCACATCTCAGAGTGGGACTTGAACCCGTGATCCCTGACTAGGAGGGGACTCGAAACCACTGTCTTTGGATTAAAACCACTCACCTGGGGTCAGGACTTACTGAAGCTCAGGTTCTTCTGTCTCCTCACAGAAGAAATTCAGCGTGAGGCAAAGTGGAAGGCAAAGAGTGAGTTTATTAGCATAGGATGCTTGTGAGAGATAAGCGGGCAGGCAAGGGAGTGCAACCCCAGGAACAAAGAGCCCCAGGAAAAAAGAGGGCTACGTTTTTATAATCAAAGAAAAAGTGGGGAGGGGAGAAGACCACCTTCTTCCTCTTTCTTGGGCAGATGTCAAGACTCATATCACTAGTTCCTCCTTTGGCCCTATACGGTCTAACCAGGTCTAACTGCCATGGCACTATTTAAATCATATGTATATTAGCAAAAGGGTGGTGACATATACTAAAATATGGTAATTCATCTCAGGTTTGGGTATAATATCCCCTTTCACCTGGTTTCTTTCCCTTTTCACCTCTATTTCTGTCTTGGTTACATGCAGAAATGCTACTCTGCAAGGACTATTAACTCCCTGACTTCATGTAATAAGATTCAGAGCCCACATCTATTGTCTTGTATTTTAACTATCAGAGTTTGTGGCTTGAGTGTGCCTGGCACTTGGATGCACCTGGTCTTCCTTCAAGGTAGGGTAGATTGTTGCTAGGTTACTGGATATTTTTCTTGAGTGGTCATTAGCTTACAATGGTCTCCCAAACTCCCTTAAAATTCCCTTTCTGTCTTTAATCCCCTAGTGGGATTTCTAAACTGACTATTTAATTATCCTACTCTATCTCTATCAGTTTGAAGTGGCCAACAGGAAGGAACAGCTGTACTTGCTGCCTTCTTCTCTAACTTCTGCACTCAAAGCAGCCAAAATACTACATGGGACAAGGATCCCATGTCCTTGGACATGATGAGTTAGAAGAGGATGAGGTGAGTCAAGGTAATGAGATAATAAATTTTACATCCTGTGGTTTTACCCAGGTTAATGGTCTCCCTTAAGTAGTGTTTGGATGCCCAATTTAAAGTTATAATAAGGATGGTTTATTTTCTGTATATATTGCAAATAAGATATTATAATTGCAAAGATCGGTATCGGAGAAAAAAATGTTTGGTGACAATTAGTATTTTTGCAACTCCTTGGAGTAAGTCAATCAATCAACCAACCTCTCCCTCTCTTCACCTCCCTCACTTCCTCCTTTCCTCTCCTTCCTTTCCATTCTTTTCCTTATCTTTGTCCATTTACATATTTGGGAGGATGACAAAGCTCCCATGAAGAGGCCTCAATTTCACCATTATCTCAACTCACTTATCACAGTAACTAGCAGAAGTAAACACTATTGTCAGGTGAACACGTATCACAGTCAAGAAGTTCCCCCCCTCCCAAAAAAAAAAAATTGCCAAAACATGGGTTTGTCTCACAAATATAACTGTGATTATAACACCATCTTAAGATGCTATAGGTCAGATGGTGTCTCAGTGCAGGGGGTGTGAGGGACACTATTCCAACAACCTCTGTCATGGTGACCACTGCCAGACATCGGGGTAGGGAAGGCAGAAATGGGATTCTGCCCAAAGGCATATTTTCTAACCCAAGGGAATGAAGTTTTCCTGTTATTTTTGGAAGCTGAACAGGGATGACAGGGTTATGCTTTTATTGGGGTTTTGTGGGAGAGACAAAAGGACAGGAAGGTTGTATTTGCAGGACTCTTCGAGGTTGCCCTTCCTCGATGCTATGAGGCTCACTATTGCCTGGACCTGCGAGTGTTTGTGTATCACTCGATCCGTGGTTACAAATTCTTACAGGGTTATTCTTGGCCCTTTCTACCCCTTTCCAGAGCCATGGGGCATATATTTCATAACTGCAAGGTTAGCCAAGAGCATGCACACAAAAGCAAGTACTGCCATTTATAAACCCCAGACAAAATACCACTCCAAGAAACCTCCTCCTCAGAGAGGTGAATCACCAGTGTCATAGAAAAGGAATGCACTGAGGATGAAAAGAAGTGTTCAAATACTAGTTACAGCTCCAACCAGATGTATGACACTATGCAAGGCCCATACATTTTATGCTTCTCTTTTCCCACTCAAAAAACAAAGAGTATCTACCCCATAAAGTGCTTGGGTGGATTAAACTATAAAAGGGTTATGCAAACATTAAATATTATTTTTTTAAAAAATTTTAAGCCAAATTGAATCAAATTGTCAAATCATCTGATTTAACTGTTAGAGAAACCATAATTCATTTATAGTTAGGGGGTTTATGTTTATGAGTTTTAAAATATGCATATAAGCACACTTTTAAAAAGAAGTAGGCTGTCTTTTTAAAAGTGTCTTTTTAAAAGTAGGATGGTCTACTTCTCTCATGCAAGCTTTCCTACAGGCAATCAGAATAACAGTCACCACTTACTGAATGTCACCATGCTAAGTCATTTATATGCATTATCTTATTATCTCTATGAGATAAACTCACAGGATGGTCCTGATAGCCATCCTGTGAAGGAGGTACTTTATCTCCATATTATGAAGCTTATATAAATGGCTGAACATGGACTCAATACCAGAGTGTTTATTCCAAAGCCTGGGTCAATAAAATGCACTATTACCATAGAATTTTCTCAAAATGACTTCTGATAGATTTTCCTCCCAGTTAATGTGTAACATAGCAATTCATTTATTTTAGGGAATCACAGCATCAAAGACAATTAAGAATAAGATCCTTAAAGCCATTGCTAGAGCTCCTCTAATTTGATTTCCACAATCAATGTGTTGATAACAAAAAGACAATGCTGATAGTTCTTACTTGATCTTATTTCCCCATCTTCAGCTAATACAGAATTCTGAAGAAGCAGGACCAAAATTATCCAAAGAAATGTAATATGGTGAGCCATGTTTCTGTTTTTGTTCCAATGTTTTGGTTTTAGGATTCCTAAAAAGAAAGAGAAAAAAAAAGAAAGTTAAATATATTAGAAAAATAAGACAAATACCTAACAATCATAAGTTTGAATTGTTAAATTGCAACACCCAGTCAAAGCACAGTTAATTTTTGCTAACCTTAAAATTAACTTATGTGCCCAAAATAGCCACATTTCAAATATATAATACAAGACAACAATGAATGGGAGCTGAGGATGAATGTGACAAGTTTTTAATTCATAATCATCTTGGAAAAGCAAAAACTTTCCTAAAACTTTAAGCTTTGCTCAAAATATTTACTAGAATCCACCTTTTAGCATAGCCTGCAGAGCCCTATCACATTCTTTTTATTATCTCAGTGGTAGCACATACCCTTCTTTTAAATGTGTATTTGCATTTAAGAAACACTCAAAGGGTATCTGGTAAAAAATATCTATAGGATAAAGCTGAATAATAGGATTTAATTTTTTAATGGGCTATATTTATAAACATTAGGATCTATTTTATTTAATTCATCAACACTCGGTTATGAGACTAATATGTTTTCTAAGTTAGTCCAAGGACTTCACTCCTGGTTAGAATGTGGAACATTGCCAAAGACTGTCACTCTCAACAATGAGAACATGTCAGGTAAACTATAAAACTATAGGCTTTTAAGACCCAGCAGAAAAGACAGGGTTTAAAGAAACCTAAAAGAGCTAAATTCCAAAAGTTATTAATACTTTATAGGACAGAAAAGATTCAAGGCTGCTTTTGTCCCTACTAGAAAGGGAACCCTGCTCAGGAGGAGGAAGAATTTGCTACAGTACAGAAGCAACCAGTCAAAGCTGGAGTGACATATTAGAATCCCAAGGAGTCCCAGCCACAGAGCAAGGGTGCCCCTAGCCGGCAATTCTTCCCCAGGAGTCTTAACTGGATACACGGAATAGACAGGTAACACAGAGAATATTGAAAGCAGTATAAAACAGTCTAGAGAGATCCTCTCCTTCCCTCTCCCTGTTCAAGTCCCCAGGGAATTCCTCAAATACAAATCCTTGTCTTGCTGAAGGTTAGGGGAGAAGCCACAGAACCGAGAAAAGTCCCTCCAAGGTGCTCCAGTCCTTCACTACAGTGGACAGACATATCTCAAAAAGCAGAAAGGACAAGAGAGAAAAATAGAACTCAAATACAAAAAGCTGGAAACCATACTGACAAGCTGAGAGAAATCTCCCAAGGGTCTCCCAAAATATGAGAAGATACAAAGTTTTATGTCTGATCAGGAGAAAAACACTCAATATAAGCAGATCCAGAGATTATCTAAATGTCAGAAGTATCAAGCAGTGTTTATAAAAAGGCTATGATGAACATGTTAAAGGCTCTAATGAATAAGATGGACAACAATTGCAAAAATATGTGAAATTTCAAAAGAGGGATGGAAACTATTAAAAAAAGATACAAGTGAAATGCTTGCAATGAAAATATATATCAAAAAAGAAATCATGCAGTGAGCATGCATACATCAGAGGGAAAGATCAGTAAACTTGAAGATAAGTCAATAGAAAGTATCCAAAATGAAACCCAAAGTCAGGGGAAGAGGGTTGAGAAATAAAAGGAACAGAGCATCTGAAATCTGTGGGACAGTATCAAATGGTCTTGATTTAGCTTCTCGATGGAAAGGAGAAAGTGAATGAAGAAATATTTTTAAATATAATGGCCAAGAATTTTTCAAATTGACAACAGCTACCAACAACCAGATCAAACACACCCTAAGCAAAATACAAAGTAAGTCATACTTAGGTACATCATACTCAGTTGAAAGTCAAAATAAAAGAGTAAATTCTTGAAACAAACCACAGAAAAAAAGACACATGACATACGGAGGAACAACAATAAGAATTTTAGATGGAAATTTCATGGTAATAAAATGGGCAATGGATCAGAAAGATATAAAAAGCCTAAATATGTAGATATCTAATAATAAAGCTTCAGAATTCCTGAAGAAAAAATGGAAAAAAAAGCTAAACAAAAGAAATAGACAAATTCAAATCATAATGTGAGATTTTAAGCATCCACTTTTCAATGATTTTTGAAGTAGATTAAAAAAATTTAGTAACAGTACAGAGTTTTGAAAAACTTTATCAACCAACTTCACCTAGTTGACATTCATAGAATGCTCCACCTAACAACAGCAGACTATACATTCTTTTGTAATGCATATGAAAGTCATCAAAATAGACCATGTGCTGTAGAAAAAACAAGACTCAAATTCCAAAGAAATGAAATCATGCAAATTATGTTCTTTGACCTAAATGGTATTAATTAAAAAAGGAAGAAAGTCCCAAAATACTTGGAATTAACCAATATACTTCTAAATAATCCATGGTTTTAAAAAATATCAGAGGGGAAATTTTAAAATATTTCAACTGATCAATAATTGTTTAAAAAAATCAAAATTTTATGATACAGCTAAAGCACTACTAAGAGAGAAGGTTTGGCTTTAAAAGCATATACTAGAAAAGAAGAAAAATGAAAAATCAATATCTAAGCTTCCACCTTAAGAAAATAGAGAAAGAACAACAAATTAAAACTAAAGAGTAAAAAGAAAAAGAAGAAGAAAAAAAGAAAGAAAATTATAATCAATGAGATAGAAAATTGAAAAACAATAAAATTAAAGAGTTAATTCTTTGAACAAATAAATATGCTTATAAATCCTAGCAAGAATAATCAAGAAATAAGACAGAAAATATAAATTACCTAAGTCAATATCGAAACAGGAGATGCCACTACAGAGCCTACAGACCTTAAAAGGATAATAAGTAGACAGATGAAATGGACAAAGTCTTAAGATACACTATTTATTAAAACTGGTCTAAACTGAAATTATTAAAGAAATAGAATTTTTAACCAAAAATTTTCCCACAAAGAAAATTCCAGTGCCAGATAGTTTCACCAGTAATTTCTACAAACATTTAAGGAAAAAAATAATAATCAAACATTTTTATGAAATAACATTAAATGAAAATAGAAGAGGGAACTCTTCTCAACTTTTACTATGAGGCCAAAATAAAATGCTATGAAAAATCTACAGCTTAGATCACACTGAGTGGTAAAAGACTGAATGTTTTTTCCCCCAAATCAGTAAAAAGTTAAGGATATATTCTCACATCACTTCTATTCAAAAACGTACAGGAAGTCCTAGCCAGTGCCATATTCAAAATAAGAAATAAAGACTATAAAGGAGGAAATAAAACTGTAATTATTTACAGACAACATGATTATCTACATAGAAATTTGAAATCTACCAAAACACTATTAGAACTAATAAGTGAATTTAGCAAGGTCACAGGACACAAGGTTAATAGTTTTTTTTTTTAAGTGTTTCTATATAATAGCAACAAAATGGTGGGGGGGGATATAATATATTCAATAGTATCAAAGCATCATAAACTTAGAAATAAAGTGAATGAAAAATGTGAAAGACCTCTACACTAAAATATATAATACATTGTTGAGAGAAATTAAAGAAAGCAAACAAGTGGAGAAATCTATATTCATGGATTAAAAGACTCAATATTGGTTCCATCTTTATTCTCAAATTTATCTAAGGATTCAACACAATCCCAATCAAAATCCCAGCAGATTTCTAAAAGAAACTGACAAACTCATTCTAAAATTCTTATAAAATACAAATTATTTTGAATTACAAGAACAATCTTCAATGAAGAAGAACAATCTGAATAAAAAACAATCATGATTGAGAAGAACTAAGTGAGAGACTTTATACTATCTGATTTTGACTTACAGTCATCTAGCTACAGGAATCAAGAAAGTGTGTCTTGGTGTAGGGATAAATATACTAAATGGAACACAATAAGAGTTCAGAAATAGACCCACACTTACATGGTCAGTTGATTTGCAATAAAAGTGTCAAGGTAATTGAATAGGAAAGGAAATTCAATAAATGGTGCTGGATCAATGGAATAAACAATAAAATGAACCTTGACCCCATCTCATTCCATATGCAAAAATTAGATGAAGCATATATCTAAGTGTAAAAGCTAAAACTATAAGGCTTCTAGAAGAAAACGTGGGACTATTTTCACAACCTTGGGATTAGGCAAAATTTCTTAGGACACAAAAACCACTATCAATTTTAAAAATAGATACACATTAGATTTCACCAAAATTAAAAGATACCATTAACAAGTCAATATTCAGAATAAAATACTTACAAAAAATGACTCTCATAAAGATAATATATTTTTTAATACTCCTACAAATCAACAATAAAAAAGAAAACAATCCAATTTTTTAAATGAGTAAAAGTCTTCAACAGACTTTTTAAATTATTACTTAAGAAAATACAGAAATGGCCAATAAGCATATTAAATGGTTCTCATCATTTGTCATCAGAGAAGTGTGTGCTAAAACCACAATAAGATATCATTTCACACCTACTAAAATGGCTAAAATTAAAAGACTGACAGTATCAAATGTTTATGAGGCTATGTGGAGAAATTGGAACTCATATATTTTTGGTAAGAGTGAAAAATGATGTAACCCCTTCAGAGAAGTGTTAGGTTCAGTTTCTTACAAAATTAAACTATGACCAGCAACCCTTCTGCTAAGTATATAACCTAGAGAAATGAAAACATGTGCCAACAAAGAGACTTTAGCAGTGTTTATAGTAGTTTTATTCATAATAATTCCAAACTAAAAATAACTCAAATGCTATCCACAGAAAAATATTGGATAAACAAGTTGTGTGGTTATATTCACATAATGGAAGAGAGCAACAAAAAAATAATAAACTTTCTTTATACCCAACAACATGAATAACTTAAAATACATTCTATTTAATGAAAGGAGCCAAACACAAAAGAATACACAGAGCATGATTTCAGGTATACAGAGTCCCAAGATAGAAAACTAATCTGCAGTGTTAGAAATCAGGAAACATTTGCCTTTGATGGGAGAAGTCAACTGGAATGTGGCACAAATAAACTTACTGGGTGTTAGAAATAGTCTACATTTGCAGTGATGATATTTGTGTGCATAAATTTGTCTAAGGCCATTAGGCTGAAGGCTTAAAAACTATATAAATTGTTGTATATAATTTATAGCTCAGTGAAAAACAGTGAGTCCAAAATCATCACTGCCAGTTTTTAAATTAGGCTGGCCCTCTGGACAAAGAGCTATAAAGGTCAAAATATGTCAGTGAGAAGCATTTTTGGTGAGTCACCACCAGGATGTACTGTTTTATGGCAACAATGTGTACTAATAAATACTGACTAATTTCCTCCCCAAAAGCCTCAAAATTAAGTTATTCTGCTCCTCTACCAAAAATATCCTCATTATTTCTATGTAGTATCTAATTCCTTCAGAATCCTCGGGCTAAAGTGAATTGTTTACTTGTATTATATTCTAGATTGACAATCATTAAAGTAGACCATACGAAAAGGGCATTAAATAAATACTGCCACCATGTTACCTCACCATTGAAACATAACTCATATATTTCATAAATATATTGTACGGCTATTTAATTGTACATATGCTTATGCACGATGCATATAAACTGAGGCATATCAAGTTTTACCATTTACTTTAATCACCTGGGGAGCTTGTTAAACATATGGATGCCTTAGCCCTACCCATTAGCTTCAGATTGCAGGGCAAGGAAAGGGCCAAACATTTAAAATAAAATAAAGTAAAAAGGCTCCCATAGGCTAATGTCCACCAAAGTTCTAGAAATTCTGGTATAAGGCAATGCAGAAATGATAAGAAAAGAAAAAAAAAAAACTCCTATTCCTCCAGTAGAGAAGTAAGTTAGCAACCCCAAAGAGGAAAGCATAACCCAGAGAATCTCTACAATCAAAATTTTCTAAAGATTGGCTACTCAGAGAGTAGTCAGGCAACCTTAGCATCCCCAATTTTCAAATGTTAATATGCATACAAATCTGTTAGAAATTCATTAAAATGCACATTCTGATTCAGTAGGTTTGGTTTACCACCTAAGATCGTTCATTTGAATGAAGGCCTCTAAGGAATATAGGAACATATGCCATCTTTCAACATAGAAAATTCTGTTTTGGAAAAATTTAACTTTTTAATGCTAAATAAAGAGCTCTTTGTGGATAATGAAGAAGGAAATTACTTTTAACAAAATGTAGGAATGTAGGAATTTAAACTGAGCTCACCTGCTAATGTGGAATATATACTAGGCTAACTATCCATCCACCAGGCAATCCAGGTTATAGATTTAACACTGCCCCCAATCCACTATAATTTCATATCTTTCTTATAGTGTTCAAAAAAAAAGGAGATGAAACTGGTGATCTGTAATCTTCCTTTTAACTACAGAGACAATAATCCATATTCTACAGCCTCATAGGATTATTGTGATAAGGAAAATTTACAATGTACAGTGTGTGAGACAACACTATGTCATTTAGTCTCGGCAAGTGTTTGAGGAAAATAAGGCTGACTTAGAGAACACGGCTTGCCTCTAAGAAACAGGCTCACAACTTACACTCAGGTTCTCTCACTCCAGAATTCTTTCCACTCTATTCATTCAATGACAAATATTTATCAAGTACCTATTATGTGACAGATACTCTTTTAGGTGCTGGGAATTCAGAAGTGACCCAGATAAGCTAGATAAGGAATCTGCTTTCATGGAGTTTATGTGCCAGATTTTAAATATATGATTGAGTGAGATCATTTCAGATAGTGGTGGGTGCTATAAAGTAATGAAAACAATAATGTAAACTTGGGCCAGGAGCAGAGGAAGAGCTGCTTTCAATTTGGAGTTCAGAGAAGGCATCTGAAAGGATGACCTGTGAGCTGACACTTGAAGGAATGTGAAGGAGCCATCCTTGCCAGGAACTGGGAACCAAACTTTCTTCTGTGGATGGAGCAAGTTTGCTTGTTCTAGGAACAGAAGGAAGGTCAGTGAAGGAGTGAGGGAGGAAGAGGAGGAAGGGCAGGAGCTACACGGAGGTAGCAGGACCCCACGAGGTATGTTACATTTTGAACTGTTTCCCTTAAATGCAAAGTGAATCCATGGAGGGTGTGAAGCATATGTGCACCATGATGAGGTTTTCACATTGAGCAGAGCATCCCACTTTCAAAATCAAAGAGCTCTCTAAAATTTAAGAATTAGTGGATTCTCAGAGAAACGAGATCAATTGATAATTATCCTCTTTTAATTTTCTTCTCTCTTCCATTTCCTAAATTTATCTGTCATATCATATTCCACTGCCACTGTCACTAATATTTTATTAAAATCAAAATAAATACTTGTAAGTCAGTTTCTGAGAACAGTGGGTACAAATGAAAGCAACTTCCTTGTCTCCTTGCAATGAATGCATCTTTCATTGGGTCCACTGGCTGGAAAGGCATGGGAATTCGCATGAGGAGCCACCAGGAATGCATAAAAGCTTTGCAAACAAGGGACTGTCAGGAAAAATGCCATCTCAAAATGTGGTTGCTGAGCTTGGTTGTAAAACCTTCAAATAAATTTGAAGACTAAAAATAGTCCCCTCTTGAGACACTAATACTCATGCTTCTTTATATGCTCTGTCTTTGAACTAAACTGTAAAATAGGAAAAGGTGGGGAAACTGAAATTCTGGTCCTCACATTTTTACACACACACACACATGCACACACACACACACACCTATTGTGTTCTATATTTTTAACATTAAGGTGGTAGGAGGAAGCATCAATTGGGACAGGTAGAATTGAGAAAGGCAAAATGCTGGCAAACCAGTGAAAGAATTAAGAATGGGTTCATGTACATATGTATGTATGTAAAGTTTGGTTCGTTTGAGTGATCATTGAAACAACAGAACTAAACGTAATTTTTGGAATTTCATAGGTCAAAATATGCCCCTCAAAATATGTAATTAATCAATGTCACCTTTATTGTGTTAACAGTTCATGGTCAACTAAACAACTGACATTTGTTATCATACTTCTCTAAACAAAAATCTAATATGGTAGCCAGACAGGTAATTATAAATCCCCATTTTATAGACAGGAGGCTAAGGGATTCCAAGAAGCTATTATTTTACATTTTGCAGAGTTTGCTTTCACACTGCAGAGTGGATGACTGCTTTCTTGATCCATTTATAGAGTATATCACATAGCATCCATTAAAGCTGCACAAGAAAAAGTGAATGGCAGTAACTTGGTGGAGTTATTGTAGTTTGGTGGAGAGGTTTAAACTCCCATCTCTTCTTTAGAAGCCATAGCAGCTTCTAAATATTCAAGCAATGAAAGAATATACATGTCTGTGTAATCATTCGAAATGAGACCAGTAAAAAATAGCCAAGGAACATGGAGTACAGTGTACTTTATTTGCCTATGCCAGCAAATCCACTAAAATCAGGCCATTGGATTCTGTTAGTAATTTTATGCTGTGTTTATAAATATAGCTCTTTTTCCTATCCCTAAATTCCTTTTATATTAACATATATTAACCTAATTTTTATTATCTTTTTTTCTTAACTCAGCTCTAATTTTTACAATAAAGTATCAGGAAAGCAAAGACATCATTCAGAAAGGGAAAGCTAATAATATTTTGATCTTGGAACTCAGGTCAAATTGTTCTCCAACTTCCTAATCTTCCAATTCTTCTATGATACACAAAAAAGAATGCTGGATAACAAGTCATGCAATGTGAGTTCCGGTCCTAGCTGTGCCTTGTTTACCTGCTTAGAAAATAAAATGTAAGCATTTACAAAGCTAAATAGCAATACAGGATAATAAATGGAAAATAAATGGATAGATAAAAGAGGAGCTGGGGTGAAAGAAAATGGGTGGAAATAAGCAATTAATGTTCAAGTGATATGAAGAAAATAAGCAACTCTAGCACCCAATTATGATTTCTAAATACCATTTCCCATCAAAAGAAATGAGGCTGTTTAGGGAGAATAGCAGATTCAGATCCGGGGGACATAAGACATGAGACAGAGAAATCTTGTCATTCTAAAAACAAGGAATGTCTCAAAAGCGACTGGGATTAGATCAAAAGGACCCAAGAGCTAAGTTGAGGGGCTCCCATGAGCTAAAGAGAAAACTGTCTGATCATTAGAAATAATAGTTACTACAATAGACTGATTTACAACAATTTACTAAACCTATAAGTTCATGATGATAAATACAAAAAACAAAAAACAAACATTGGTCACCTTTGGAGGTTGCTAGGGTACAAATAAAGAAAAAGAATCAAGCATTTGTCCTACTTTTCCTACATGGATAATACTTCAGGGTAATAAAACAGTTAATGATAAATGCCAGAAGAATATAATTAGAATTAGAAAATCATATTTTGCAACCACTAATGAAATATGGATGTAGGCAAGGATCACCAGTGTGCCGATATGACTGGGTGAAAGGTTAGAGAGGAAATCAGGACAGATGCATTACTTGACTACACCTGAACCCACTCACCTTCCTTAGCATCATTAAAGTAGAATAAGACATATGTTCCTCCAGACATGACCTAATAAGAGCACATGTCTATCTGTGAATAATTTTTGGTCAATAAAAAGTAACACCTGAATCTACTCAATTCTCTGTATCCGCCCAGTTATAAGAAATTCAGGCATCTATTAAATGACACCAAGAGGATGAAATCAGCGAAAGTGAAAACTTGTGCAGTTAATATATAAGTGGCAAGAAAATAAAAGTAAGGGGACTTAAATTAAATGCAGTTGTGGACTCTGTTGGAATCCTGATTTAAACAACAAACTGTACATATTTTTGAGACAGAGAAAATTGAACATGGACTGGGTATTAGATGATATGCACCATTTTTAAAAATTCATTGGGTGTGATAGTAGCATGGTAGTTTTTTTGCTTTAGCTTCTTAGGTGTTTGAAGAAAAAAAGATATAATAAAAGTATCAATATAAACCACCCAGTGGGGAAAATATTTGTAACAGATATAATCAACACAAAATTGTATCCAGAACACAAATTGTCTATTCTAAATGTTTTCTAAGATGAATAGTAAACCCAATTTGTTTTGTCTTATTCTTACTTTAAATCTTTTTAATGGCCAGAGTTTACTAAAAAATATGCCATGAAATTCCTAGGTGAGGCTAATAGCAGCACTGTACTAACAGAGCATGTGTGATAGTAATGTAAACACCAGCCATGGCAGGGAAGAAAGCAATATATTGAAGTATTTACCTCCATTCAAAAAAAAAAAAAAACCCTCATCTAGTTTGCAGTGTTTCTACTCTAAACTAATTAACCAAATTGGGGGTAAGGATTGGGAGGGCTGTAGCTTAAATGTATATGTGATATGCATAGTAATTAGTGTAATTATCCTCCCTTTTTTAAAACAAATGTTATTTCAGTGGGTCATTCTCTGAAAATTCAAATTTATTTTTCTTCATTAAGTTGCCCCCCCCCTCACAGTTACTAGTTTCAAATTAAACTAATTTAAAGCTGCCTAATTAATGAAATACCTCTATACTTTTATCAAAACTCAATGACTGTTTATGCCCACATCAGCAATTCTAAGCATGATGCTATATGAGTAGTTATTTTACTGATTTTTCTAACCAAGTTTGATGAGTTTCAAAGATTGTGAAATGGTCAAGTGAACACTGGAGAAAAGGACGGCACCAATTCAAATTTCCTGGAGAGTTTAAGAGACTTGGTTTAACCTGAATAATTTACTCCTAAATCATTCTTAATTCTAAAAGAATTAGTGCTAAGCATTTCATTAACATTCCTTATTCTCAAACTGTAGTTATGATACATTAGAAGGTTTCCTAGAAATGCTTTATAGTAACTTGGGGCCTCATATAATTGATATGTACTGTGTATTTAGGTTCATTTTTAAAGGTTTAGATCATTATTCTTCTATTTTGAATTATCATGGCTCTATGACTGCTATTGAGAGTTAACCACTGATATATTATTTAATATTAATTGCTAGTCAGAAACAGAGCCTCTTACAAAATAGTAAGATTTCTATAATGAATATGAAGCACTTAAGTGATTTTATACTATAGTTTTGCTACAAATACAATAACTGATCCTACTCTGAGGTATTCTAGGTTTACAAAAGAAATTCTAGTTTTGTTAGACAAATAACACGTTGATAAAGACAGCAGTTAATTAGAATATGATTATAATTACCTCTCTGAACTTACAATTTTTCCCTTTCAAGAAAAACAACTAATCACGGAAAATAAAAATGCGTGACACTTAGCATGGAACCCAAGAGAAGACACAGGGAAAAACTAAAATTTAAAGTCATTGACAAAGAAACAAAATATCACCAAGGAAGAGGCACACACACAAAAAAAATAGGCAAAGGATAAACACAAATCATCATTGTCATCTAATTTAATACAGTACTTAAAGTTCTTAGTGATCTCTAAGAATATGTTGTATAAAGATGTTATACGCATGGTTTCCATAGTTAGATATTTCTACAGTAGCTTATCGAAGCATGAGAAAACAAAGGATATATACTCAAACATTATTAGAATTATCTTTATCCATTAATGATGTATACCTATCTGCTACAAATCAATGAGTGAAAGCATTATGTGGCTTAAAAATATTAGACTGGGTGTTGGAAGATGATATTTAGCCTGATTCTGCCATCATAAGAATTTAAGCAAGAGAGAAAGAAAAAAATCAGCTGGAACTGCTCCCTGGGACTTGGTTTCTTTTCTATAAAAAGAAAAGGATTGACCAGTCTGAAATTCTATGAATCTGTGATAATCAGCAAAATCAATTTACATGTATTCTTTTGTGTTTTTTATTTATTTATTTGTTTGCTTATTTATTTATTTATATTTTGGCTGCACTGGGTCTTAGTTGCAGTATGCGAGATCTTCGTTGTGGCATGCAAGATCTTTAAGTTGCAGCATGCAGACTCCTTAGTTGCAGCATGCGGTTAAACAAAAGTATAATTATACCATTGCATTGCTGCTTTACAAAAAAACAAATCATAGACATTTAAGAAACAAGTATCAGAGCCAAGATACTATATTCCAGTGCATAAAATACAAATATGCAGTGTTGATTAGATACAGTTTAAAGTTCACCATGTAGTAAATAGTGCTTTCATTTACAATTATTCATGATTACTCTCATCCACCTCATCGTTCCTTGTCTGATCTCCTCCCAACCAGTAACATCTCCAACTTCACTAATGGTTTTCTGTGTAGAAGAATCATCTCTACAACTAGTACGTGTACTTAATGCAGGGCTGGTATTCAAACCCTGGTCCACCAATCACTAGCTTGGGCATGTTCTCAAACCCTGTTTAGTCAGTTTCTTCATCTGAAACAAGAAACACCCCTTCTAGGACTATTGTAAAGATTACATGAGATAGTAAAACTCTCACTCATGTGAGGTTAAATTGCAAGTCACAAGCACTTTACATTTCACTCTTTACCCTCCCTAGATTCCTAATTACAAACAAGAAATTATTTTACATATGTCTTTTGTATCCTGCAGAGCCCTCAACAGCACTAAGTTCTCGGAAGGCACTGAAATATTTGTAGCATCATTGACTCAATAAGAATTTATTGAGAATAAACTTGTGTCAGGCTTTGGGGTAGGCATGGGGAGAAAGTAAAAATGAAGAAGAATGTTACAGCTCTTTCACTGGAGATTTGTAAATCAGCTAGATACCACATAAGGATATTAGAAGTATGAAGTAATTCTCACATAACTTGGAGCAATTTTAACTAGAGGTTGACCAGAGTATTTAAAAATACAATACAAAAATAACAAAAATGCATATTCATACCTAAATAGGAAAGATTTGAGGTTATAGCCATTGTTTATAACCCTAGATGAAAGTCCCTGAGAGTTAAACTCTAATGAGCAAAAAGTAAATTTTTGTCTAATTGGAAACCTGTTTTCTTTTTCTTGGAGCGGGACTCACAGGAAAAACATTGCAGTGATTCAAGTTCCGTGATAAAGGAGAAAAAACAAAATGGGTTTTCATAGACGGGATGAAATCATGTTTCCATAGAAACCCTGAAATGGTTTGTTACAGCCCAACTTAAGTTGGCAATTTTGGCTAATTTCAACTATAAAAATAAATGTGGCAACTTAAAAAAATTTACCCCATCTTATCATGAATATCATTTTCAAATAATATTTAAATACATAGAAATCACCTCACTGGATTTAAGACATATTTTTAAATTTCTTTAATCATTACCAACTTCACCTGGCAAAGATATCATTTAAATTGGAAACAAATCCAATGAACTAAGTTGTGCCAGAATAAACAGAATCTAGAATATGGTTCTCCTCTGATTCTAATGTTAGAGCAAGAACAAGGACAAAGACTTCCTCTATTACAGACTAGCAGAGTCTGTGGGTTTAACAGCTTTCACTGAATCATGATAACCAAAATAGACTCACAATCCTATCCCAAACAGCAAGGCTACTTTTTTTCATGTAGATTATTTTGTTCAAATTAGAGATCCATTTGATCACGGGCATATTTGGCCACAAATAAGTCACCAAAATGTTTATGTTTTATAGTAATGATTTAAAAAATATTTTTGTCCTATTTTTTACTTTCATTAAAGGCTTTACTCTTATTTAAGGACTTCACTGTCATACAAGGATTGGCCCCAGCCTTTGAATTTGCTTCTTATGAATTTCTTTTGCATCACTCTAGCTTTCAGACACAAGTCAGAAGAGCCAAAGCCCAGGCAAATATGTACCCAAACAATCAACTCTGAATGTACACACTGCTATATATAAAATAGGTAACCAACAAGGACCTACTGTATAACACAGCGAACTCTGCTCAATACTCTGTAATAACCTAAATGGGAAAAGAATTTGAAAAAGAATAGATGCATGTATATGTATAACTGAACCACTTTGCTGCACATCTGAAATGAACACAACATTGCTAATCAACTATAAAAAATAAAGAAAGAGAAGAAAGAAAGAAAGAAAGAAAGAAAGAAAGAATAAGAAAGAAAGAAAGAAAGAGAAAGGGAAAGGAACCTGTCCAGTCACACAACCTAGCTCAGCTCTTCACTGCATCCAGTAACCAGCTCACAATCACACGTAACTAAAGTTGAGCCTTCTAGGTTTTATCCACCCAACAATTTCAAAGCTGGGAAACTAACAATTCTCAAAGGATCACTCTTCCCTTGACTGTCTTGCGTGCATGCTCCTTTCTCTCCTTCCCTTCATGGCCAAATGTCATGAGCAAGGTCTTCATCTGTTTTCCTCCATTTCCCGACCTCCTGCTAAAGCTTCACCCACTACAATCCAATGTCTGACTCCAGTGTGCTACTGCTACACTGCTCCTGTCAAGGGCACCAGTGATTTCCTAATTGCCAAAGTAAATCAACTCTCTCTGGCCATCTTTCTTAACCTCTCTGTGTTAGGCTTATACAGGTGTTTTTTTGGTTTTTTTTTTTTAACTTTCTCCCTAAGTCTTCCTGACATCATTCACCCTGGGAGTGACTTATTTCCAGACTCCTCTGAAAGTCCCTCCTACTATCCACTGTGTGTTTAGGTTCCTGGAGTTTAGCCAGAGTCTCTACATTTCTTATTCTGCAAACTCACTGGAGAAATGTATCCTCCCCTACAGCTCTAACATCCACTTTGATACCACTGGATCACAAATGTTTATCTCCAGAGCACACTTCACTCTTTCATTCAAGAGTCCATTTTTAAATAATTATATCCAAAAGTCTAGTGAACGTCAACTTTTATACAGCGACATGCATCTCAGTTTCAAAGTTTCAACAAATCTTGACGTGAGCTTAAAATCTATTCCTGAAAAATGGCTATTGTCTTTCTACTCTCTATTCAAGTAATGACTCCACTATTTACCCAGCTATCCTAAATCAGAACCACGAGTATCTTCCCAAAGCTATTTTCTGTCCATCCTCTCTCACAACAAACAAAAAAAACCTCAAGACTCTATCCTCTACATCCACTGTCACTGTTGTAGGCTTGGGGTTTATCATTTCATATCCACCACACTACTGAAATAGATGCAGAAGAAACATTTGGGAATTTCAATACATTCATTATATTGAAATATACAATACCCATTCCTTATTTTAAAATAAAAAGACAAGATTTTTTAATATGACAAAGCCAAAAACCATTAGGAACCATAATAATTAATGGTAAAATGTTAGAAGAATTCTCTTTGAATAAAGTCAGAAGTAATACAAGGAGGCCTGCAATCATCTCTGTTTAGCACTTAGACATTCTATCTAAGAAAATAAGATAAAAATAAGGTGTAAGGTTTGAGAAAGAAATAAAATTATCAACATTATTAGGGGAAATTACCTAAATTAAAAAATCTCATAAAAATAATTTAAAATAAGAACAGAGTTCAGCAAAGTTGTTGCATACAAAACTGAGCTTTTTAAAATCAAATACCATCCCTTATTCTAGCAGCAAGAAATTCAAAAATGTATTTGAAGACTTTATTCACAGTAGCAGTAAAAATAATGGCACATCTAGGTGAATACAACAAAATTATAATTGAAGGACAAAATGTTCTAAATATATGGAAAAATAAGTGCATTCATATGGCAAGACTTAATATAAAGGTGACAGATCTTCCCTCAAGTTAATCTATAAGTTCAATACAATTCTCAAGACTGTAATAGGGAAGAACGAATCTGACTCCACATTAGATCTGTTCTGTTGCTTGTGCTTAGTCATGCTAGCTCTGCACCTTTTGTAAAAGAATGTTGCCAATAGCCTGAAACATACAGGATAGCCTATTCTCAGGGCTCTGACCTTTAAGGGTCCATTCATACAGAGATAAAAAGTTGCAGAACAGAGAATAATATTTGTCTCGTTGGAGGTTTGCAGGAACATTGTGACCTGACTTACATGGACAGCTGCAAGAACAAAGGATTCCTACACCAGGAAGTTTGCAACGAACAACCACACCCCTCACTCACCTTGCCTTTAAAAATGCTTTGTTGAAACTCTTTGAGGAGTTTGGGGTTTTGGGGGCATGATCCACCTGTCTCCTTGCATGGCCCTACAGTAAACCTTTCTCTGCTCCAAACTCAGACATTTTGGCCTCACTGTGCACTGGGCACATGAACTTGCATTTGGTAACATGAGTTCCTAGAGGGCAAGGTTTAAAACCACTAATTCCCTAAACCACACTATGCTTTACATGTTAGAGGCCATCAGTTAATATTTTGATGGCTCATCCACCACTGGTATTGAGTTTTATTTGTTTTCAAAATGGTGATAGATCTATGCTAATCCATCTGCACCTTCTGAGATGATTTCTTTTGGGGTCACACATCCATGGAACGATTGGCTAGGACAGAGTGTACAGAATGCAGTTGTGGAGGGCTACAAAGTCAACTGGCACATGGGACATTTTCCCACACCAGTGGCCATGTTCCAACCAACCAACCTAGCCAGCCCAGATACCATCCAACTCCACAAAGAAGATCAACATTATTATTTTTGGATAAGAATTTATTTTTATAAAATTTATATTTTAGCTTTGAAATTGTAAACCAACTAGAGCCAAAAGGTAATAAACAAAATATAAAAACAGCAAAAAGATATCCATTCCCTATTCACATACACATAAACTTCCTTTTTGGCCCAGGATGACTTAAAACCCAATCCACACTAGGATGACTCAAAGAAATGCTGAGAATCCCATTCTCTCTCCTTCTACTCTGTGCTCTGTTATCCCAATAATTCCCATTGGAATACTCACAGAGCCTCTTGACTACAGTCAACCTCACACAGATGTGAGGGTGGACAGTTGGATGTAGCCAGTGCTGGGTCAGCATTATCACTGCCTCTGACTATAGGAAGATTCCAGTTCAAGTCCCATCCCTAACCACCTGCAGAGTCTTGAAGCTATGTTTTCTTGACATTGTCAAAACTTCTTAACACATGAGAGCTAAGCTGCATTCTTCCACATCTGTTTGCATTTGTAAACAAAAAATCTTTTAAAGTATGAGATCATTTGCCTCAACATTCTTCATATTTTTAGTTTTTATTTTTAAAAATTTTATTGAAGTATAGTTGATTTACAATGTTGTGTTAATTTCTGCTGTACAGCAAAGTGATTCAGTTATACATACATATATTCTTTTTCATATTCTTTTCCATTATGGTTTATCATAGGATATTGAATATAGTTCCCTGTGCTATAAGGTAGGACCTTGTTGTTTATTCATCCTATATATAATAGTTTGCATCTGCTAATCCCAAACTCCCAATCCATCCCTCCCCTACTCCCCCTCCCCTTGGAAACCACAAGTCTGTTCTCTGTTTCTGTGAGTCTGTTTCTGTTTCATATTATTTTTAAAATTGTAAGATAATTACAGTCATTTCTTTCCGAAAATTAAGAACATGAGAAAATAAATTTGTGTATTTAGAAGAAGAGCCCTAATTACATATTCCAAAGCAACTTACAAGTATTTCCTATATTAATCAAACATATCATATTCAGTGGTACACATATTCTTCAAATGTGTGAGTTCTTATAAAAATATGGCCAGTCCGTTTTTTAAGGTGTAGAGTTTGAGTGCCAATTATAAAATATATTAAGTTACAAAATAAGAAGAACTAGTGTTGGAGAATAGTCTCAAAAGTGATCGAAGTATGATGTTAGCTTTTTAATTAAAATGAGATTTCTATGAATGGACACTATATAAGTTTCACTGAATGCTCTATCTGGACTCCATTTGGTGGGGTCCCACGGCTGGGTCATCTGAAGACAAATTACTAGTGAAGTCCAGACTTTATCTCAGTTAACTTAATCACAAGGTTAGAATAGAAATCCAGTCCAACTGTGGGCACCACAGCAGTGAAAACCAAGGATTGACTTTTCTCAGGCACTCAGAAGAGTATGCATTAAATACATTGAATGAACAAGAAATTCCCTAGGAAGGGAAAAATAAAGGGAATGGCCCTTAAGAAAAATTAACCAAAGGACTGAAAGGTACTAGAAAGTCTTTCATACCCAATTTCATTGATTTAAGAAGTTGGAACTCAGTGAGGTTAAATATTCTAACTAATATTAAATGCAGTGACAGAGCCAACATCAGAAACTGTGTTCCCAAATAGGGTTCTCCCCCATCTACCATACTGCCCCCCTTAACTGGGAAAAGGTTCAATGTTCTTGTTCTAGAAGCAACCTGTAGGAGTCAGACTATGGTTTATACACCTGTAGTATCTCAAGATACCTCAAGAAAACTCCACCCATTCCTTAAGACTGAGCAGAAACATCACACTCTAGCCCAGGCTCTGCCAAGCATCAGATCCCTGATCCTCCTGGTCACAGGGCCCCTCTAAGAGCCAGAGGCCACAGGTGCATCCAGAGATAGGAGGCAATCCTAGTCCATGAGGACCAAAGGTGATAATCTTAGTTTCTCATATGGTGACATGCTATACAAAGTATTAAATATTCTGTATCCCCAAATGATAAGATACCCAGTCCTTGATCTGTACTATAAAACTATCTGAATACAATTTAGTACCTTTTTCTTTAAAGAAGAGTGCATTAAAAATATTTATAGAACACTAGCTTGGTACAAAATATTAGAAAGGTACCCAAACTTTTCTAAGGTACCATGCTTTCAAAGTACAGAGAAAACATACTTGATGAATATTCAGTAGTTTTATACGTCTAACTCTTCTCTAATATTGTTTCCAGGCATAAAAGTAAGAAAAAAAAAAAAGCAGTTTCTTTGTAAAAAAAAGAGACTATAAGTAAAACATCAGAATAACTTCATGAAAGTTGTTCACCGTATCATTATTTTTTTCTTAGTACCTTTCCCAACACCTCTTAAAATCAAAAGCTTTTCCTTAAATTAACTGTGCATTAAAATCACCATATGGGTTGTCATTGCTATAGATCTACAAGGTAACATCTCCCTCTTAGATGGAAATAGAATGCATCCCTCATCCATTTCAATCACAGAGAAAACACTGGATATATATAGTACTCTGTAGCTCCTATCACATATCACCATTTTAAAATCATTGTTTTGGGCTTCCCTGGTGGCACAGTGGTTAAGAATCTGCCTGCCAGGGCGGGGGACACAGGTTCAAGCCCTGGTCCAGGAAGCCTGCTGTGCACCACAACTACTGAGCCTGCGCTTTAGAGCCCGCAAGCCACAACTACTGAGCCCATGAGCCTAGAGCTCATGCTCCAACAAGAGAAACCACCGTAATGAGAAGCCCGCACACAGCAACGAGGAGTAGCCCCCACTCGCCGCAACTAAAGAAAGCCCGCGTGCAGCAACTGAGACCCAGAACAGCCAAGGATATTAATTAATTAATTAATTTTAAAAATAAATAAATAAAATAATTGTTTTTCCTTGTATGAAGTGAGGGTTGTTATATAGCTTCTTGAAATGTCTTTTAATTCTTGGAGTATTATGTCTCCTTTCTTTATGTTGCATATAGTATAAAATATTGAACACATCTGTTTGGGGCTTTTGAACTGGTATTTACTATTTCATACTTGTTTTTAAATCTTGGAATTGTATTATTTTCAGAAGTAACACTAAAGGGATTCTCCTTCTGTGCTGTCTTTATCTCAGGCATAAGTTTAGTATTTATATCTGTCCACATAAAGCGGGAAGAAAAAAATTAAATTGGTTTAGGTTTAAGTATGTATTTAAGTACTCCAAGTGACTGACTAAAATCAGTGATTAGGTTAATGGCAGGGTCATCAAACTGACACTTTACTCTTGGAGAAAAACCATTCTAGAGGAAGGAGGTTGTCCCCATTATAATTTTGCTTTGAAAAGTCAACTTACATGGGCAGAGTTTGCAAGCCAAAGTGGTGAAAGCTGTTACAAACTTAAATCATTTAAGATAAAGAAATCTGATTTGGTTTACAAAAATGTAACTAGCAAAATACATTTCAATACAACATCTATTGCTTTATTGAAGCATATCTATCCTTTGTTATATCATCAGGATAAATTCCATTTCATTACACAATTATGATACACAGTTAAGATTTGTCGAGCAGCTGACCTTTATTCCAATAAATATTTTGCTGATCTATCCACTGAATGGCACTTTATTATTCTTTTCTTGAGAAAACATTTATCGAGTACCTGATTTATTTAATACCTGACATTTACTGAAAGCCTGATAAGCACTAAGGTATTATGAAGATGCAGTAATCACATTTTAATCAAAGCACTTAACTGTGTAGAGGAAGTTATTATGAATACATCCTGTTTCTCCGATAAAATTAGGAGCTTTTAGGGTATGGGCTGATATGTATCATTTTTTTTTTGATTTTTAATAATACTACATAATACATAGTAAAGACTTAATTAATATTGTGTTTACTGTTAAAATATTTTTTAATTTATTCATTCAACAAACATTTATTGCCTGTCTGACTAATGATATAACACATGTACAGTGCATTACATGGCACCTGGCACACAGGGGAGTTCAATAAATGTCATGTTAGATGGTAAGATAAATAGCCAGCCATGACTTGTATCAATACTAGGCAAGGGGCACACAATAGATGTACAAAGAAATATGATGATGTAGAAGCACAGAAAACAGCCTGGGGGAATCCAAGCAAATAACTAACACTAGTTGGCAGAGGGAACTCAGGGAACATGTGTGCAAGGAATGAGAGTCATCATCTCAGTATCAAAATACAAAGCAAGTTTAATATCACTGAGTAATGCTGTAATAGGGAAGAACAAGTCTGACTCCATATTAGATCTGTTCTGCTGCTTGTGCTTAGTCATGCTGACTCTGCACCTTTTGTAAAAGACTGTTACCAATAGCCAATAGCCTGAAATATACAGGATAGCCTATTTTTAGCCTGACTTTTAAGGGTCCATTCATATAAAGGTAAAAAGTTGCAGAACAGAGAATAACTTTTGTCTGGTTGGAGGTTTGCAGGAACATTGTGACCTGACCTACATGGACAGCTGCAAGAACAAAGGATTCCTACACCAGGAAGGTTGCAACAACCAACCAGGCCTCTCCCTCACCTGGCCTTTAAAAGTGCTTTGCTGAAACCCTTCAGGGAGTTTGGGGCTTTGGGGAGTACGATCCACCTGTCTCCTTGCATGGCCCTGCAGTAAACCTTTCTCTGCTCCAAACTCCGACATTTCAATATTGTTAGGCCTCCCTGTGTGTCAGGCACACAAACTTGCTTTCGATAACAATATCAGTGCTGTGTATGCTTACTCAACCTTACCTAAAATTTCTTAAAGACTCAAGGAAAACCATCAATCATTTTGTTTTAGCTAGTAATAGTCTTGTATAACTAAGAAAAATGGAACATTTTATAGAGTCAGAAGGAACACAAGATGTTGTCCACACTCTGCTTGAACTTATTCAAGAACAGGAAACTTGCTGCCTCCTAAACATCAATCTTTAGACAGTTCTAATTGCTACGAGGTTCTTCCTGATAGTTCCTGAATAATAGCTAACTTCACTGAGATCCTATAAGAACCAGGCAATGGACTAAGCAACTACATACATTACTTCACTTAATCCTACAAGCCCTTGAAGTAGCAACTATACTATTGGTTCTATTTACAATAGCACAGCGTGTCTCAGAGAGATTTTTAAAAACCTAGTCACACAAAGGGAGAACTAAAAGTTTGAGCAAAGTCCCTCTGAGGCCATATGGCCCCTGCTTTCTACCACACCCATCAATGCTGCATTTGAGGCAAAAGTCTGCCTCTTGTTAATTGATATGCTGTGGTTCCTCTTTACGCAGTAAATGCACTACTATTTATTTAGTCCAGGGTTTCTCAACTATTGACATTTGGGACCAGATGAGTCCTTAACACGGGGTCTGTCCTGTGCATTTAAGATGTTTGCAGCATCCCTGGACTATTACCCACTGGATGCTAGTAGTACCCCCTCCCAAATGTGACAACTACAGGTGTTCCTAGACATGGCTAGGGGACAAAATCAACCCCACTGAAAATCACCAATTTAGTCAATACAGGCTTGCCTCAAGGATTGGCACTTAGAAGACCTTGATGATTGAAACTGCATTTGAACTTTGTAAGTCTTAGATTTCATACTAGGAGTCAACCACCATGTTCATAATCCTTTGCCCAAAGAATAAAGCAATAAGGTAAAAACAACACATTGTTTAAGACATTAAAAAGAATCTGTTGGTTAGCCTTTCTGTTTCAGACTTGACATAAGCTCTATTCTTTCACTATCAGGGTTTCTAGGGTTTTGCTTGTATTTCAGAATCAAATGTTCTTAAAACAGTAGATACAATATTTCAAAAAATAATAATAATTTAAAAGGAAATAAAGAAACCTACCACACACAGTTCCATCGCTTGTATTTGCTTTTCATTTTTTGACCATGAACAAGAGAGTCCTTTTAAAATTGAAAGTATTTTTCTTCTATTTTATTCTGGTTTCACAGACAACTAATTGTAAAACATTATAATAATGTTGCATATAAGAATTTTTTTTATACTTCACTCACATGATAATGGTGGTTATATTTTTCATGTTTCTCAATCCATACATCCGCAAAGCTCTAAGATATCATGCCTAGAATAAAATTGTTATATTATCTAAGTCTTTAGTATATTTAAAGAATATAATACAAATCAGCTTTTGTTCAGACTATTTCCAAGGATGCTGGGAATATCCCAAATAGCCTTGGGTGATAGACAGTATCTCCCTCCTGAGATGAGGGATTTGTTTCCTGACTGGTTTAGTAAAGATGATTTCTTCCTCCAGTACAAATGTTAGGCAAGTTTTCTAGCATCCTTTTTATTAAAAGTATTTCTTAAGTTCAGAGTTCCTCAGCTGTGGCATAAACCACTGTGTAAACAGCATCTACCTGGGTCCCTCCACATGGTTCTCATGGGACTCAGGGGACCAAGAGGAACCAATGCAAATATGAAGCTCATACTGTCTGCTGTGTTGTAAATAATAAAGTCCTTTATCTCTGACCCAAGAGTCTCCAGTCTGCCAATCTGAAACTATGGCAGACTAACTTCTTAGATTGCATGTAGGGTAAAATCTCAGACTCTTCACAATTTTTGATGTAAGCAGAGTAGACACACAATAATTATTGGTTAAAGAGGCCAAATTACTGTGTCTAACTGAACTCCATTATTTATTATGTAGATTTACAATTTTCTTTAGCAAAGTTATACATTACAGTCTATACTTTTAGGCACAATTAAAACAAAATATACTGATTATTTTAATATTTTTCATTTTGATATCTACACACTTTATTTCAATAAGTGACTGGTACTTAGCAAGTCTCAATCTCTTTGGAACATGGTAGACATAAACAAAAAAATCATATTTAATACTCAAAAAAAGGATTGTGTTTCTAAAAATCAGCAGATTTGACCGAATCAAAGCATAAAAACAGTTGACACTATGGGCTGTTGTTTTCCTAACACTGCTCTATTTTACCAAGTCCTTTACTGGAAAAAACACATCAGGATGAGCCATTTGATGAAAATAATGACATATTATTGATAGATTTCATTTGTACAACTATGCTGAAATGTTATAGTTAGACAGTATCCCATTCTATGTAACTCCAGTATTTAAATAAATGTATTTAACAAAAAATAGTGCTTTAAACATCACGACTAGTGAACCAAATCACGCCAACCACTTTTCCTAACTCTCTCGGAACTGACAATGATGGAGGATAGCAGGCTCTTGAGTAAGACACCATGCAACGTAAATTATAGCATAACACAACTACTGAAGCCAATAAACAGAGAAAAAAAGACAAAATCCTGACCCTCCAGGATTTTTTTTCCTCAAAACTCCAAAAATGATCATTCTAACCACTAAATTCGTTTAAACACCACTGACTCCTTTGAAGCCACAATTTAAATTTTCTCCCCAGAAAACCCTTAAAAGATTCCATTTTCCTTTAACGTTATGCAAGTTACAATAAGGCTGCTATTCAAGCAAACATCTTCCTCTGTACTAAATGACCATTTCTTTAAATCATTTTGAAACCCTGAGCTGACGAGAAACTATCTCACCACTGGGTCAACTGATCACTATTGGTTCAGAACACCTGCCGTTGAGTGAGACAATGACTCAAAGTTTCTGAAACCCTTTACAGAGCTTCACTTTCAGCAGTTGCTATTGGTTCATCAAGTAAGGAAACTGGAAAGCTTTAAGTAGCTAAGTTCTCTGCTCAAGTACAGAGAGAACCTACAGTAATTGGTAGAATGCGGGCAACAAAAACCTACTCTGATCACAGAGCCCTGGCACTTGGCTGCCTCAAGTTGCCAGTTGGGAGAATTTTCAGCTTGTTCCTGGCCAAAGGAGGTATTGTTTTCAGGTACTTAATGAAAAGAAAATCAACTACATTATACAAGAATCTGGTCAAGACTGAGCACAAAAAGACCTTTTTTTAAAAAAGGACTTCAGATGGTAAGAAGGGATCACTAATATGAATCACAGGCAAAATTTTGAAAACTTTAAATATATTCATGGCTTTTAATGTTCAAATACATTAATCATTTAACAGAACATCTTATATTTTTCAAGGTGTATATACTTATACAAGTTAGCGTCAGTATTATGCCTGCTATTTTGTGCTTTTTTCTGTCATATTTTAAATACTCTTCCCAAGAATAGACAGAGTACAAATACTAAACAGAATTGTTTATACAATACAAATACTAAACAGAATTGTTTAAAGAATCCATATGTCTTGACTTTTACTTTTCAAACCCAACATCCAAAAAGTTACCAATTGTTAATTCACTCACCAAATAGAAAAATACTGAAATGATCAAGCATAGCAGAATACCCAACTGGGTAGCTTCAGTCAAGTCTACACCAAGATCAGTCACTTTTATTCCCTCACCTGGAATAATAGTAATGTCATATTATTTCTTTCTAGAAACTAGAGAAAGATAACTTCCTACTAAATTTCCCTCATCCTTGAATTTACATGGATGCATCTACTAAATGATTCCACTTTTCAAGAGATAAGTATTTGTCCTTCTCCTTCATAATCCTGGAGGAGAAAAGACAACTACTAGGAAATGTTTTAACTGCTTTCTGAATTAAAACAATATAAAATAAACCAGTTCCTCAATTATTTTGATGTTATCTGGCTTTTCAGGACAGAATTCATTGGGGATGTTGAGAATATAAACAACACCAAAATGTTAGCCTTCCAGTCTAACCAGCAGACTTGCTAACCAGCAGGTCTGCTTTGAGTCACATTGTATTCAGAAAACCCCATTTTCCTAACTTAATTTAGCTTGAATTGTTTTTGTGATGGTGTTCGTTGGTTTGCTTTGCTTTTATGGAATAACGTACTGCTTGGTATCTCTACTATTGCAGTTTATATGAAAATCAGATGCTCTTCACATTCACGAAGCACAGAACAAGGTGTCAAAGCTAAATTAGGCAAGATTTAAGTTAGTATTGAGAATGAAACTTTTTAAAAAATTTTATTGGAGTATAGTTGATTTACAATGTTGTGTTACATTCTGCTGTACAGCAAAGTGAATCAGTTATACATATACATATATCCCCTCTTTCTTAGAGAATGAAAATTTGATGAGAGATCAGACATGAAAATGGGTCATTGAGAAAAACTGAGAAACATTTTCTGGGGAGATTTTTTTTTAAGGAGACAAGATTCTCATCCCTGTGGGATGGCTTCAAACAGTTGAATGGGCTCTGAATCACCCAAGGGCTTTTCCAAGCCTATAATGGTGACATGGAGGGTCTTCAAAGAAACTAAGGGAGCAAATTTCTCAATAACTAAAAGCAGAATGCAGTTCCAAATCACCAAAACTCTGCAACGCTGGTTTTGTGACCTTGACTCAGAGCCACTGGGATGTACCAGGAAACCACAATGCTTGGCAGATACACATTTCATGTGCAAACGTTTACCAGATGTGCAGTTCATCCTATCCATGCTGAGCAATAGAAACAAAAGTGAATTTGCTGCGTAATCTGACATGCCAGCTCCTCCGTGAGCCAGCAGGTGATAGGTCTGGTCTCACATTTAAGGTCTGAATTTTGAGCAGAGAGAACTTCTTAAGCCCCACCCCCACCCCTAATTAAAGCCAATCCCATATGCTTGTTAAGCTTGAAATTCCACCAAGAAAGATTTATATTTGTAGATTAAGAATTCTACTCTTGTTAAAATGGAAATTCCCTTGGGAGACATAAACTGTTAATCAGTTATTTATACTTCAATGTAAATGAATTTTAAATCCTGTCTTGACAGCTGGTTTTGATAAGGAGAACACATGAAGTTTGGTTGTTTGGATTGTAAGAGAGAGGGAAAAAAAATCTTCAGAAGATAAAAGTTAATAAATGAATAACTCCCTTACCACTATTATTCATCTATTCATTCAACAATATTTATGGCGACCCCATTTCAGGCAATGGGGCATTCATCCTAAGCATTGGGGATACAAAGATGGAAAAGCACAATTAATGGCCTTTAAAAATGTAGGGTTCACCTCCTACATTGTTGGTGGGAATGTATATTGGTGCAGCCACTATGGAAAACAGTATGGAGGTTCCTCAAAAAACTAAAAATAGAGTTGCCATATGATCCAGCAATCCCACTCCTGGGCACATAGCCAGACAAAACTATAATTCAAAAAGATACATGCACCCTTATGTTCATAGCAGCATTATTCACAATAGCCAAGATATGGAAACAACCTAAATGTCCAACAAAAAATGAATGGATAAAGAAGATGTGGTACATATATACAACAAAATACTACTCAGCCATAAAAAAGAATGAAATAACGCCATTTGCAGCAACATGGACGGACCTCGAGACTGTCATACTAAGCGAAAAGTAAATCAGAAAGAGAAAGACAAATACTATACGATATCACTTATATATGGAATCTAAAATACGACACAAATGAACATATCTATGAAACAGAAACAGACGACAGACATAGACAACAGACTTGTGGATGCCAAGGGGGAGGAGGGGAGGGGAGGGAGAGATGCACTGGGAGTTTGGGATTAGCAGATGCAAACTCTCATACATAGAATGGATAAACAACAAGGTTCTACTGTTTAGCATAGGGAACTATATTCAATATCCTGCGATAAACCATAATGGAAAAGAATATGAAAAAGAATGTACATATATATGTATAACTGAGTCACTTTGCTGTACAGCTGAAATTAACACATTGTAAATCAACTATACTTCAATAAAATTTTTTAAAAACGTAGGGTTCAGTGGAAAGACGTCAACTATGCAGTTGCCATAGAAGAGGAGAGATGTTAATGGAGGTGTAGGTAAGGCACCAGGGGAGCTCAGAGAAATGAAGACCTAACTCCACCTGGGAGGGGAGATGGGAAAGCCTTCCAGAAGGAGGTAAAGTCTGACCTGTGACTTGAGGGAGAACCAGGGATTTGTAGGTAACCTTAGGAGGAGAGGAAGATAGTACCTGATTATGCCTGGAAAACAATTAAAGAGCAGGATGCGCTCAGTGAAACAGCTTTCCTAGAGTAAGATTTCTGGAGTGAAGTACTTGTAGGGGATGAGGGGCAATGTTTTCATCAGCTCTGGCTGCTATTACAAAATTTCAGAGACTGGGGGGCTTAAACAACAGACACTTATTTCCTCACAGTTCTGGAGGCTGGAGGTCCGAGATGAGGGGCCAGCATGGTGGGTTCCGTTGAGACCCCTCTGTAGGTGGGCTGCCATCTTGCTGGCTGTATGTGTGTTGGGTGGTGGGGTACCAGCTCTCTGGTGTTTCTTCATTTAAGAGTACAAATCCTATGATCTCACCCTTATGTCCTCATATAACCTAAATTCTCTCTTTTTAGTGGCCCTACCTCCAAATACAGGTAAGGGCTTTAACATGTGAATTTGGAGAAGACACAATGCAGTCCACAGCAGGCGGTGAGGGCAATGAATAACAGTGATGGAGAGGGTCCTCAAGAAACAATCCATAGGGCTTCCCTGGTGGTGCAGTGGTCTAGAATCTGCCTGCCAATACAGGGGACACGGGTTCGAGCCCTGGTCTGGGAAGATTCCACATGCCGCGGAGCAACTAGGCCCGTGAGCCACAAGTACTGAGCCTGCGCGTCTGGAGCCTGTGCTCCGCAACAAGAGAGGCCGCGATGGTGAGAGGCCCGTGCACCACGATGAAGAGTGGCCCCGGCTTGCCACAACTAGAGAAAGCCCTTGAACAGAAACGAAGACCCAACACAGCCAAAAATAAATTAATTAATTAATTAATTAATTTTTTTAAAAAAGAAAGAAAGAAACAATCCATGAAAGCCCTTTTAAATCAAGTGAAGAGCAATGGATTTTGTCTTTAAAGCTCTTTCTGGGATTCTACAGAGAGATTTTCAGTAGACATAGTCTGGTTCACATTTTAGGAAGTTCACTGCACCAGCAAAAGAGAGAATGATGTACAAGAAAACAGAAAGGCCTCTGTGGTCAGGAGGGCCTGAGGCAGGATGTGGGGTGGGACTGGAGTTGAGAGAAATTCAGGAGTTGTGATAGGCCATGTGCTGGATCATATCGGTGTGGAGGGGAGAAACGAGAATGACCCCACCTCTGGTCCTTCCTAAGTGAAAGAACTCAGAAGCAGAACCAAATTGTTTGCTGGGAGAAGGAGGAGAGGAAATAAAAAGCTTCTTAATTTTTAGAAAATTAAGTATAAACTTCATATGAGGTACATACATATGGAACTGTTCACTTGACAGCTAATATGTGGACCCACTATGTGCCAGGAGTGGGATTATGAGAAGATGCAATTGACACAAAGCAGCATTAGCGGGTGCGGGTCCTACTCTGGCTTACCATTTGCTGTTGGGTGCCCAGAGCTGAGATTTTAGTACATTGAAACTCTGTATTAAACCAAACTAAAATGTCTAAGAGTATAAGAATAACTTAATAAACCCTGGTTCATCTATAGGATGGATATACACATATACAGAGGCATGATATTTGTGTATTCCAAGAATATTTAATGGCATAAAAAAAAAACAGTAAGAAAAAACAAAATACAAAACTACATAGTAAGCTAATTTTGTAAATATATGCATATATATATATCTTTCATAAAAATGTCAAAATTGTTTTCTAGGTAGTAGCATCATGATTATGTAACTTTTTTATTATGTTTTCCCAATTTTTCTATAAAGAACACATATTGTTTTAAAATCCGAAATAATTAACTTATTTTTAAACTTCTATATGTTTTTAGGCAAAGTTAATATTTCAAACGGAGGTTCTTTTCCACCAGCAGAACACGTAATTGAATTATCATCTACTGAACAGGAAAGGTTAAGCTACGCTGAATAGCAAATATATCCAAAAACTGTAGTGCCTTTTAACAACAAAGGTTTATATTTTGCTCATATTTTATGTCCACTGGGGGCTGGCTACAGGCTCTACTCCACATTATTCATTTTCAGACCCCTTCTAAGGAGCATGGCCATTTTCCATGACAGAGGTAAAGAGCTCTGGGGGGTCTCGAACCAGGAATTAAATGTTCCAGTCCAGAAACATATGTTGATTTCCACTGAACTCATTGACCAGAACTAACATTGGGTCAGGAGATGTCAACCGATCATGTACCCGAAATATATTTGGCAAACAAAGTTAATAATAATCACAAATTCATCATCCCCCCAAAAAAGAAAATTATGGAAGACTTTTACAGCAGTTATTCAAACTGCAAACCATGATCCATCAGTCAATTGTGAAAACAATTTAGTGGGTCATTACCGGTGTTTTTTTAATAGAATGAATGGAAGAGGAAATGTCAGAACATCATACATGTAGAAAAGGTAGATATTTATCATGAAACATTTGGTATACATCTATCAAATAATACAGATGTGCCACAATATAAAATATCTTCCTATGGGTCCTGTAAAAAAAAGTTTTAAAGCCATTGTTCTATGGAGCCCCAACTAAGCCAATACATAGAAACATAATAATATCCACACTGGGCTCCTTTAATCCAATGTTCTATGACTACCATGGAAGACTGAGGGAAACATGGTATTACATCCATAGTATCAATCTCAAAGAACTGAGTCCAAGTTTTACTCTTTCTTTAATATAATGTTCTCTCAATAATAAATCAATTAAGAAATACCATAAAGGGTGGGGGAGGAAAGGATTGGAAGTTTGGGATTAGCAGATGCAAACTATTATATATAGGAGGGATAAACAACAAGGTCCTACCTTATAGCACAGGGAACTATATTCAATATCCTGTGATAAACCATAATGGAAAAGAATATAAAAAAGAATGTATATATATTTATAACTGAATCACTTTTCTATACAGCAGAAATTAACACAACATTGTAAATCAACTATACTTCAATAAAATTTTTAAAAATGAAATGCCATCATGAAGTGACATATGTTTAGCACCTTCCAAGGTTTAAGAATTCCATGACTTTTTATTTCTCCTAAAATAAAAAATTTCAAACTTCAAAAGATTTTCCTTAATTCTACAGAGCCTAATTATATTGGTGAGGAATATATACAATTTTTATATTAATTTAAATGGCACCCTTGACCAAGATGAATGGTAATAAAAATTATTTTACTTTGTATTGCTATTACCTTATTGTCAATATGATTTTTATCAGGCTTACTTATGTTTTGATGTTTAAGGGCAGAGCACATATTTCAAAATTGCAAAATAACTACTGTATCTCACTCCTTGTCACAGACTTAATATTCCCAATTTCCAATATTCTACTTTTTATCTTCAACTAAGAAAATACAAATGTGAAATATGCACATTCTATGTGTTTGTTTATGGGGGAAATGAAGTATTTATCTATTTCGTTTCAAATTTCTACTTTCCAAAATGAGTTCATCTTAATTCTTACTTTCTATCTTCCATGTGAAATGTTTGTAAGTGCTTATTTGAATGCAAGATTTTCAACAAATTTCAGTGTTTCCTTACCCTTTTCCCCAAATACACTGTCATGCTCTTTTCCTATGTACCCTTCACAGCACTGCCAGTCCAAAAGCCAGCCTTTTGTTTCTATGGGTGAAATGACTGCTAAACAGCCAAGAATAACAAATAAATATCTCATGCAGTACAATCTTCTTTTACTTCCCAGACGGCTCCACTACCTCACTAGGTATGCCAGAGATGTTTCCTGAGAAAAAAAAGAGCCAACGTGAACAATCTACCATCCTGACATTCAAGGGAACCAAATAAAACATGATTAGCTGCATTAAAAGAATGGAAAATGAAAAGCCCATCCTCAAAAATACACTAGTGTGCAATTTTTTACCATATAAAAGGAAGCTCTGGCATGGAAAATGATGAACATCTGCATTTGCCAATTAAAGAAGCATTATATTGAGTTCAATAACAATAACTTGTTTAAAAGTGATGAGTCAACAATACTCAGTTCCTTCCTGGCCTTATTCAGCTAGGTGTGGGGGAAAAGGAATTGTACTGGCAGCTGGACCATCTGCATCCCAGACCCAGCAAGGCCACAAAGACACCATAGGAATCTGGGCAAGAAAACAAGGCTGGCTGGACTTCAGTATCTCCTCTATCAAACTAGAGGGGAAGAGAGGAGTGAGCTAGAGGATCTCTTCCATTTCAAATTGGCCACGGTTCTGTTCTCTTAAATAATTTATCGAATTATTTATTCCATTAAATACAAGGTTAACAATTAGCTTCTTAAAACAAATCCCCCCAAAAGGTTATTTCTTTCCATTATTCCAAACTGAATCTACTAGATCTAATATACTCTGAATTTTCTCTAAGTTAGTATTTTGTAATCAAAATTAGCATACCTATTTCTATTACATTCAAAGAGCTCCAAAGATATGCACAATGTCCCTGATCATTCTCTTTCCATGAAAGTTTTTTTTCGTTATTGCTAAGTTATCAGACCAAAAAAGAATCCCTTGAAAATGGTCATCCTTTTAAATAAATAACAAGTATTACACAAATCCAGCTGAATGCTTGCAGTAGGGTTTTGAATCCTAAAATGTGGCATTTCTTAAACTAGTTTACATTGTTCTCCTCAACACACACACACACACAAACACACACACACACACACACGTTAGCAAACAAATACCACAGTCGAATTTTGATTTTCTGCCAACTGGGATGGCAGAGAGAACTAGTCCGGATATTCTTCGATGGCAGAGAGTGGGGGGTGTGGGTGGAGGATGTGCAATTGGGCATTGAAATGTGTTTTATTCTTACAGTTTAATAAAACTATGCCTGGTATTCTGGAAAGTGACAATACTGTACCTCAAACTGAGTAAATATGAAACCTTCCTAGGGAAAAACCAACCCAAGAGAACTAGAAAACGTTCTACTTTGTAAATATTTTGGTCCACAACTTGGCAAATGAGAACAGTGTGCAATGTTTAAAAAGATATCTTTAAATCCTTGTTATGTGAGACGAGTGTGTGTGTGACGTTATGTGTGACGAATTATAGGAGGTGACATTGTCATTAAATACTTATAAAAAATTCTTGCAGAAAGGAGCCCTAAAAGGTATCATAATACCCGAACTCAAGATAGTATCATTACTATCAAATTTGCCATCTACAATGCAAGAAACTCATGAGGTGGGAAAATCTCATACCTCTTTGTTCACTCCCAAAATGGTTGGTTACAATCTCTTATACAGACTTCCAAATTCCATGGTGAAAGCAGAAACAGCTGCACTGGACTTTGTTCCTGCTGGAAAACTGACATTTCTCTAGCAAGTGCCAAGTGCAGACTCAGAATTACAATATGTCAGACATTGTTCAAAAGGAGATTTTCTTCTTTTTCTATAGCATCCAAATGCTGTTCACGAGAAATTGCAAATGATATCGCTAAAGCCATATCACCCAAGAGCCCAAAGGAGCAATTATGGCTATCCAGATATTGCTTGGTCCAGAATGTTCACTTCAGAGAGGAAGTAATAAACCAGGTGCCAAAATGACTTTTGTTCCTTTCCACAATTACAGGTACTTTAAAATATTGTCAGAGTAACACTGGAAGTGACCCTTTCAGAACCCCATTGCCTATATTGCTGGGGAGGTCAGAGGAACAGCGTTGCTCAGAGCTGGAAGAAAAAGGATTCTCAGAGCAGGAGGAGGAAGAACACCCTGACCGAGATGGATACCTCTCAGACTGAGGAAGTGATTTGTGCAGATGAGGAAGAACGTGGCCTCTTGGACATTATGCAGCTCTCTTCCTTTGGATCCCTGGGAAGCCATGAGTCTGGGCTCTTGGATTGGATGGGCAGAACCAGTCTCAGTTAGGTGTGCCACGAACAAACCCAGGAGGAACAGGAAATAGCCATGTCCAGATGACATGGCACCAGTATGTTGCCCAACCCACAATCATTAGCAGTAAGCTACAGTAAACAGAAAAAAAACCAGTACGGTAGTAAACACAAAACTGCAAACACAAAGATGTGAGCAATAAAAACCAGCACTGTGGAGGAAGCCCACAAACTCAGCAGATGTAGTAACTAACACCCATAGAAAGAGTTAATAACAGTCTGAAGAAGACAGACTAGCTTAAATGCCATTCATATATTTAGAGATATGTGTAAGAATATTTGAATATGAATATTAATATATTCAGAGATGTATGTGAAAATAATTGAAGAGGGAAGTAGCTAGATGGAAAACCAAGCTGAAGAATTCTACCAGACCACAATGCAAAGGATACAGATGTTACAAAATATTAAAAAAGAGTTTTCAGAAGGAAAAAATATACAATGACACATAAGTAGAAATAATGGAAGAAAAGGTAAAATAAAAGCTTTCGGAGCTAAATAAAATTTGAATCTTCAGATTGAGAGGGTCTCACAATCACCAAATTGCTTGAATGGGGAGGAAAAAGACCTTTTATACAAATATTGGTGAAAAATCATAATTCAAAGGAAAAAGCAAAACATCCTAAGAGGTTCTGTAAGGCTGAGTGGTAGGGGGCAGGAATGGGGAGGATATCTAAAAGGAATAAAATTCAGCTTTCTAGAGCCTTCTTATCACAAAAGTGAAGCTAAACAATAATGGATCAAAATCTTCAAAGTTCTGAAGGAAATAGTTTTTGTTGTTGTTTGTTTTTTGTTTTGTTTATTGGAATACAGTTGCTTTCAATGTTGTGTTAGTTTCTGCTGTACCTGAAGGAAATAGGTTTGGACTTAACCAAAGAAACTTTCATTTTTGAATATTTTGAACATTTGAACTCTTCAAAACTCTACTGTCTATTCACTCTCTTCAAAAAAATTACAAGAAGATAAAACAAAGAGCTAAATGTGGGATAGAAATTTTTTTTAAATCAACAAAATTTGCTGGCCTCCGCTAACCATTCCTTCAAAATAAACTTCAGTCTAAAATCGTTACCGGAAAAATATTAATAACATTCTGGAAATAAAACACAAGCCCTCAAACTGGGAGCTGGTTGTGGAATGGGGTTGGAGGGCAGTGAAGGTGATAAAAATCATGTAAATAGAACAAGTAAGTTATCTTGGGGGAGGGGGATAGATACCAACTAGCTATTAGTAGGAAAATACAAGTTTTAATTGATATAAAGAAATGTAATAGTAATCACTATTATATAAATAAGAATGTAACTTACAGAAATAACTGGTAGAGGAAGAAAATGAAGTAAAATTAATTCCAAACAAAGAAGGAAAAACTAAGAGTAACAGTTATAATAAAGAATAAGAAAGCATGTTAAACATGGAAAATATAAAGTAAGATACAGAGAAAGAGTTGAAACATATTAGCAATCATAACAAAATTCAATGAGTTACATTTGACTCTTTCGATTTCAGAAATATTTCAGATTGTGGACTTTCTTTAAGTCCACCTATATACTTCTTACAAGAAACCCACCTAAAATTCAGTGACAGAAAATGTTGATAATCAAGAGGCAGAAAAATAATTCACTAGGCAAATGCTAATAAAACTAAATAGGGGCTTCCCTCGTGGCGCAGTAGTTGAGAATCTGCCTACCAATGCAGGCGACACGGGTTCAAGCCCTGGTCTGGGAAGATCCCACATGCAGCAGAGCAACTAGGCCCGTGAGCCACAATTGCTGAGCCTGCGCGTCTGGAGCCCGTGCTCCGCAACAAGAGAGGCCGCGATAGTGAAAGGCCCGCCCACCGAGATGAAGAGTGGCCCCCACTTGCCGCAACTAGAGAAATCCCTAGCACAGAAACGAAGACCCAACACAGCCAAAAATAAATAAAATTAAAACTAAATAGGTATACAACGTAAAATAGAATTGAAGGCAAAAAAGTATTAAACAGGGCCAAGAAAGGAATATTTCATATTTATAAAAGATCCATTTCCTAAGAAATAAGTTCTAAAACTGTATCCATTTTTCTCTGAATATTTTGACATGAACATTTCTGTATACAAATTTGTTTACTATTTTCTACCTATTATATCTAAAGACATGTTTACTGTTAAACATCATTTTTAATGCTGTTGCATAATCAATGCAAATATCAACCTTCTCTCTAGTACTGAACATTTTGGATATTTTCTATATCTTATACAAATAGTACAATAATAAACACTTCTAGAGATACTTTTTCTAAAAAAAAGAAAAGAAAGAAAGAAAGATAAAGAGGCAGTGAAATTGATAACCCAACTGACAGATCCACCAACCAACTGAACCTCAGACTCTCAGACCCTCAGGCCATTAGACAGAAAGAGAAATGGATGCTGGTTACATGGGAACTGAGTGATATTGTCCAGCTCAACGCAGACACTTTTGAGGAGCTTGGAACCACAACATGCACACCAACCAGTCCACAGTTAATGCCAGACTCTGCTCTCCCCTATTAAATGTATCATCTCTGTGAATGAGTTGACAATAACCTGAATAATGTGTTACAAACCTTTGTCTTCCCTCTCAGTATTTCTTTTAATAGGAATACCAACTCCATAAAATAAACACAAGGCAAATGTTAGGGAAGAAGAGCTCTCTAACTTAGGTGTTTTTTTTTAATTTTGTTATCAAAGTATAGTTGATTTACAATATCATGTTAGTTTTAGGTATACAACACAGAGATTCAGATATACAGACAGATATAGATATAGGTATAGATAACTTCAGATTCTCTTCCATTATAGGTTATTACAAAATATTGAGTATAGTTCTCCGTGCTGTACAGTAGGTCTTTGTTGGTGATCTATTTTTATAGTAGTGTGTATCTGTTAATCCCAACCTCTGATTTATCCCTCTCCCCACCCCCCTTTCCCCTTTGTAGCTCAGGTATTAAAGTGAGGTACAATGATAGCCTAGAACCATCTGGAAGGTCATATTTGGAATTCACAATGGCCCACAGAAAACTTTCCACAGCTCCTCCGGTGCGTCCTCATACCTACCCTCCTTCTTCTGTATATTCAAAATCCCTTCCCCTTCACAGATTCAGAGATGGCCAGGACTGAATATTTCTAAAATTGGAGGAACACAAATCTTTGTACTTTTACTTGGAGGATATTCCGCAAATTAATTAGCACTTGAATAATAGAGCCACAAGTGTTTTCCAAGTGCGGTACTTAGCGGGGAAACGTGCATTCACACTGACATATTAAGTATTCTCTTTAATGAAGGAATATTTTGTAACAATGAAACTGTAATGGTAACTAGAAAGGCAGAAAGGTTATGTTTCTCTACTTAAATCTGCCCCTTCTTGATTCTTCCTTACTGTTTTCCATTGACAATACATTGCAAGCAATTATTATACACATCTTACAGCTTCAAAAGCTCATCATTCATTTTTTTCTAAAATTCAGTAAAATTGTGCTTACATCCTCATCACCAATGGAAATGCTCACCTGAATATCAATGATCTCCTTATCTCCCAAATGAATGGCTTCCCTCACCCACGCCCCATACCCTGCTCCTTTATCTCCCTCTGTTTAAGATCATACCCTCCACAAGAGTTATTCTTCTTTGAGATAATCAATGCTTTTACAGTGCCCTTGGCAATTTTTCTTCAGTTTTCTCTTAAAAGATAGCCCTTGTCTTGATTGGTCTTCTTCTTCTGGACTTTTTCTTTTTGGCCTGTGATTAACAGATCTGTGCTCAGCCAATTGGCCACTGCCCCTTGCCCAGAAACAAAGACACCCTCACTGCTTCAGTGACCGCTTTCTGTGGAAGGGCTCCAGGCCCCACGTACCAAAATATCTCATTTCCTACTCTCCCCACTCTAAGCCCTCCCTTCCCATCAAGCTCCTTAAACAAGCCATACCCATTCCCAGTTCTAAGCCTCTTTCACAACATATCTTAATTTGTGAAATATAAACCAGTGCTCAGGGCCTGAGTAATAAACATCAGGAACTTACAGAAAGGAGAAAAGAAATACCTCTGAAGGTCAAGAGCACATATGCCTCTGGTAAACCCCCAAGGCTGAGGGTTTAAAACAGTTGTGAGCTGGCAGGAAGCAGTGCTGCCCTGCCATCTTTTCTGACCGCCTGTGCCCGAGCTGGGTGGTTGATGCCCTGGTTTTTCTGGTTGTTAGATATTCTAAGACTCACTCCTGTCTGTGAGCACTTACTTACAAAAACTTACAAAAGGAATGAGTCCTAAACATTACACAATGTTTGTCAAGTGCCAAGAATAAATCACATCAAACAGACCTGTACTTTTTTCATTTCATTGTTTTAATTTTTTTTTAATTTTATTGGAGTATATTTGATTTACAATGTTGTGTTAGTTTCAGGTGTACAGCATAGTGATTCAGTTATACATATGCATATATTCATTCCTTTTCAGATTCTTTTCCCATATAGATTATTATAGAAGACTGAGTAGAGTTCCCTGTGCTGTACAGTATGACCTGTAGAATACTATACTTAATGGTATTTCAAAAGTAAAAGCACATAAATGTAATCTGGATATAAGACTTATCAAATGGCTCCCCCATGGAGAGTAACAGCAGATGCAGGAGGTTTCTAGTGAGATGTTTTAGAATTCTGGCATGCGCCCTGTCCAGTCTATTGGTTATTCACAATTCAAGCGAGGAAAATGATGACCTGCAAATCAAATTTCTAGACAAAGCAAAGCTGAGAAAGATCTCTAACTGACTGAATGAAAGCCTGTGGATAAGATCTCACCTGGATAAATAATGGGACAACGGCAATAAGACAAAATTCAAAAGAAACACATAAAAATCCTGGGATCCAAAATCTGGATTGTGGAATGCTTAAAAGGAATCTGTTGGCCTAACAGCAGGAGGGCTGAGGAGACAAAAAGTCCTTAGCTAATGATAAACTGAAGTTATTAGTGTGAGCTGGCTGCCAGAAATTAGTTTGGGCTACAGGGAGAAAAGAACAGGGCTACACCCTTTCTACTCAGCAACCAATGGCCAGAAAGAATCAAAGCTCAGTGTGTCCAGGGAAGGCCGACCAGACTGGAGATCATGTGCTCATCAGTTTTGTTATAGGGAGAGGTTAACACATCAAGCATCGTTGGTATAAACAACATTTGTATTATAAACAACAGTTACTTGTAAGATAATTTCCAGCCCTATGATTTATGTTGACTATGGTGTGTGTGTAAACTAAACCACATTTCAAGAGCAGCTTCAAGCCACACATCCTCCATGAAGCAAATCATCACAAAAACAGACCATATCTTCCAAGGTGCCTACCTCCACTATTAGACCATTTGGAGCTCAGTTACAGAGTCTTATTTGCTCCCCAAAATTATATTTGAAATAGTCCATTTCCCAACCGTATCATAAGCAACCTGGGACCATGGCCAACCTCAGTCTACTCGGTACCCAGGGAGCCATTGAAATTTAACTTGCTGACTCATCACTTTTATCCCATATAGCACAAAATCAACGTTTTTACAGTTATCAACAGCTCCTTGTGATGGTGATGAGATGGAAGACACAGTAACAGCTTCCTTGGGAGTTCTTGTTTCCCCTCTGCCCTCCTGATATATCAAAATTCCTTATTTTGCATTTAAAACTTCCCAACTCCCTAATGAAGACAATGGTTATAGAAACTGAAACCCATTCTTGCTGCTTTTGCGGAAAATAAAATACACCGTCTTCCCTTTTGCCTTAGCACATATCAGTAGGCGGCTCTGAGAAAGTGGAAATCCCAGGAGAAAGATTTTGAAGGAAAAAAAAAAGTCAAAATTTGAAATTCTCTAGAGTCTAGAGTAATAGTAGCAAAGTCTTACAGTCTGGAGAAGCAGGGCTATGTCTCCTCTTCACTGCATTTTGGGAAGATTGCAGTCCTGTAACAACCGGATTCCTTGAAGACACTGTCTTGAGTAAAGCAGATTGGCCTTGCCTAAGGATTGGCAATATGAAAACAATGAAAGAAAGGAAAAGGAAAAATTTCTTCTTGCAGCTACCTTTATGATATGTGCTCATCTTTGGGGAAAAACTGGAAGAGGGGAGAAAGGGGAAAGCATGCACACATTTATTTTTAAATTAAAGTCATTAATATTCATATCAAGCTTGAAAATATGAAATCATAATTGCTTCACTAGTCTTACTTAGACTGCTTTAGGCCCAAAGATCTAAAACATGGTAGGTTACTAGAAGGAAGATGTGGAATTCAACTTGGCAGCCTTATCTGAGACAACGTAGAAACATTTAAAATGCACAAACTCATTGCCCTACTCAAGCTTAGCATTTAATGAAGTAATAGGTCTGGCCAAAAAGTGTCCGATGTGAAATTACACTATCCAGCTAAAAATTAAAATTATTTCGAGGCACAGTTAAGGAAACACAGATGCACAAATGGCTCTCAATATCCTATATTGGTAACTGGCCAGACATTCATTTAATTAACTAATTGAGAAGAATCAGAGCTCAAAAATGTTTACACTTTTTTCCAGGGCTCTGACATGTGTAGTCTAAAAATAATCGAGTCTGATTTTCCCAGTATCTCCATAACTTCCTTCTGTCAAACCTCAGTCAATTCAATTCAGTTCATCATGGTTTTTTGCTTAGTTTAGTGTTTGGATTGGTAGACTACGTGCCTAGTCTAAACACTTTGTAGAAACTTACTGATGCACATTATATATGTAAAATTCATCGCAGTTTTGAGGAAAACATAGATCCAACCAGGGACCCTAATGATAAACCTTCAGATTAGTGGGTGTGGGAGCAATTAACATATGAAGTCAACCACTTCACCCCTCTTTAAGCACTCTACTGTGAGCAGCATTGGACTAGGGTTAGGAGCTCTGTGGTATAACAACCAACCCTGACATACCAAGCAGTCATGGGGAAATTTACAAACAGAATGTGTCATTTTTTGTTGCATCCCTAGGATCTAGATTAATCTATAGAAAGAGCTGGAGAAACTGTTTGCCAGACGGATGAATTAATGCATATCCTATACAGATGCACCAGAGTCTGGGCTGCAGCTGCACAAAGGCCCCTGGCTGAGGAGGCAAATGGGTACTGAAACTCAGGGCTGCCTCTGCCCAGAGACAAAGCGATCTTCTGATTTTCCCAGAGCCTAAGACGGACAATCCAGGGTCCTGACCAAAGAGACCTCTACAACTGCTAAAATCCAGGAGCTCATGAAAAACCACCTGCAGCTGCAAGACAGACCTGAGGACACCCTCAACCCCCCACAACAATTGCAGTGACCAGGGACCGTGCCATATGGCAAAGGGTGCCAGACTCCCAGACTCCAGAATCAACACTTAGAGTCATAGGAGTTGCTCTCCAAAGCCTCTGTCATCGCCCCTAGCACATTGCTAGCTTCAGGAGATACCCTCCCCTGCATCTCCCAGCACAAGTAGAGAAGGGTAAAAATCTGGATTTGCCTCTCCTCCATGACCCAGGCTACCCAGAGGATAGCCTCATCTGAAGAAGCAACCCACTTTCCACAAGGTAGATATCCAAATCACACGTGTGAACAAGCTTAGAAGTAAGGAGAATACTTATGATAATAACTAATTTGAGCAAATTTGAGGACTTTTACCTGCCAGGCACTATACTAAAGGGTTCATGTGCATTATTCCATTTACTCCTCCTGACCACATTATGTAGAAGGTCCTATGATCCTCTTTTGACAGATGGGCAAATTAAGCTTTAAAAGGTTAAAAACCATGCACAAGGTCACACAGGTGCTAAGTGTCAGGGCCACGACTACATAACGCCCACCTCGATCTCAGCTATAATCTTCAATGGCTTTAAGGTATTAGAGTACATAATATTCTTCTGGCATTCACAAGGAGTAATAAAGTGATGTTCTGATTTTAAGAAAAATTACTTGTGTCATTTTAGCCAGACTTTACTATCTGTTATTAGTGTGTCTGGTATTTCAAAGTACATCTGGCACAACATGTACTTTGTGAATTACAGGAACATAAATGAATCACACTGTAACATCATTCTCTCTCATTTGTATAGGAATTCAAAATTACCATTTCATATGTTTCCTTCTACAAGGCATGTAGTTATGCATTTATCATTGCATTATAAATGTAATACATATGTATTAAAAAATAGAGAAAACAAAGAAAAGCAGGAAAGAAAATATCTATCATGCTACCTCCCAAACGCAACTGTTAACATTTTGGGAAACATGCAATTTTGAGCTCAAAAATATAATTTGATTACTCATATAAACATGATTCCCCTTACAAAACTCATAATTAAGAATCAGAAATTTTTTTTCAAGTGTTGAAAAGACCAATGAATATTTTTTACATAATTCCCACATGGAGGCCAAAAATTTTTGTTTAGGCCTCATGAAAAGGAAAATACAATTTTCTTGAAATAAAAAGATGTTATTTCATTATTTCTCATTCACAGCAACGTCCATCTTCAGTGAACATTCAAGAACATTGTTATAGGAATTTTAGGAATGAATGCTATATTTCTCAGGAGACTAATTTCCTAAAGGATGCTACTCCACATTGATTTAAACTCTGGGCACAGATGCTCTAATCTGCCATTCTTTACATGTTCCATGATGGTCTCCAATGGTGCTTTTCACCAAGAAAAAGAAAAATATGTGAACAGCAAAATGAAATAAGACTTTACAACCACACCTTCCCAGCTCTCTCTTACTGCAGGCTTTTCTGATAAGCTACCAACTTAGTAAGTTGGTGGTGGGCTGGAATGAGAAACCAGGTTTCCCATTTCCTGGTCCATAGCCTTCTTGGAAATAATGAGGGTGTCTATTTATTTAGTACTTCATATATAAATGCTATTCTACCATACTGTTACTCATACGGTAGAACAGAAATGACACATAACTTAGGTTGTGGGTACTTCCTTGCTCACATTCCACACTGACATGCTTGCTGCCACTAAATATATAGGAGTTTGAATAACGTTCCATGTGCCTCCACATCCCATCAAGAGCTCTGAATCCCACCTTTTCTTTTCACCTCTGCTCCCTCCTCATTCCAAAGGGACCTAAGTAGGAAATGCCTAGACCATTCTAGCTGACAGTTACCATGGCATCACTGCACCCCACAGTGCATCTTTCATTCTCTCTCATTTCAAACCAGAGGTGCTGTTTAACAAGTGATTTGAACAGGGAATGAAAAGCGAAGGAACTGTGAAAGGATGGAAAGGCAAACTGTCCGAGGGAAAGGGGGAGTTACTACAGGGAGGTAACGGAGTTGCCTGCCTTCTCAGGATCGTGGGTGTTTCTCTTCTCTGCAGTGCCTCTCTCTGGGATAACCTCTCCACTTCTTGCCAAGATACAAATTCAAATCATACTCATCTGCCGATGGAGACTTAGGTTGCTTCCATGTCTTGGCTATTGTAAATAGTGCTGCTATGAACATTGCGGTGCATGTATCAATGGATAAAGAAGATGTGGTATATATACACAATGGAGTATTACTCAGCCATAAAAAAGAATGTAATAATGCCATTTGCAGCAACATGGTCGGCCCTAGAGATTATCATACTAAGTGAAGTAAGACAG